>NW_028135825.1:0-317266 GCF_964662115.1 Mustela nivalis
GCAATTATACAGCCCACCCTGTATACTAATGCCCTGTCTGGCACAGCCTGAGACAAGACATCCCAAACGACACCCAGACAGCTGGCCCCAACCTGGACACATAGGACCCGCTATGGCTGTAGGTCGTCATCTCTTCCCAACCTCGGTTTTCAGGCTACAGAACCTAGACCTTATCTCCAATCACTGCCCAGGGGTGAACGTGATGCAGAAATTAGAATTCCTTCTTCCCCATGGCCAGAAACCTTGTGGTTGGCATGTTGTCCAACGTTCAATGTGGGAAAACCTGCATTGTCCGAAAGGCCACGCCAGTGCTTGAGGGCCGCCTAGGGCACAGACATGCATTGTGACCTGCAGCGTGAGTCCCGTATTAAAGTAACGCCTCTCAGTGTCTGGACCAAGATCCTGCATATGGGGCTTGTCATATCCATAGGCCCCCAGGCTTAACCAGAGGGCGAGTATTCCAGTTGTCAGTACCCACTGCTATGCTCTAGAATCCCTCTACTGGGGGACACATGAAGCAGAAAACAGGACACTTCCCTTCCCACAGAATGACCCCAAACTCTTGGGCCTGGACAAACTACCAGAGAGGGAGACTTCTACGACCCATGAGGCAACTCCTACATTAAACGGCCATTGTGGACAAAACATCCAGAGACAAAAGCCT
Source organism: Mustela nivalis (assembly GCF_964662115.1). NCBI lineage: Eukaryota > Metazoa > Chordata > Mammalia > Carnivora > Mustelidae > Mustela > Mustela nivalis. The sequence continues at coordinate 665 of NW_028135825.1, forward strand.
GAGCGACTGTCTCCCTCTCACCCTCCTTTCATATCTAGAGGAGCTCCCCTCATGGACTGTAGATCAGGCCTGCCGTATCCTCGGCCCCAAACCTGAGCTGAGTTAGGGTTTTTGGATGTCTGTTTGCACAGCCATGGCCCACACAGCCTCCAGGCTGGGGTCTCTGGAGCCACACCACAGAACTGTGCCTGCTCTCTCCTAAGAAACTGCCCATTCCATTGGCCACAACTCTACTAAATAGTAGAAACCTCAAGGTCCCCAAGGACATCCCACTACCGCAAGCCGCACTGGACAAATAGGGGCATTATGACACAAGCTGAGCAACTACTACCTCCATGCAGACACACAGACAGATATCCGCTGAGACAGAAGATTGAACCAGACAGGCCCCTAGGCCCTATTATGAACTCTTGCTTTGGTGTCCAGGTATCACTCCTCAGAGGCCTGGGTTCGAAGACCAGCATACGGGGCTTTCCTGAGGCACCAGACAGAAGACCTCTCATCTCCACATGGGAAGCTTCCTTGTTGGAGTTGTGTCAAGCCCTTCGGGTTGGAGAATGCTGCAGAGTCCCTTAGCTACTGCCACATTCGAAGGTCTCCATGGCCACCAACCCACATTATGACTCATCCTCAGGAGAGTCCATTTAAACTCAGCCTTCTGGGTAGATCACCCAAGAGCCCACAGATTGAGCGTGCCTTGTCTCGACCAGGCAATGGGAAGGTGAGTTGGAGTTTCTCGGCATCCATGCTTAGGCCCCTGCTCTCGAGTCTTTCTGTATGGGGCATCAAAGGACCATCCAATAGTACTCGACTGTCCTGAAGAAGGAAACTTTGAAGTTTGGAGCAGCTCACAACTCCCAGCGTAGGGAAACCTCCCTGGCCTCATGACGCCCCCACCCCCTTCATGTAAGGGCCGTCATGGACACAAACTGCAGCTTGAGGCAACATCTGATACTCGCCCTGACCTCACCTGCAGGAGATCTCGATTCAGCCTCTGCAGAGTGGGCCTGCCATGCTCTTGGCCCCAAAACTTGTCCTAGCTTGTGTTTTCAGACTTCCTTCCTCACAATCCTGGCCACACCCCTCCAGTTTGGCAATTCTGGAGACACAATGCAGCACTCTGCCTGCCCTCCAGAAGAAAAATGTTGCCCTATAGGGCTAACCAGAAACGCCAAATGAGTAACAACTTGCATGCCACTCGACCATACCCCAATTATACAGTCTAGCCTGAGCACTAAAGCCCTGTCTGACACAGCCTGAGGGCAGACCTCCAGTCCAACACCCAGACAGCTGGCCATACACAGAGCATATCACACCCACAATGGCTTTAGGCCATCATCTCTACCCAACCTCAGTTTTCACCTTCAGAACCTAGACCTTATCTCCACTCACTGTTCAGGAGTAAACGTGATGCAAGAATCAGAACTTCTCCTTCGCCTTGGCAAGAAACCTAGTGGTTGGCATGTTTTCCAACGTTCAGTGTAGTTGAAACCAGTGTGGCCCATGAGGCCCCGCCCATGTTTATGGGCCACATTGGTCACAAACACACATTGTGTCTCTCAGCCTGATCCCAGGCCTCAGGTAAGGCCTCTCAGTGGCTGGATGAAGAGACAGCATATTGTGCTTGCCATGCCCCTAGGCCCCAAATTTTACCCATAGTTCGGGTTCTCCTTTCACTTTTCCCCAGGCTCTTCTTTGGAATTACTCTTTTGGAGGGACACCTGAGGTAACAAACCTGAAAGGAGTCCTCCCATTCCACAGATTGACCAAAAACAATTGGGATCGGGCCAAATCCACAGAGAGGAAAATTCGTCCATGGCCCATGAGGCCTCCCCGACATTCCACGGCCATCTCTGATACAAAATCCAGAGACAAAAGCCTGAGCAAGCGCCTCAGACTCGCTCTCTCTTCATATCCGGAAGAGTTCTTCTCATGGTTTATAGATCGGGCCTGCCATACCTACGTCCCCAAACCTAAGCTGAGTTTGTGTTTTCAGACTTCTGTCCTCAAAGTCCTGGGCCACACACCCTCCAGGCTGGTGCCCCTGGAGTCACACATTAGGACTGTGCCAACCCAATCCATGGGAATTCTGCGGATGCCATTGTCCAAAACAGTAAAATTTGGAGAACCCTCCAAATCCCTGAGGCCATCCCAATAGTGCAGGTCGCCCGGGACAAACAAGGGCAGTCTGATACCTGCTGAGCATCTACCTCCACTCATACCATAGATGGATGTCCCCTGAGAAGAAGATTGAACCAGACAGGACCCTAGGCCATAATCGGATACATTGCTTTGGATTACAGGCATGTCTCCTCAAAAGCCTGGATTCCAATACCAGCATAGAGGTTTTCCTGAGGCACCCATCAGAACAAATCTCGTCTCCACAAGGAACCTTGTGCATCGAGCTATGTCAAAAGCTTAGGAGAATACTTCAGGGTCCCGGTGCCACCGCCCCTTTTTAAGGCCCTCATGGACACAAACACACATTAGGACCCATCCTCAGGAAAGTCCATTTCAAGTCAGCCACCCCGGTTGCTCCCGCAGAACCATCAGATCTAAACTGTCTTGTTGCTGGGAGACATTTGGAATGCGAGGCCGGCTTCCCAGGCATCCATCCTCGAACAGTGCCCTGGAGTCATTCCATATGGGATGTCCTGAAGCTGCCCAACAGGTCTCAATTGTCCCGCAGAAGGAATCCTTGATGGGGGCATCCCACAACTCCCAACGTGGGAAAAACTCCATGGCCTTGAGATTCCGCTCCCTTCATGAAGGGTCCGTCATGCACAGAAACTCCAACCTGAGCCAACGTCTGATCCTCGCCCTGACTTCAGATGCATGAGATATTGGTTCAGATCTACAGTGGTACCTGCCGTGTCCTCGCCCTGAAACCCAAGTCTAGCTTGTGTTCACAGACTTCCGTCCTCACACTCCTCTACACGAAGCCCTCAAGTTTAGCAATTCCGGACTGACAATGAAGCACACTGCCTGCCCTCTAGAAAACAAATTTTGCCTAATGAGCTGCCCAGACAACTTATATGAGGATAAATCTACATGGCACTCGACTGTACCCAAATTATATAGTCTAACCTGGGCACTAATGCACTGTCTGACACAACCTGAGCTCGGACCTCCTGACCAACACCCAGACAGCTGACCGCACACTGAGCACATCAGAACCGCCATGGCCTTAGGTCATCATCTCTTCCCTACCTCAGTTTTTAGGCTTCAGTACCTAGACCTTATCTCCAAACACTGCCCAGGGGTGCCTGTGATGCAGAAATCAGAACTCTTCCTTACCCATGGCAAGAAACCTTGTGGTTGGCATGTTGTCCAACGTTCAGTGTAGGAGAAACCAGGATTCACCATGAGGCCCTGCCCATTCTTGTTTGCGAAGTGGGCATAAACACGCATTGTGACCCTCAGCGTGAGTCCTGTCCTCTAGTAAGTCCTCTCAGTGGCTCGACCATTAGATGTCATAATGGGCTTGACATGTCCCTAGGCCACAATTTTTAACCAGATTTCTGGTTGTCTGTTCGGCCCTCCCCAGGGCTCTACTCTGGAATCCCTCATTTGGTGGGACACCTGAGGTTAAAAAACAAAACATGGCAAATCAACAACAACAACAAAACGGACTTCTTCCATCCCACAGAATGACCCCAAACTCTTTGGACGGGGCCAAACCCCCAGAGTGTAAGACTCGTCCATTTCCCATGAAGTCACCAGGGAATTTCACGACCATGAGTGTCACGATATCCAGAGACAAAAACTTGAGCACGAGCCTCACACTCGCCCCTTATTCATATCCCGAAGAGTTCTCCTCATGGTCTGTAGATCAATCCTGCCATACCTATGACCTGAAACATAAGCCGCGTTTGTGTTTTCAGACGACTGTCCAAACAGCTCTGCCTACACACCCTACAGGCTCAGGCCCCTGGAGCCAAACCTGAGGACTGTACTTGCCCTCTCCAAGGGAATTGTATGTGCCCATTCCAATGGCCACAACCCTACTAATAGGATAAACCTGCAAACTCCCTGAGGCCATCCCAATAGTCGTGGCTTCCCAGGACAAACTTGGGCAATCTGAGCCCATCTGAGAACCTACATGCACTCAGACGCATAGACTGATGTTCCCAGAGGTAAAAAGGTACGAACAGGCCCCTAGGCACTATTCGGATTCATTGTTGTGGTATCCAGTCATCTCTCCTCAGAGGCCTGGATTTCAATACCAGCATATGGCTGTTTCCTGACTCATCCGTCATAAAAAATCTCATCTGCATATGGGAAACTTGCACGTTGGAGCTGTGTCAAAGCCTCTGTTTGAAAAAACCCTTCAGGACCCCAGTGCCACCACTTCATTCCAAGGTCTCCATAGACACAAAAACATATTAGGATCCATCCACAGGAGAGTCCATTTCAACTCAGATCCAGATTGCTCGCCCAGATCCAGCAGATATAACCTGTCTTGTTGCTAGGACACAATTGGAATGCAAGGTGGGCTACCCAGGCATCCATCCTTAGAACCCTGCTCGGAATCGTTGGCCTGGAGCCAACCAACAAGTCTCAATTGTCCTGCACAAGAATCTTTGCAGTTTGGAGCTTCTCACAACTAACATCGTGGGAAAACCCCTACGGCCTCTTGACCCCCCCGCCCCTTCATGAAGGGGCCATCAGGGACAGAAACACCAACCTGAGCGATCTTCTGATCCTCGCCCTGACTTCAGAAGCACGAGATCTCGATTCAGGTCTGTAGATTGTTCCTGCCTTGTCCTCACCCAGAAACCTAAGCCTAGCTTGTGTTCTCAGATTTCCGTCTTTAGACTACTGGCCCACAAGCCTCCAGTTTGCAAACCAGAACTATAATGCAGCACTCTTCCAGCCTTCAGGAAGAAAAACATTGCCCTGTGGGGCTACCCAGAAACTCCAAATGAGGATCAACCTGCACGCCATTCGACTGTACCCCAAATATATAGGCTGACCTGGGCACTATTGCCCTTTCTACACAGCCTGAGCCTGGACTTCCTGGCCCCACCCAGAAAGCTGGTCGAACACTGAGCACGCCGGACGAGCCATGTCCTTAGGTCGTCATCTCTTCCCAACCTCGATTCTCAAGTTTCAGAACCTAGACCTTATCTCCAATCACTGCCCAGGCTTGTAAGTGATGCAGAAATCACAACTCCTTCCCCGTGGCTAGAAACCATGTGGTTGGCATGTTTTCCAATGTTCAGTGTAGTTGAAACCAGTGTGGCCCATGAGGCCCCGCCCATGTTTATGGGCCACATTGGTCAGAAACACACATTGTGACCCTCAGCCTGATCCCAGTCCTCAGGTAAGGCCTCTCAGTGGCTGGATGAAGAGATAGCATATTGGGCTTGCCATGCCCCTAGGCCCCAAATTTTACCCATAGTTCGGGTTGTCCCTTCGCTTTTCCCCAGGGCTCTTCTTTGGAATTCCTCTTTTGGCGGGACACCTAAGGTAACCAACCTGAAAGGAGACCTCCCATTCCACAGATTGACGAAAAAGAATTGGGATCGGGCCAATTCCACAGAGAGGAAGATTCGTCAATGGCCCATGAGGTTTCCCAGACAATCCACGGCCATCGCTGATACCGAATCTAGAGACAAAAGACTGAAAAAGCACCTCAGACTCGCTCTTTCCTCATATCCTGAAGTGTTCTTCTCATGGTTTATAGATCGGGCCTGCCATACCTATGTCTCCAAACCTAAGCTGAGTTAATGTTTTCAGACTTCTGTCCTCAAAGTCCTGGGCCACACACCCTCCACGCTGCGGTCCCTGGAGCCACACATAAGGACTGTGCCTACCCAATCCATAGGAACTCTGCCCATTCCATTGTCCAAAACCGTAAAATTAGGAGAACCCTCCAAATCCCTGAGGCCATCCCAATAGTGCAGGTCGCCCGTGACGAACAAGCGCGGTCTGATAGCAGCTGAGCATCAACCTCCACTCATACCATAGATGGATGTCTGCAGAGAAGAAGATTGAACCAGACAGGACCCTGGCCATATCGGATCCATTGCTTTGGTTACAGGCATGTCTCCTCAAAAGCCTGGATTCCAATATCAGCATAGGGGTTTTCCTGAGGCAGCAATCAGAACAAATCTCGTCTCCACAAGGAAACATGTGCATCGAGCTATGTCAAAAGCTTAGGAGAATACTTCAGGGTCCTGGTGCCACGGCCCCATTCCAAGTCCCCATGGACACAAACACACATTAGGACCCATCCTCAGGAAAGTCCATATCAAGTCAGCCACCCCGGTTGCTCCCGCAGAGCCATCAGATCTAAACTGGCTTGTTGCTAGGAGACAATTGGAATGCGAGGCTGGCTTCCCAGGCATCCTCCCTCGAACGGTGCTCTGGAGTCATTCCATATGGGATGTCCTGGAGCTGCCCAAAGGTCTCAATTGTCCCGCAGAAGGAATTCTTGAAGGGGGCAACCCACAACTCCCACGTGGGAAAAACTCCATGGACACGAGATTCCCGCTCCCTTCATGAAGGGGCCGTCAGGCACAGACACTCCAACCTAAGCCAAAGTCTAATTCTCTCCCTCACTTGAAATGGATGAGATATTGGTTCAGATTCTCAGGGGGTACCTGCCGTGCCCTTGCCCTGAGCCCAAGTATAGCTTTTGTTCTCAGAATTCCGACCTCACTCTCCTGGCCTCAAAGCCCTCATGATTGGTAAATCCGGTCCCACAATGCAGCACATGGCCTGCTTTCTGGAAAAAAAATATTGCCTAAAGAGCTGCCAAGGCACCTTATATGAAGATAAACCTACACGGTACTCGACTTTGCCCGAATTATATAGTCTAACCTGGGCACTAATGCACTATCTGACACAACCTGAGCCCGGACTTCCTGACCAACACCCAGACAGCTGACCGCACACTGAGCACATCAGAACCGCCATGGCCTTAGGTCATCATCTCTTCCCTACCTCAGTTTTCAGGCCTCAGAAACTAGACTTTATCTCCAATCACTGCCCAGGGGTGAGTGTGATGCAGAAATCAGAACTTCTCCTTACACATGGCAAGAAACCTTGTGGTTGGCATGTTGTCCAACGTTCATTGTAGGAGAAACTAGCATTCACCCTGAGGCCCGCCTATTCTTGAGTGCGACGAGGGCATAAATATGCATTGTGACCCTCAGTGTGAGTCCTGCCCTCTAGTAATTCCTCTCAGAGCCTGGATCACTAGATGTCATAATGGGCTTGACATAGCCCTAGGCCCCAATTTTTAACCAGATTTCTGGTTGTCCAGTCACCCCTCCCCAGAGCTCTACTCTGGAATTCCTCATTTGGTGGGACAACGGAGGTTAAAAAATGAAACAAAACAAAGCAACAACAACAAAAAAAACGACTTCTTCCATCCCACAGAATGACCCCAACCTCTTTGGAAGGGGCCAAATCCCCAGAGAGTAAGAATCGTCCATTTCCCATGAAGTCACCCGGAAATTTCACGACCATGAGTGACATGATATGCAGAGACAAAAACATGAGCAATAGCCTCACACTCGCTTTTTTTTCATATACCGAAATGTTCTCCTTATGGTTTGTAGATCAGTCCTGCCCTACCTATGACCCGAAACAGAAGTCGAGTTTGTGTTTTCAGACAACTGTCCAAACAGCCCTGGCTTACACACCCTATAGGCTCAGGCCCCTGAAGCCAAACCTGAGGACTGTTCTTGCCCTCGCAAGGGAATTGTGTGAGCCCATTCCAATGGCGACAACGCAACTAAAAGTATAAACCTTTAAATTCCCTGAGGCCATCCCATAGTGTTGGCTTCCAAGGACAAACACGGGCAATCTGAGTTCATCTGAGCACCTACCTGCACTCTGACCCATAGATAGATGTCGCCCGAGGTAAAAAGAAACCAACAGGCCCCTAGGCACTAATCGGATTCATTGCTTTGGTTTCCAGGCATCTCTCCTCAGAGGCCTGGATTTCAATACCAGAATATGGCTGTTTCTTGACTCACCCATCAGAACAAATCTCCTCTACACATGGGAAACTTGCATGGTGGAGCTGTGTCAAACCTCTGTTTAGGAGAAGCCTTCAGGGCCCTAGTGCCACCGCTTAATACCACAGTCTCCATAGACACAAAAACATATTAGGACGCATCCACAGGAGAGTCCATTTAAACTCAGCCTCCTCGGTTGCTCCCCGAGATCCAACAGATCTAGCCTATCTTGTAGCTAGGAGAATATTGGAATGCGAGGTGGGCTACCCAGCCATCCATCCTTAGAACCCTGCTCAGAATCGTTGGCCTGGAGCCAACCAACTGGTCTCAATTGTCCCACAGTAGAATCTTTGCAGTTTGGAGCTTCTCACAACTCCCATGGTGGGAAAACCCCCACGGCCTCGTGATTCCCCCTTTTTATGAAGGGGCCATCAGGGACAGAAAGTCAAACCTGAGGCATCGTCTGATGCTCAACCTGACTTCAGGTGCACGGGATCTCGATTCAGGTCTGTAGATTGTGCCTGCCATGTCCTCACCATAAAACCTAAGCCTAGCTTGTATTCTCAGAGTTCCGTCCTCAGACTACCGGCCCACAAGCCCTCCAGTTTGGCAATCCGGAAGTACAATGCAGCACTCTGTGGGCCCTCCAAGAGAAACATTGCCCTCTGGGGCTACGTAGAAACCCCAAATGAAGATCAACCTGCACGCCATTTGGCTGTACACCAAATATATAGGCTGATCTGGGCATCATTGCCTTCTCTGACACAGCCTGAGCTGGACCTCCTGGCCCCACCCAGACAGCTGGCCGCACACTAGGCACATTGGAACCAACATGGCCTTAGTTCGTCATCTCTTCCCAACCTCGGTTTTCAGGCTTCAGTACCTAGACCTTATCTCTAATTACTGCCCAGGTTTGAAAATGTTGCAGAAATCAGAACTCGTTCCCTTGGCAAGAAACCTCGTGGTTGGCATGGTGTCCAACGTTCAGTGTAGTTGAAACCAGTGTGGCACATGAGACCCAGCCCATGCTTGAGGGCTACATTGGTCTCAAACACACATTGTGACCCTCAGCCTGAGCCCGGTCCTCAGGCAAGGCCTCTCAGTGGCTGCATGAAGAAACAGCATATTGGGATTGCCATGCCCCTAGACCCCAATTTTTAACCATAGTTCGGGTTGTCCCTTCACTCTTGCCCAGGGCTCTGCTTTGGAATTCCTCTTTTGGTGGGACACCTCAGGTAACAAACCTTAAAGGAGTCCTCCCATCCCACAGATTCACGAAAAAGAATTGGGATCGGACCAGATCCACAGAGAGGAAGATTCGTCCATGGCCCAGGAGGCCTCCCCGACATTCCTCGGCCATCGCTGATACAAAATCCAGAGACAAAAGCCTGAGCAAGCGCCTCAGACTCGCTCTTTCTTCATATCCTGAAGAGTTCTTCTCCTGGTTTGTAGGTCGGGCTTGCCATACCTACGTTCCCAAACCTAAGATGAGTTTTTTTTTTTTGTTTTCTGTCCTCAAATTCCTGGGCCACATACCCTCCAGACTGAGCCCCTGGAGCCACACATTAGTACTGTGCCTACCCAATCCATGGGAATTCTGCCCATGCCATTGTCTCAAACCGTTCAAATTAGGAGAACCCTCCATAGTCCCTGAGGCCATCCCAATGGTGTAGGTTGTCCCGGACAAACAAGGGCCGTCTGACACCAGCTGAGCATCAACCTCCACTCATACCATAGATGGATGTTCCCAGAGAAGAAGATTGAACCAGGCAGGACCCTAGGACATAATGGGATCCATAGCTTTGGTTTACAGGCATGTCTCCTCAAAAGCCTGGATTCCAATACCAGCATAGGGCTTCTCCTGAGGCACCCATCAGAACAAATCTCGTCTCCACAAGGAAACTTGTGCATGGGAGCTATGTCAAAGGCTTAGGAGAATACTTCAGGGTGCCGGTGCCACCGCCCCATTCCAAGGCCCTCAGGGACACAAACAAACATTAGGACCCATCCTCCGGAAAGTCCATTTCAACTCAGCCACCCCGGTAACACCTGCTGAGCCATCAGATCTATAATGTCTTGTTGCTAGAAGAAAATTGGAATGCAAGGCGGGCTTCCCAGGCATTCATCCTCGAATGGTGCTCTCGAGTCATTCCATATGTGATGTCCTGGAGCTGTCCAACAGGTCTCAATTGTCCCGCAGAAGGAATCTTTGAAGGGCCATCTCACAACTCCCAACGTGGGGGAAACCTCCATGGACTAGAGATTCCACTCCCTTCATGAATGGGCCGTCATGTACAGAAACTCCAACCAGAGCCAATGTCTGATCCTCGCCCTGAATTCAGATGCATGAGATATTGGTTCAGATCTGCCGAGGTACCTGCCGTGCCCTCGACCTAAACCCAAGTCTAGCTTGTGTTTTCAGACTTCCGTCCTCACACTCCTGGCCCAGAAGACCTCAAGTTTGGCAATTCCGAACCCACTGTGCAGCACTCTGCCTGCCCTCTAGAAAAAAAATATTGCCTCATGAGCTGCCCAGGCACATCATATGAGGATAAACCTACACGCCACTTGACTGTACGTAAATTATATACTCTAAGCTGTGCACTAATGCACGGTCTGACACACCTGAGCCCGGACCTCCTGACTAACACACAGACAGCTGACCACACACTGAGCACAACAGACCAGCCATGGCCCTCGGACATCATCTCTTCCATACCTCAGTTTTCAGGCTTCAGAACCTACCTTTTCTCCAATCACTGCCCAGGGGTGATGGTATGTAGAAATCAGAACTCCTCCTTACCCATGGCAAGAAACCTTGTGGTTGGCATGTTGTCCAACGTTCAGTGTAGGAGAAACCAGCATTCACCCTGAGGCCCAGCCCATTCTCAAGTGCGACGAGGGCATAAACACACCAAACTCTTTGGAAGAGGCCAACCTTCTAAAGAGTAAGACTCGTCCATTTCCCATGAAGTCACCCGGAAATTTCACGACCATGAGTCACACGATATCCAGAGATAAACTTGAGCAAGAGCCTCACACTCGCCCTTTTTTCATATCCCGAAGAGTTCTTCTCATGTTCTGTAGATCAGTCCTGCCATACCTATGACCCGAAACATAAGCCGAGGTTGTGTTTTCAGACAACTGTCCAAACAGCCCTGGCCTACACACCCCAAAGGCTCAGGCCCTTGGAGCCAAACCTGAGGACTGTACTTGCCCTCTCCAAGGGAATTGTGTGTACCCATTCCAATGGCCACAATCCTACTAATAGGATAAACCTCCAAAGTTCCTGAGGCCATCCCAATAGTGGTGGCTTCCCAGGACAAACAGGAGCAATCTGAGCACATCAGAGCACCTACCTGCACTCAGACCCATAGACTGATGTCCCCAGAGGAAAAAAGGAATGAACAGACCACTAGGCACTAATCGGATCCATTGCTATGGTTTCCAGGCATGTCTCCTCAGAGGCCTGGATTTCAATACCAGCATATGGCTGTTTCTTGACTCACACATCAGAACAAATCTCATCTACATATGGGAAACTTGCACGGTGGAGCTGTGTCAAAGTCTCTGTTTAGAAGAACCCATAAGGGACCCAGTGCCACCGCTTCATTCCAAGGTCTCCATAGACACAAAAACATATTAGGACACATCCACAGGAGAGTCAATTTCAACTCAGCCTCCTCAGTTGCTCCCCCAGATCCAGCAGATCTAACCTTTCTTGTAGCTAGGAGAAAATTGGAATGCCAGGTGTGGTACCTAGCCATCCATCCTCAGAACCATGCTTGGAATCCTTGGCCTGGCGCCAACTAACAGGTCTCAATTGTCCTGGAGAAGAATCTTTGTAGTTTGGAGCTTCTCACAACTCCCATCGTGCGAATACCCCCATGGCCTCGTGATTCCCCCCCTTCATGAAGGGGCCATCAGGGACAGAAAGTCCAACCTGAAGATCGTCTGATCCTCACCCTGACTTCAGATGCACGAGATCTCGATTCAGGTCTGTAGATTGTGCCTGCCATGTCCTCACCCATAAAAACTAAGCCTAGCTTGTGTTCTCAGACTTCAGTCCTCAGACTACTGGCCCACAAGCCCTCCAGTTTGGCAATCCAGAAGTACAATGCGGCACTCTGCCTGCTTCCTGGAAGAAGAACATTGCCCTCTGGGGCTACCCAGAAACCCCAAATGAGGATCAACCTGCACGCCATTTGGCTGTACACCAAATATATAGGCTGAAGTGGGCACAATTGCCCATTCTGACACAGCCTGAGCCTGGAACTCCTGGCCCCACCCAGACAGCTGGCCGCACACTGAGCACATCGGACCCGCCATGGCCTTAGGTCGTCATCTCTACCCAACCTCGGTTTTCAGGCTTCAGAACCTTGACCTTATCTCCAATCACTGCCCAGGTTTGAAAATGTTGCAGAAATCCGAACTCGTTCCCTTGGCATGAAACCTCGTGGTTGGCATGTTGTCCAACTTTCAGTGTAGTTGAAACCAGTGTGGCACATGAGACCCAGCCCATGCTTGAGGGCCACATTGGTCTCAAACACACATTGTGACCCTCAGCCTGAGCCCGGTCCTCAGGCAAGGCCTCTCAGTGGCTGCATGAAGAAACAGCATATTGGGCTTGCCATGCCCCTAGACCCTAATTTTTAACCATATTTCGGGTTGTCCCTTCACTCTTGCCCAGGGCTCTGCTTTGGAATTCCTCTTTTGGTGGGACACCTCAGGTAACAAACCTTAAAGGAGTCCTCCCATCCCACAGATTCACGAAAAAGAATTGGGATAGGGCCAAATCCACAGAGAGGAAGATTCGTCCATGGCCCATGAGGCCTCCCCGACATTCCTCGGCCATCGCTGATACAAAATCCAGAGACAAAAGCCTAACCAAGCGCCTCAGACTCGCTCTTTCTTCATATCCTGAAGAGTTCTTCTCATGAATTGTAGTTCGGCCGTGCCATACCTACGTTCCCAAACCTAAGCTGAGTTTGTGTTTTTTGAGTTCTGTCCTCAAAGTCCTGGGCCACACACCCTCCAGGCTGGGCCCCTGGAACCACACATTAGGACTGTGCCTAACCAATCCATGGGAATTCTGCCCATTCCATTATCCAAAACCGTACAAATTAGGAGAAACCTCCAAATTCCCTGAGGCCATACCAATGGTCTAGTTTGTCCGGGACAAAAAAGGGCCGTCTGACACCAGCTGAGCATCTACCTCCACTCATACCATAGATGGATGTCCCCAGAGAAGAAGATTGACCAGACAGGACCCCAGGCCATAATGGGATCCATAGCTTTGGTTTACAGGCATGTCTCCTCAAAAGCCTGGTTTCCAATACCAGCTGAGGGCTTCTCCTGAGGCACCCATCAGAACAAATCTCGTCTACACATGGGAAACTTGCATGTTGGAGCTCTCTCAAAGCCTCTGGTTAGAAGGACATTTCAGGTTCCCGGTGCCAGCGCCTCATTCCAAGGTCTCCATGGAGACACACCCACATTAGGACCCATCCACAGGAGAGTCCATTTCAACTCAGCCCCCTAAGTTGCTCCCCCTGATCCAGCAGATCTAACCCGTCTTGTCGCTAGGAGATGATTGGAATGAGAGGCAGGCTTCCCAGACATCCATACTTAGAACCATTCTCAGAATTATGCTGTATGGGAAGTCCTGGAGCCAACCAACAGGTCTCAATAGTCCCGCAGAAGAATCTTTACTGTTTGGAGCATCTCACAACTCCCATCGTGGGCAAACCTCCATGGCCTCGTGATTTCGCCCCCTGTGCTTCATGAAGGGGCCATCAGGGACAGAAGCTCCAACCTGAGCGATCGTCTGATCCTCGCCCTGACTTCAGATGCAGGACATCTTGATTCATCTCTGCAGAGTGTGTCTGCCGTGCCCTTGCCCAGAAACGTAAGTCTAATTTGTGTTCTCAACTTCCATCCTCACATTCCTGGCCCACAAGCCCTCCAGTTTGGCAATTCCAGAACTACAAGGCAGCACTCTGCCTGCTTTCCGGAAGAAAAACATTGCCCTCTGGGTCTACCCAGATTCCCCAAATGAGGATCAACCTGCATGCCACTTGACTGGACCCCAATTATACAGGCTGCCCTGGGCACTACTGCCCTTTCTGGAACAGCCTGAGACTGAACCTCCTGGCTCGCACCCACCCAGCTAGCCACACACTGAGCACATCAGACCCGCCATGGCCTTAGGTCATCATCTCTTTCCAACCTCGGTTTTCAGGCTTCAGAACCTAAACCTTATCTCCAGTCACCACCCAGGGTTGAACATGATGCAGGAATCCGAACTCCTTCCCCATGGCAAGAAACCTTGTGGTTGGCATGTTGTCCAACGTAAAATGTAGTTGAAACCAGTGTGGCCCATGAGGCCCTGCAGATGCTTGAGGACCAAGTCGTTCACAAACATGCATTCTGACCCTCAACGTGAGCCCAGTTCTCAAGTAAGGCCTCTCAGTGGCTGGACCAAAAGACAGCATATTGGGCTTGTCATGCCCCTAGGCCCCAATTTTTAACCAGATTTCTGGTTGTCCAGTCTCCCCTCCCCAGGGCTCGGCTTTGGAATCCCTCTTTTGGTGGGTCACCTGAGGTAACAAAACTGAAAGGACTCCTCCCATCCCACAGTTTGACCCAAAACAATTGGAATCGGGCCAAATCCACAGAGCGGAAGACTCGTCCATGGCCCATGAGGCCTCCCGGACATTCCACGCCCATCGTTGACACAAAATCCAGAAACAAAAGCCTGAACAAGTGCCTCACAATCTCTCTTTCTTCATATCTGGAAGAATTCTCCTCACGGTCTGTAGATCGGGCCTGCCATACCTACGTCCCTAAACCTAAACTGAGTTTGTGTTTTAGACTTCTGTCTCCACAGTCCTGAGGCACACACCCTGCAGGCTGGGGCCCCTGGAGCCGCATCAAAACTGTGCCTTCCCTCTCCACGGGAATTCTGCCCATTCCATTGTCCATAATCATAAAATTAGGAGAAACCTCCAAAGTCCCCAAGGCCTTCACAATAGTGTAGGCCGCCTGGGACAAACAAGGGCCATCTGACACCAGCTGAGCATCTAACTCCACTAATACCTTAGATGGATGTACACAGAGAAGAAGATTCAACCGGACAGGCCCCTAGGCTCTAAACGGAGCCATTGCTTTGGTTTCCAGTTATCTCTCTTCAGAGGCCTATATTCCAATAACAGTATATGGGGGTTTCCTGAGGCACCAATCAGAACAAATCTCGTCTCCACATGGGAAACTTGTCCTTTGGAGATGTCTCAAAACCTCCGGTTAGGAGAATCCTTCAGGGCCCATGCACCAACGCCCCATTCCAAGGTCTCCATGGACACAAACCCACATTAGCATCCATCCTCAGGAGAGTCCATTTCAACTCAGCCCCCTTGGTTGCTCTGACAGAGCCAGCATATCAAACCTGTCTATTTGCTAGGAGACAACTGCAATGTGAGGCGGGCTTCCCATGCATCCATCCTAAGATCCCTGCTCTGGTGTCATTCTGTATGGTATGTACTGGAGTGATACAAAAGGTCTCAATTGTTGATCAGAAGGAATCCTTGTTGTTTGGAGCATCTCACAACTCCCATCGTGGGTAAACCTCCATGGACTGGAGATGCTGTCCCCTTCATAAAGTGGCCAGAATGGACAGAAATTCAAACCTAAGCCAAGGTTTGAACCTCGCCCTGACTTCAGATTCATGATATCCCGATTCAGATCTGCAGAGGGTGCCTGCCGTGCCCTCGCCCAGAACCTACGCCTAACATGTGTTCTCAGACTTCCGTCCTCACACTCCCTGTCCACAAGGCATCCACTTTGGAAATTCCGGAGCAACAATGCAGCACTCTGCCTGTCCTCCAGAAGAAAAACATTGCCCTTGGGGCTACCCAGAAATGCCAAATAAAGATCAACCTGCACGGCATTCAGTTGTACCCCAATTATACAATCTACCCTGGGCACTAAGGCCCTGTCTGACACAGCCCAAGCTTGGACCTCCCGACCAACACCCAGACAGCTGGCTCCACGCTGAGCATATCGGACCCGACATGGCCTTAGGTCGTCATCTCTTCCCAACCTCGCTTTTCAGACTTCACAACCTGGACCTTATGTCCAATCACTACCCAGGGGTGAATGACATGCAGAAATCAGAATTAATACTTCCCCATGCCAAGAACTCATGTGGTTGACATGTTGACTATCATTCAGTGTAGGAGAAACAAGCATGCACCATGAGTCCCCACCCATGCTTGAGTACCACGAGGGCATAAACACGCATTGTGACCCTCAGCATGAGTTCTGTCCTCAATGAAGGCCTCTCAGTGGCTGGACCATTAGAAGGCATATTGGGCTTGCCATGCCCCTAGGCCCGTATTTTTAGTTAGATTTCTTGTTGTCCAGGGCTCTGCTCTGGAATCCCTCTTTTGGTGGGACACCTTAGTTAACAAAACTGAATCCCACAGATTAACCCAAAACAATTGGGATCTGGCCAAATCCACAGAGAGAAAGACTCTTCCATGGCCCATGAGGACTCCTCGACATTCCACGGCCATCATTGACACAAAATCCAGGGGCAAAAGCCTGACAAGTGTCACACTTTCACCCTTTATTCAGATCCCAAAAAGTTCTCCTCATAGTCTGTAAATCGGGCCTGCCATACCTACGTCCCCAAAGCTAAGCTGAGTTTGTGTTTTCAGACATCTGTCCCCACAGTCCTTGCCCACACACCCTCAAGGCTGGGCCCTTGGAGCCACACATCAGGTCTGTGCTTGCCCACTCCACAGGAATTCTGCCCATGCCATTGTCCATAATCATACAATTTAGGAGAAACCTCCAAAGTCCCCGAGGCCATCCCTATAGTGTAGGCCGCCCGGACAAACAGGAGCGGTCTGACACCAGCTGAGCAACTACCTCCATTTCATAAAATAGACAGATGTCGACAGAGAAGAAGATTGAACCAGAGAGGCTCCTAGGACCTAATTGGATGCATTGCTGTGGTTTCTATGTATCTCTCCTCAGAGGCCTGGTTCTAATACCAGCATATGTTGGTTTCCTGAGGCACCAATTAGAACAAATCATGTCTCCACATGGAAAACTTGCTCTTTCGAGTTGTTTCAAAATCTCCGGTTAGAATCCTTTAGAGCCCTGGGGCCACCACACCATTCCAACGTCCTCATGGACACAAACACACATTAAGACCCATCTTCAGGAGAGTCCATTTCAACTCAGCTCCCACGATTGCTCCTGCATAGCCATCAGATCGTACCTGTCTTGTGGCAGGGAGACAATTGGTGTAAGAGGATGCTCAGGCATCCATCCTTAGAACCCGGCTCTGGAGTCATTCCATATGGGATGTCCTGGAGCCATCCAACAGTTCTCAATTTTCCCGCAGAAGGAATCCTTGCAGTTTGGAGCATCCCACAACTCCCAACGTGGGAAAACCTCCATGGCCTCGAGATTCCACCCC
Organism: Mustela nivalis; assembly: GCF_964662115.1. NCBI lineage: Eukaryota > Metazoa > Chordata > Mammalia > Carnivora > Mustelidae > Mustela > Mustela nivalis. Next base: position 18,125 of record NW_028135825.1, read on the forward strand.
TTTGATGAAGGGGCCATCATGGACAGAAACTCCAACCTGCGCCTAAGTCTGATCCTCGTCCTGACTTCAGATGAATGAGATTTTGATTCGGATCTGCAGAGGGTGCCTGCCGTGCCCTCGCCCTGAAACTTAAGTCTAGCTTATGATCTCAGACTTACGTCCTCACACTCCTGGTCCCGACGCCCTTAAGTTTGGCAATTCTGGACCCACAATGCTGCACTCTGCCTGCCCCAGTGAGCTTCCCTGACACAATAAATGAGGATGAACCTACATGGAACTCAACTGTACCCAAATTATACAGTCTAACCTGGGCACTAATGCACTGTCTGACACAGCCTGAATCCATACCTCCTGAACAACACCCAGAAAGCTGACCGCACACTGAGCACATCGGACCCTCCATGACCTTAGGTTATCATCTCATCCCAACCTCGATTTTCTGGATTCAGAACTTAGATCTTATCTCCAGTCACTGCCCAGGGGTGAACATGATGCAGAAATCAGAATTCCTCCTTCCCCATGGAAAGAAACCTTGTGGTTCGTATGTTGTCCAAAGTTCAGTGTAGGAGAATCAAGCATGGCCCATGAGTCCCCGCCCATGCTTGATGCCTACATTGGGCACAAACATGCATTGTGACCCTCAGTGTGAGCACTGTACTCAAGTAAGACCTCTCAGTGGCTGGACCAAGGTACCCCATATGGGGATTGCCATGCCCTTAGGCCCCCTATCTTATACAGAGTTCGGGTTGTCCAGTCGCCCCTTCCCAGGGTTCTGCTCTGGAATCCCTCTTTAGTGGCACACCTGAGGTAAAAAAAAAAAAAAAAAAAAACCAGAATGGACTCCTCCCATCCCACGGAATGACCCCAAAATATTGGGATCATCCAAATCCCCATAGAGGAAGTCTCACCCATGGTCCATGAGGACGCCCCTACATTCCACGGCCATCAGTGACACAAAATCCAGAGTCAAAAGCCTGAGCAAGTGCCTCACACTCACTCTTTGTTCATATCCTGAAGAGTTCTGCTCAAGGTCTGTAGATCGGGCCTCCCATACCTATGTCCCCAAACCCAAGACGAGTTTCTGTTTTCAGACTTCTGTCCCCACAGCTCTGACCCACACACCCTCCATGCTTGAGCCCCTAGAGCCCCACCTCAGGATTGTGCCTTCCCTCCCCAAAGGAATTCTGCCCATTTCATTGGCCACAAACTTGCAAATTAGGAGAAACCTCCAAAGTCTAAGTGGCCATCCCAATAGTGTAGACTGCCCAGGACAAATAGGGGCAATCTGACACCAGCTGAGGAACTACCTCCACTCAATCCCATAGACAGATGAACCGAGAGAAGAAGATTAAACCAGACAGGCCCCAGGCCCTAATCAGATCCATTGCCTTGGTTTCCAGGCATCTCTCCTCAGAGTTCTGGTTTCCAATACCAGCATATTGGGGGTTACTGAAGCACCAATGAGAACAAATCTTGTTTCCCCATGGGAAAAATGCTTCTTGGAGCTGTGTCAAAACCTCTGGTTAGGAGCATCCTTCAGAGCCCTGGTGCCACTGCCCCATTCCAAGGTCTCCATGGACACAATCCCACATTATGACCGATCCTCAGGAGAATGCATTTCAACTCAGCCCCCTCGGCTGCTACATCATAGGCAGCAATCAAACGTGCCGTTTCGCTAGGAGACAATTGGAATGCAAGGCCGGATGCCCAGGCATCCATCCTTAGAACCCTGCTCTGCAATTGTTCCATATGGGATGCCCTGGAGCCATCCAACAGGTTTCAACTGACCCTGACCCGCAGAAAATCCTTGTGGTTTGGAGCATCTCACTACTGCCATCATGGGAAAACACCAATGGCGGTGTGATGACCCCTCTTCATGAAGGGGCCATCATGGACAGAAACTCCAACCTGAGCCAACATATGAACCTCGCCCTGACCTCAGATGCATGAAATCTCAATTCAGCTCTGCAGAGTGTGCCTGCCATGTCCTCGCCCTGAAACCAAAGCAAAGCTTCAGTTCTCAGACTTACATCCTTGCATTCGTGGCCCCAAGGACTCCAGTTTGGCAGTTCCGGAGCCAGAATGCAGCACTCTGCCTGCCCTCCAGAAGAAAGACTTTGCCCTATGGGGCTACTGAGAAACCCCAAATAATTATCTTCTGCATGCCACTCAACTGTACCCCAATTATACAGCGTATCTGGGCACGAATGCCCTGTCTGGCACAGCCTGAGTGCAGACCTCCTGAACGACACCTAGAAAGCTGACCCCAAACTGAACACATCGGACCCGCCATGGCCTTAGGTCGTCATCTCTTCCAAACCTCGGTTTTCAGGCTTCAGAACCTAGACCTTATCTCCAATTAGTGCCCAGAGGTGAACGTGATGCAGAAATCAAAACTCCTCCTTCCCCATGGCAAGAAACCCTGAGGTTGGCATGTCCAAGGTTCACTGTAGGAGAAACCTGCAAGCTCAATGAAGTCCCGCCCAATATTGAGGACCACCTTGGGCACAAACACACATTGTGACCCTCAGCATGAGTCCACTATTCAAGTAACGTCTCTCAGTGGCTGGACCAAGAATCTGCATATGGGCTTGCCATGCCCATAGGACCCCAGGCCTAACCAGAGGGTGGGTATTCCAGTTGTATGTACCCAGTGCTCTGCTCTAGAATCCCTCTATTGTGGGGACACATGAGGCAGAAAACAGGACTCCTCCCTTCCCACAAAATGACCCCAATCTCTTGGGAGCCGGACAAATCACCAGAGAGGGAGACTTCCATGGCCCATGAGACCATGCTTACATTAAATGACCATCATGAATACAACATCCAGAGACATAAGCCTGAACGACCGCCTCTCACTCGCCTTACTTTCTAATCACAATGAGCTCCCCTCACGGACTGTAGATCACTCCTGCCATAACCTCAGCCCCAAACCTCAGCCGAGTTTGTGTTTTTGGATGTCTGACCCCACAGCCCTGGCCCACACAGCCGCCAGGCTGGGGCCTCTGGAGCCACACCACAGGACTCTCCTGCTCTCTCCAAGGAGACTATGCCCATTCCATTGCCCATAACCCCACAGAATAGGAGAAACCTCAAGGCCCCCGAGGACATCCCACTACTATAAGCCTCTCTGGACAAAGGCATCCTGACACTAGCTGAGCAACTACCTCCATGCAGAAACACAGACAGATGTCGGCAGAGACAGTAGATTGAACCAGACAGGCCCCTGGGCCCTAATCTGAACTCTTGCTTTGGTTTCCAGGTGTCACTCCTCAGAGGCCTGGGTTTGAAGACCAGCATCTGGGGCTTTCCTGAGACACCAAACAGAACAACTATCGTCTCCACATGGGAAGCTTCATTGTTGGAGCTGTGTCAAACCCTTCGGTTTGGAGAAACCTGCAGAGTCCCTGAGCCACCGCCACATTCCAAGGTCTCCATGGCCACCAACCCACAGTATGACTCATCCTCAGGAGAGTCCATTTCAACTCAGCCCTCTGAGAAACCCGCCCAAGAGCCTGCAGATTGAGCCTGCCTTGCCCCAAGAAGCCAGTGGGAATGTGAGGTGGCATTTGCAGACATTCATGCTTAGACCCCTTCTCTCGAGTCTTTCTGTAGGGGTCATCCTAGAACCATCTCATAGTACTCGACTGTCCTACAGAGGAAACCTTGATGTTTGGGGCAGCTCATAACTCCCAGCGTTGGGAAACCTCCCTGGCCTCATGACGCCCCCACCCCCTTCAGGAAGGGGCCATAATGGACACAAACTCCAACCTGAGGCAACGTCTGATACTCGCCCTGACCTCAGATGCAGGAGATCTTGATTCAGTCTCTGCAGAGTGGGCCTGCCATGCCCCAAACCTAACGCTAGCTTGTGTTTTCAGACTTCCCTCTTCACACTCCTGGCAAACAAGCCCTCCAGACTGGGAATTCCAGAACCACAACACAGTTTTCTGCCTGCCCACCAGAAGAAAAACGTTGCCCTATGGGGCATTCCAGAAACCAGAAATGAAAACCAATCTGCTCTGGCCTCGACCGCACCCTAACTGGAAAAGCTACCCTGGTCAGTATTGCTCTGTCTGACACAGCCTGACGTCCCGACAGACAAGGAAACAGCTGGCTGCACACTAAGCACATCAGACAGGCCATGGCCTTATGCTGTCATCTCTTCCCAACCTGGGTTTTCAGACATCTGACCTAGATATTATATCAAATCCTGGCAAACGTGGGTAACTGAAGCACAAATCAGATCTTCTCCTTCCCCATGGCTGGAAAGCTTGCTGTTGGCATGGAGTCATACCTTCAGTGTAGGAGAAACCTTCATGGCCCCTGAGGCCAAGTCTAAACGTGAGTGCCTCCCTGGGTACAAACTCGCATTGGGACCATCAGCATGGGCCCCATGTCGAAGTAAGGTCTCTCAGGACCTGGACTAAGAGCCCGCATATGGGGCTTGCCAAGCCCCTATGATCCCAATCTTCACAAGAGCTCGAGTATTCCATTTGCTCGAACCCAGGACTGTGATCTGGAGTCCCTCTCCTGGAAGAACACCTGAGCCAGACAGCAGGACTCCACCCTTCCCACAAAATGTCCCCAAAATCTTAAGAGCTGGACCAACTCCTCAGAGAGGGTGACTCTTCCATGGCCCCTGAGGTCACCCCTACATTCCACGGCTATGGGAGACAAAACATCCAAAGACAAAAGCTTGCGTGACTGCCTCCCATTTGCCCTTCTTTCATAAGCTGAGGATCTCCTCTCACGGTCTGTGGGTCCATCCTGCAATGCTCTCGGCTCCGCACCCAAGCCGAGTTTGTGTTTTCATACTTCTGTGCCCACAGCCCGGACCCACACACCCTCCAGGCTAGGGCCTATGGAGACACACTGAAGGACTGTGCCAGTCCTCTCCAAGAAAACTGTACCCAATCCATTGGCCACAACCCTAGAGATTAGGAGAATCCAATAAGGTCTCCAAGGCCATGCCTCGGCCATGGACTAAGAGGGGCACTCTTACACCAGCTGAGCAACTATCTCCACTTAGATACTCAGACAGTGTCCCCAGAGACAGAAGATTGAAACGGACAGGCATCTAGGCTCTAATCTGAACCCTAGCTTTGGTTTCCAGGTGTCTCTACTCAGAGAACTGGTTTGAAGACCAGTATCTGGGGCTTTTCTGAGGCACCAAAGAGAACCTGTCTCATCTCCACATAGGGATCTCTTTTTAATTGGAGCAATATTACACCCTTCGGTTAGGCGAATACTTCATGGCCCCTGAGCTGCCAACATATTCCAAGGTCTCCATGCACACAAACCCACATTATGACCCATCCGCAGGAGAGTCCATTTCAATTCAGCCCCCTAGTTAGCTCGCCCCAGAGCCAGTAGTTCAAACATGTCTTGTCACAAAGAGCCAATGGGAATGTGAGGTATGCTGTACAGGCATCCATCCTTCGAATCCTGCTCTCCAGTCTTTCCGTATGGGACATCCTGGAGCCATTCAACAGGACTCGACTGTCCAGCAGATGGAAAGCTTGTGGTATGGGTCAACGCACAAACTAGAGTTTGTGCTGGTGTCTAAGGTGCTGTGCAGGATTCTCCAATCTTGAGGGTTTGGCACAGGTCGAAGGGCATGGTTTCCTACTGGGGACAGGAGATATTCTATTGTGTGGCTCAGGGACCACATGTTGTATCCTAAGTTGGTATTTCAGAACAGGACCCTGAGGACAGATGCCTGAAAACCTAATCTAGTGTTCCGATGACGTCCTAGGAGCATGTCAGGTACAATCTTCTGACCCAGGAACATTGAAATGGCTGTCTGCTTGGATGTAGGTGATCAGGGCGTTTCAGACTGGCATTTGTGTCCAGTGCTGCCGACAATATTGGGTCGGGCTCAGGGCTCTTGCGTGTTTCTCCTAAACTGGAAGGTTTGGGCAGGTTTGACGGGCACAGTTTCCTTGGGGATGGCAGGCCTAGTCATGTGTTGTGGATCCAGAGACCCTGTCCTGGAGGGCATATGAGCCATGGTTTTGGGAGAGAAGTCTGCAAACACAAATGTGGGTTATGGTTAGTGGAAAGGTGATCACAGGCCCAATGAGTAGACCTGGAGTGCAGCTTGTCAGGAGTTGTAATTAGGGTGACTGGAAGGCAGTAGCACAGGCTTTTCTCTCTATATTGTGTGTCCAGGATGGCCTCGGAATGCAGGTATAGTCTCATGGGTCCTTGGGAAACTTTTCCTCTCTATGGATCTGTGCAGCTCATAGTTTGGTGGCTTTTTTGGGGAAGGGAAGAGTGTTGTTTTCCATCTTATGGGTGCCCCAAAACAGGGATTCCAGATACAGGCTCTTTTTCTGGGCATCTGGGACTTCCCACCAAGGGTTAGGATTTGCACCTAGGGGTGTATGAGGCCTGCAATGCGGGATCATGATGGTGCAACTGAGAGGGATTGTTTGAAAGCTTGCTCAGGCTGAGTCTCACAATGCCTGTTTGCTCCCATGGCGGCCCTCAGGAGTGGGAGTGGTCTCATTGGTCATATATCTGGCTCCCTCTTAGAGAGTTGGACACCCAACCCAACAGCCAAATGTCCTGCCATGAGGAAGGATGAGTTCTCTTCCGTCAGGTTCCTCTGTGCTTCAGGTTGCCCCATTGTCAGGGTTTCCAGCAAGGTCTCGAGATAGGTGCCTGAATACCAAGGATGGGTGGAGATGACGTACTTGGGCCATAGCAATCCCAAATGCTAGATATGAGGCCTAAAACTCGGTCGGGGCTCAGGCTCTGTCAGACACAGCGCTAGTGGCCATTGCAGCCTTTATATCAGAGTAGATTCGAGGGCGGAGCAGATTGATCCTCATGGGGAGATTCTTGGGAAGATTCCCAGGCATTTGTTCATTCAATAGGGAAGGCAGAATGCTGTGTTGTGGCTCCAGATTTCCCAATCACGAGAGCTTGGGGACCAGTCAGTTTTGGGTGGAATTATAAACAAAAGCTATGGTTCAATTCAGTGCCAAGCAGAAGGCAGTTCCAATTTGTAGCAGTTTACTCGAGACATCCAGCACTGGAATAAGGGTGGATGTCAGATGCTTGCTCACACTAGAGTTTTTGTCTATGATGACCGACAAGTGGAGGGGTGGTATAAAGAGGCCATGGAGGAGTTCACATGCTGAGGCCTGTGAACTGCTGCAAAAAGTAACATTTCTTTGTACAGAGTAGGTGAAGTCTGGTTTGTTTACTCTAGGTTTCCCCATGTGGAAAGTTTGTGAAGAAGAGCTCTCCGGCATGGATGCCAGGAAAGCACACCTCCATTGACAATTGCAGCTGAGGAACATGGCAGATTCGTTCTGGTGGCTCTGGGACAAAGTGCCAAGGCCTTGAGTTGACATGGGATCTCTTGCAGATGGGTCACAATGCTTGTTTGTTACCAGGGAGAACTTAGAATGTGCTGGTTGCTAAGGTGCCATGCAGGATTCTCCTACCCTGAGGGTTTGGCACAGGTCGAAGAGCATGGTATTCTTCTGGGAACAGGGGATGTTCTGTCGTGTGGCTCAGAGACCACATGATGTGTCATAGATTGGTATTTAAGAACAGGCCCCTGAGGACAGATGCCTGAAAACCTAATGGGGTTCCATTGAGAGCCTGCTGGCATTTTAGGTTCAATCGTCTATCTCACGATCATTGACTTGGCTATTTCCCTGGATGTAGGTGATAAGGGTGTTTCAGACTGCGCATTTCCATCCCGAGTGGCCGGCAATATTGGTGTGGGCTCAGGGGCCACACAGGTTTCTCCTAATCTGGAAGGTTTGGGCAAATCTGATATGCACAGTGTCCTTGGGGTTGGCAGCCAGAGTTCTGTGGTGTGGCTCCAGGGATCACATTCTGGTGGGCATGTGAGCCATGGTTTTGGGAGAGAAGTCTGCAAACACAAATACAAATTAGGGTGAGTGGCGAGGTGATCACAGGCCCAATGCGTAGACCTGGAGGGAAGCTCGTCATGAACTATAATTAGGGAGACTGGAAGGCAGTAGCACAGGCTTTTCTCTCTGGATTGTGTGTCCAGGATGGCCTTGGAATGCAGGTGTGGTCTCATGGGTCCATGGGAGTCTTTTCCTCTCTATGGATCCTGGTGGCTCTCCATAGTTTGGTGGCTTTTTCGGGGAAGGGGATAGTGATGTTTTCCACCTTATGGGTGCCCCAAAACAGGGATTCCAGAGACGGGCTCTGGTTCATGGCATCTGGGACATCACAACAAGTGCTAGGATTTGGGCTTAGGGGCATATTAGGCCTGCAATGCGGGTTCATGGTGGTGCAACAGAGAAGGATTGTTTGAAAGCATGCTCAGGCTGAGGGTCACAAGGCCTGTTTGCCTCCAGGGCATCCCTGAGGAGTTTGTGTGGTCTCACTGGAATTGTAAATGACTCCCCCTTTCAGGGTTGAACACCCATCCTAACAGCCAAGTTTCCTGATATGAAGAAGGAGGAGTTCTCTATTGTGCTTCAGGATGCCCCATTATCAGGGATTCCAGCAAAGGTCTGGGGACAGGTGCATGAATACCAAGGATGGGTAGAGATGAAATACTTGAGCCATGGCATTCCCAAATACTAGATGTGGGGCTCAAACTCTGGTGACTGACACTAGGTCTGGGCTCAGGCTCTGTCAGACACAGCACTAGTGGCCAGGGCAACCTATAAATCAGGGTCCCTCCGATATAGGGCCGAGCAGATTGATCCTCATGTGGGGTTTCTGGCCAGACTCACCAGGCACTTGTTTCTATCGGGAAGGCAGAATGCTGTGTTGTGTCTCCATAATTCGCTATCAAGAAGGCTTGGGGACCAGTCGGGTGAGGAAGGAATTGTAAACACAAGCTACAGTTCAATTCACTGCCAAGCGGAAGGCAGTTCCTGTGTCCAGCAGCTTATTCGAGATATCCAGCACCTTAGTAAGAGAGGACGTCGGATATTTGCTCACACTGGAGTTTGTGTCTATGATGACTGACAAATGGAGGGGTGGCGTCAAGAAGCCATGTAGGGATTTTCACGTTGAGACTCATGAGCTGCTCCAAATAGCAAGGTTTCATTCTACTGGACAGGTGGAGTGTGGTTTATTTGCTCCAGGGTCCCCCATGTGGAAAGTTTGGGTAGCAGAGCTCTACCGCATGGATGCCTGGAATGTTCAACTTCATTGACCATTGCCACTGAAGAACATGGCAGCTTTATTCTGGTGTCTCTGTAGCAAAGTACCAAGTCCTTGATTTGACATGGAATCTCTTGCAGATGGGCCACACAGCTGGTTTGTTACCAGGTAGATCTTAGAATGTGCTGGTGGCTTAGTAGTTGTGCAGGAATCTACTACTCTGGGATTTTGCACAGATTGTAGGGCACGGTTTCCTTCTGGGGACAGGAGATGTTCTGTTGTGTGGCCCAGCCACCACATGTTGTATCATAAGTTCGCATTCTAGAACAGGCCTCTGAGGACACATGTCTGCAAACCGAATCAATGGTTCCAATGACGTCCTAGGGGCATGTTAGGTTCATTATTCTGACTCAGGACCATTGACTTGGCTGTGTTCCTGGATGTAGGAGATCAGGGTATTTCAGACTGTGCATTTGTGTTCAGTGCGGCCGCCGAAATTGGGGTAGGCCCAGAGGCCTTGTAGGTTTCTCCTAATCTAGACAGTTTGGGCAACTGTGATGGAAACAGTTTCCTTGTGGATGGCAGGGACAGTCCTGCAGTGTGGATCCAGAGACCCCATCCTGGAGGGCATGTGTGCCATGGTTTTGGTAGATAATCTGCAAAAACAAATTCGAATTAGGGTGAGTGGCGAGGTGATCACAGGCCCAATGCATATACCTTGAGAGCAGCTCATCTGGAACTGTAATTAGGGTGAATGGAAGGCAGTAGCACAGGCTTTTCTCTCCGGATTGTGTGTCCAGGATGGCCTCGGAATGCAGGTGTGTTCTCATGGGTCCATGGGAGACATTGCCTCTCTATGGATCCTGGTGGCTCCTCATAATTTGGTGACATTTTTGGGGAAGGGATGAGTGCTGTTTTCCATCTGAAGGGTGCACCAAAACAAAAATTCCAGAGATGGTCTCTGGGTCTGGGCACCTCGAAAATCCCACCAAGTTTTATGATTTGAACCTACAGGCATACCAGGCCTGAAATGAGGGATCATTGTGGTGAATCTGAGAGGGATTTTTTGAAAGCATGCTCAGGGTGAGGGTCACAATGCCTGTTTGTGCCAAGGGTAGTCCTCAGGAGTGTGTGTGGTGTCATTGATGTTGTAACTGGCTCCCCCTTTGAGGGTAGAACACCCATCCCAAAAGCCAGGTTTATTGCCATGGGGAAAGAAGAGTTCTCTATTGTGCTTCAAGTTCCCTAATTGGCAGGGATCCCTGCCAAGGTCTGGGGACAGGTGCCTGGATATCAAGGATGGGTAGAGATGACATACTTGGGCCATGGCAATCCCAAATGCTAGATATGGGGCCTGCTCTTTAGTGGCTGAAACTCAGTCGAGCTCAGGCTCTGTCAGACACGGCACTAGTGGCCATGGCAGCCTATAAATCGGTGTTGACTCGAGGGCCGACCTGATTGATCCTCATGTGGGTTTTCAGGGCAGACTCACCAGGCATTTCTTCATTCGATGGGGAAGGCAGAATGCTGCGTTGTGGCCCCAGATTTCCCTATCAAGAGGGCTTAGGGACCAGTCAGGTGAGGATGGAATTGTAAACACAAGCTATGGTTCAATTCAGTGCCAAGTGGAAGGCAGTTCCAATGTGCAGTGGTTTATTCAAGACATCCAGCACTGGGATAAGGGTGCATGTCAGATGTTTGCTTAGACTGGAGTTTGTGTCTATGATGACCAACCAATGGAGTGGTGGCATCAAGAGGCCATGGAGCAGTTTACACGCTGAGGCCTGTGAGTTGATCCAAACATAAGGTTTCCTTCTACTGGACAGGGGAGGTCTGGTTTGTTTACACCAGGTTCCCGCATGTGCAAAGTTTGGGTAGCATAGTACTCGCACGTGGATACTGGAAAGCACACCTACATTAACCATTGCAACTAAGGAACATGGCAGGTTCTTTCTGGTTGCTCTAGGGCAAAGTACCAAGGCCTGGATTCTAATGAAGTTGGGTCACAATGCAGTTTTGTTACCACGGAAATCTTACTATGTGCTGGTGGCTAAGGGGCCATGTATGATTAGTCTATCCTGATGGTTTGACACCGGTCGAAGAACACGGTTTCTTTCTGGGTATCGGAGATGTTCTGTTGTGGGGCTCACGGACCAAATGTTGTATCATAAGTCGGTATTCCAGAACAGGCCTCTGAGGACAGATGCCTAAAAACTTCATCTAGGGTTCCAATGAAGTCCAAGGGGAATTTCAGGTTGAATCATCAGACTCAGAAACATTTACTTCGGTGTCTGCCTATATGTAGGCAACCAGGGTGTTTCTGACTGTGCCTTTGTGTACAGAGTGGCCTCCAATATTGGGGTGGGCTCTGGGGCCTTGCAGGTTTCTCCTAATCTTGAAGGTTTAGGCAAATTTGTGGGCACGGTTTCCTTGGGGGTGGCAGGCACAGTCCTGTGGTGTGGCTCCAGAGACTCCATCGTGGAGGGCATGTAAGCCATGGTTTTGGGAGAGAAGTCTGCAATCACAAACTCAGATTAGGTTGAGTTGCGAGGTGATCGTAGGCCCAATGCATAGACCTGGAGGGCAGATCGTCAGGAACTGTAAATCACGTACCTCGAAGGCACTAGCACTGGCTTTTGTATCTGGATTGTGTGTCCATGATAGCCTTGGAATGCAGGTGTGTTCTAATGTTTCCATGAGAGTATTTTCCTCTCTACGGATCCTGGAAGCTCCCAATAGTATGGTGGCTTTCTCGTTTGAATGGAAGAGTGCTGTTTTCAATCTTAGATGTTCCCCAAAAAGGGATTCCAGAGAAGGGCTGTGAGTCTGGGTGCTTGGAAAATCCCACCAGGATTAGGATTTGGGCCTAGGGGAGTACCAGGCCTACAATGTGTGACTTGGAGGTACAACTGAGAGCGTTTGTTTGAAAGCATGCTAGTCTGAGTGTCACAATGCCTGATGTGATTAGGGCAGCCCTTATGAGTGGGAGTTGTCTCCTTGGCCATGCAGCTGGCTACCACTTTAATGTAGGACAACCATCCCAACTACCAGGATTCCTGCCATGGAAAAGGAAGAATTCTCTATTGTGCCTCAGGTTCCCCCATTAGCAGGTATTCTAGCAAATGTCTGGGGACAGATGCCTGAATACCAAGGATGGGTAGAGATGAGGGACCTGAGACATGGCCAGTCTCACATGCCTGACTCTCTGAGTAGCTGACATGAATTGAGCACTCAGGCTCTGTCAGAAACAGAACTAGTGGTCAGGGCTGAGTATGAATCAGGGATCCCTCAAGGGCTGAGCAGATTGATCCTCATGCAGAGTTTCTGGGCAGAATCACCATGCCCTTCTTCTTTCTAAGGGGAAGGCAAAAAGCTGCGTTGTGGCCCCAGAATTCCCTATCAAGCGGGCTTGGGGACCAGTAGGGTGAGGATGGAATTGTAAACTCAAGCTAAGGTTCAATTCAGTGCCAAGCAAAAGGCAGTTCCATTGTGCAGTGTCTGATTCCAGATATCCAGCACCTGAGTAAAGGTGAAAGTCAGACATTTCCTCATGCTGGAGTTTATGTCTATGATGACCGATGAATGGAGGGGTGGCGTCAAGAGGCCATGGAGGATTTCACATGCTGGGGCTTGTGAGATGCTTCAAACAGCAAAGTTTCCTTCTACCACACAGGGGGAGTCTGGTTTATTTGCTCCAGGGTCCCCCATGTGGAAAGTTTGGGTAGCAGAGCACTCCCACGTGGATGCCTGAAAAGCACACCTCCATTAAAATTGCAGCTGAGAAACATGGCCAATTCGTTCTGGTGGCTCTTGGGCGAATTACCAAGGCCTGGAGTTGACATGAAGTCTCATGAAGATGGGTCATAATGCAGGTTTGTTACCATGGAGACCTTACAGTGTGCTGGTGGCTAAGGGACCATGTAGGATTCATCTACCCTGAGGGTTTGACACTGGTCAAAGGGCACGGTTTCCTTCTCGGACAAGAGATGTTCTGATGTGGGGCTAACGGACCAAATGTATCATAATTTGGTATTGCAGAACAGGCCTCTGAGGATAGATGCCTGAAAATTTAATCTAGGGTTCCAATAAAATCCTAACGGAATGTCAGGTTCAATCCTCTGACTCAGTATCATTGACTTCAAATTCTGCCTAGATGTAGGTGATCAGGGTGTTCCAGACTGTGCATTTGTGTACAAAGTGGCAACCAGTATTGGGGTGGGCTCAGGGGCCTTGCAGGTTTCTCCTAATCTGGAAAGATAGGGGAATTTGATGGGCACAGTTTCCTTGGCAATGGTGGGCACAGTCCTGTGGTGTGGCTCCAGAGACCCCATGCTGGAGGGCATGAGAGCCATGGTTTTGGGAGGGAAGTCTGCAAACACAAATGCGGGTTAGGTTTAGTGGCGAAGTGATTGTAGGCCCAATGCATACTCCTGGAGGGAAGCTCCGTGAGAAATGTAAATCGCATGCCTCAAAGGAGGTAGCACAGGCTTTTTTATCTGGATTGTGTATCCACGATGGACTAAGAATGCAGGTGTGGTCTCAGGTGTCCATGGGTGATATTTCCTCTCAAGTATCCTGGCGGCTCCTTATAATGTGGTGGCTTTCTCAGAGAGGAAAGAGTTCTGTTTTCCATATTAAGGGTGTCCCATAACAGGGATTGCAGAGAAGTGCTCTGGCTCTGGGCACCTGGAAATACCCACCAAGGGTTATGATTTGGGCATAGGGGCTTACCAGGCCTCCAATGCAAGTCCTGGAGATACAACTGAGAGCGTTTGTTTGAAAGCATGCTCAGGCTGAGGGTCACTATGCAAGCTTTTGCATAGGGTGGCCCTCAGGAATGGGGGTGGTCTCAATGGCCATTCAGTAGGCTAACACTCTGAGTGTTGGACACCCTTCCGAACTTACAGGAATCCTGCCATGGGGAATGAGGATTTCTCTATTGTGATTCAGGTTCCCTCATTGGTAGGGATTCCAGGAAAGGTCTGGGGACACATGCCTGAATACCAAGGATGGGTAAAGATGACGGCTCTGTTCCGTGGCCAGTCTAACATGCGGGATATGGGCCCCGCCTTCTAGGTGGCTGACACGAGGTCGGGGCTTAGGCTCTGTCAGACACAACACTAGGGGCCAGGGCTGTCTATAATTCAGGGTTCCCTCAAGGGACAAGTAGATTGATCATAATGTGGAGTTTCTGGGCAGACTCACCAGGCCCTTCTTCTTTCTATTGGGAAGGCAGAATGCTGTGTTGTGGCTGCAGAATTCCCTATCATGAGGGCTTGTGGACCAGTAGGGTGAGGATGGAATTGTAAACCCAAGCTATGAATAAATTCAGTGACAAGCGAATGGCATTTCCAGTATGCAGCGGCTGATTCGAATATCCAGCACCTGAGTAAGCGCAGACGTCAGATGTTTGCTCAAGCTGGAGTTTGTGTCTATAATGACCGACAAATGGAGAGGAGTTGAAAAGAGGTCATAGAGGATTTCCCACACTTGAGCTTGTGAGATGCTCCAAACAGCCAGGTTTCCTTCTACAGGACAGGGCAGTCAGATTTGTTTGCTCGAGAGTCCCCCATGTGGAAAGTTTGGGTAGCAGAGCACTCCCACATGGATGCCTGGAAAGCACACTTCCACTGAACATTGCAGCTGAGGAACATGACAGGTTCTTTCTGAAGGCTCTGGGGTGAAGTACCAAGGCCTGTAGTTGACATGGAATCTCATGAAGATGGCTCACAATGCTGGCTTGTTACCAGTGAGATCTTAGAATCTGCTGGTGGCTACGGGCCAAGTAGGATTCATCTACCCTGAGGGTTTGACACAGTTCCAAGAGCACGGCTTCCATCTAGAGAAAGGAGATGTTCTGTTGTGGGGATCAGGGACCATATGTTGTATCTTAAGTTGGTACTCCAGAACAGGTCTCTGATTACAGATGCCTGAAAACCTAATCAGGGGTTACAATGAGGTCATAGGAGCATGTCAGGTTCAATCTTCTGACTGAGAAACACTGACTTGGGTATCTGCCTGGATTCAGGTGATCAGCGTATTTCAGAATGCACATTTGTGTCCAGAGGGGCCTCCAGTATTGGGGTGGGCTCAGGGGCCTTGCAGGTTTCTCCTTATCTCGAAGTTTTAGGCAAATGTGACGGACACATTTTCCTTGGGGATGGCAGGCACAGTCCTTTGGTGTGGCTCCAGAGACCCCATCCTGGAGGAAATATGAGCCATGGTTTCGGGATAGAAGTCTGTAAGCACAAACTCGGGTTAAGGTTAGCGGTGAGGTGATCGCAGGCCCAATGCATAGACCTGGAGGGCAGCTCGTCTGGAACTATAAATTAGTTGCCTTGAAGGTGGTAGCACAGGCTTGTGTATCTGGCTTTTGTGTCCAGGATGGCCTCGGAATACAGGTGTGGTCTCATGGATCCATGGGAGATTTTTCCTCTGAAGGAATCTAGCGGCTCCCTATACTATGGTGGCTTTCTTGGCGAAGGGGAGAGTGCCATTTTCCATCTTAGGGGTGTCCCAAAACAGGGATTCCAGAGACAGGCTGTGTTTCTGGGCCCCTGAAAAATCCCACCAGGTGTTAGGATTTGTGCTTAGGGGCATATCAGGCCTGCAAATTTGGATTCTGGAATGCAACTGAGAGTGTTTGTTTGAAAGCATGCTCATGTTGGGGGTCACAATGCCTGCTTGTGTCCAGGGCGGCCCTCATGAGTGGGCGGGTTATCATTGGCCATTCAGCTGGCTACCACTCTGAGGTCTGGAAACCCATCCCAAGAGCCATCATTCCTGCCATGGGGAAGGAGGATTTCCCTATTGTGCTTCTGGTTCCCCCATTGGCAGGGATTTCAGCAAATGTCTGGGGACAGATGCCTGAATCAAGAATGGGTAGAGATGACAGCCCTGGGACATGGCTGGTCTCACATTCTGGAGTTGGAGCCCAGTCTCTGGGTCCTGACACGAGGTCAGAGACGAGGTTCTGTCAGACTCAGCGCTAGTGGCCAGGTAAACCTATAAATGGGGTTCACTCGAGGGTCGAGTAGATTTATCCTCATGTAGGGTTTCTGGGCAGTCTCTCCAGGCTGTTTTTTCTTGCTATGGGGAAGGCAGAATGCTGTGTTGTGGCTTCAGAATTCCCTATCAAGAGAGCTTACTGAACACCAGGGTGAGGATGGAATTGCAAACCCAAGCTACTTTTTTTTTTTTTAAGATTTTATTTATTTGTCAGAGAGCGCGCGAGAGCAAGCACAGGCAGACAGAGTGGAAGGCAGAGTCAGACGGAGAAGCAGGCTCCCTGCGGAGCAAGGAGCCTGATGTGGGACTCGATCCCAGGACGCTGGGATCATGACCTGAGCCGAAGGCAGCTGTTTAACCAACTGAGCCACCCAGGCGTCCCGCCAAGCTACTTTTAAATTCAGTGCCAAGCATAAGGCAATTCCAGTGTGTAGCAGCTGATTCAAATATCCAGCACTTGAGTAACTGCAGATGTCAGTTGATTGCTCACGCGGGAGTTAGTGTCTATGATGACCAACAAATGGATGGGTGGCCTCAAGAGGCCATGGAGGATTACCCACCCTCAGGCTTGAGATACTCCATACAGAAAAGATTCCTTTTACCGTACAGGGGAGTCTGGTTTGTTTCCTCCAGGGTTCCCCATGTGGAAAGTTGGTATCAGAGCACTCCCGCTGGATGCCTGGAAAGTACACCTACATTGACCATGGCAGCAGAGGAACATGGCAGTTTCATTCTGGTCGCTCTGGGCCGAAGTACCAAGGGCTAGAGTTGTCATGGAGTCTCATGAAGATGGGTCACAATGCTGGTATGTTGTCAGGGAGATCATAGAATGTGCTGGTTGCCAGGGGGCCTTGAAGGATTCATCTACCCAGAGTGTTTGACACAGGTCCAGAGCACAGCTTTCTTCTAAGGACAGGAGATGTTCTTTTGTGTGGCTCAGTGACCATATTGTATCATACATTGATATTCAGAACAGCCTTCTGAGTACAGATACCTGAAAACCTATTCTAGTGTTCCAGTGAATCCTAGGAGCATGTCAGGTTCAATCTTCTGTCTGAGGACCATTGACTTGGATATCAGCCTGGATGTAGGTGATATGGTGTGTCAGACTGTGCATTTGCGTCCAGAGTGGCCTCCAATATTGGGCTGGGCTTAGGGGCCTTGCAGGTTTCTCCTAATCTAGAGGGTTTGTTTAATAGTGACAATCACAGTTTCCTTCGGGAAGACAGGTACAATCCCGTGGTGTGGCTCCATTTATCACAAACTGGAGGGCATGTGAGCCATGGTTTTGGGAGGGAAGTCTGAAAACACAAACTTGGGTTAGGGTTAGTGGCAAGGTTATCACAGGCCCAATGCATAGACATGGATGGCAGCTCTTCAGGAACTGTTAATCGGGTGACTCAAAGGCAGAATCACAGGCTTTTTTCTCTGTATTGTGTGCAGGATGGCCTCAGAATGCAGTTGTGGCCTCATGGGTCCATGGGAGATTTTTCCTCTCTAAGGATCCTGGTGGCTCCCAATAGTTGGTGGCTTTTTCGGGGAAGGGAAGAGTGCTGTTTTTCATGTTAGGGGTGCCCCAAAATATGGATTCCAGAGACGGACTCTGGGTTTGGTCCCCTGGAAAATACCACCAAGTGTTAGGATTTGGGCCTAGTGGCTTACCAGGCCTGCATGCAGGATCCTGGAGGTCAAACTGAGAGGGCTTGTTTGAAATCATTCTCAGGCTGAGGGTCACAATACTTGCTTATGCCCAGGTGGCCCTCATGAGTGGGCGTGGTCACATTGGCCATGCAGCTGGCTCCCACTTTGAGGGTTGGACAACCATCCCAACAGCCAGAATTCTGCCATGGGGAAAGAGGAGTTCTCTATAGTGCTTCAGGTGCCCCCATTAGCGGGGATTCCAGCAAAGGTCTGGGTACAGAGGCCTGAATACCAAGGATGGGTAAAGATGATGGACATGGGCCATGGCCAGTATCAAATCGTGGATATGGGCCCCGATCACTGGGTGGCTGACACTAGGTCTTGGCTCAGGCTCTGTCAGACACAGCACTAGTGCCCAGGGCAGCCTATAAATTGGGGTTCCCTCAAGTGCCGAGCAGATTGATCCTCATGTATGGTTTCTGGGCAGACTCACCAGGCCCTTCTTGTTTGTAAGGGGAAGGCAGAATGCTGCTTTGTGGCTCTAGAATTCATTATCAAGAGGGCTTGTGGACCAGGAGGCTGAGGATGGAATTGTAAACCTAAGCTATGGTTACATTCTGTATCTAGCAAAAGGAATTTCCAGTGTGCAATGTTTGAATCCAATATTCAGCACTTGAGTGAGGGTGGATGTCAGATATTTGCTCATGCTGGAGTTTGTGTCTATGATGAAACAAAAATGGAGGGGTGGTGTCAAGAGGTTATGGAGGATTTCCCAATCTGGTGTTTTTGAGATGCTCCAAACAGCAAGGTTTCCTTCTACCAGACAGGGGCAGTCTGATTTGTTTCCTCCATGGTTCCCCATGTTGAAAGATCGGATAACATAGATCTCCCACATGGGTGACTGGAAAGCACACCTTCATTGACCATGACAGCGAAGGAACATGGCATCTGGTGGCTTTGAGGCGAAGAAATAAAGACTGGATTGGACATGGAACCTCATGAAGATGGGTCAAAATGTTGGTTTGTTACCAGGGAGATCGTAGAATGTGCTGGTGGTTAATGGGCCATGCAGGATTCATCTAGCCTGAGGATTTGACACAGGCCCAAGAGCCCGGATTGCTTCTGGGGGCAGGAGATATTCTGTTGTGGGGCTCAGCGGCCATATGTTGTATCATAAATTGGTAATCCAGAACAGGTCTCTGAGGACAGAAGCCTGAAAACCTAATAAAGGGTTTGAATGAGGCCCTAGGGGAATGTCATTCAATCTTCTGACTCAGGATCATTGACTCTGGTGTCTGACTGGATGCAGGTGATGAGGGTGTTTCAGACTGTGCATTTGTGTCCAGAGTGGCATCCAATACTAGGGTTGGCTCAGGTTCCTTGCAGGTTTCTCCTTATATGGGGTTTTTGGACAACTGTGATGGGCAGTTTCCTTGGGGATTGCAGGAACTGTCCTGTGGTGTGACTCCAGAGACCCCATCCTGGAGGACATGTGCGCCATGATTTTGAGAGAGAAGTCTGCAAACACAAACTTAGGTTAGGGTTAGTGGCAAGGTGATCATAGTCCCAATCCATAGACCAGGAGGGCAGCAAGTCTGGAACTGTAAATCACGTAACTCAAAGGTGGTAGCACAGGTAATTGTATCTGGATTTAATTTCCAGAATGGCCTTTATTGCAGGTGTTGTCTCAAGGGTCCATGGGAGATTTCTCCTCTCAAGGATCCTGGCGGTTCTCAATAGTTTGTTGGATTTCTCCGGGAAGGGATGAGTACTGTTTTCCAGCTTAGGCGTGCCCCAAAACAGGCATTCCAGAGATGAGCTCTGGGTCTAAGTGCTTGGAAAATCCCACCAAGGGTTAATATTTAGGCCTAGGGCCATACCAGGCCTGCAATGCGGGATCCTGGAGGTGCAACTGAGAGCGTTTGTTTGAAAGTATGGTCAAGCTGAGGGTCCCAATGCCTGCTTGTGCCCCGGAGGCCATCAGGATTGGGCGATGTCTACTCAGCCATGCAGCCAGTTCCCATTCCTAGGGTTGGACACCCATCCAAAAGCCAGGATTCCTGCCATGGCGAAGGATGAATTCTCTATTGTGCTTCAGGTCCCCCCATTGGTAGGGATTCCAGCTAAGATCTAGGGGACAGATGCCTGAATACCAAGGATGGGTAGTAATGACAGCCCTGGGCCATGGCCGGTCTCACATGGTTAATGTGGGCCCCACCCTCTGGGTTGCTGACACGAGGTAGGGGCTCAGGCTCTGTCAGACACAGCACTAGTGGCTAGGGCAAACTATAAATAGGGGTTCCCTCCTGGGCTGAGTATATTGATCTTCATGTGCAGTTTATGGGCAGACTCACCAGGTCCTTCTATCTATGAAGAAGGCAGAATGTTGCGTTGTGGCTCCAGAATTCCCTATCAAGAGATATGGCAGACCAGTAGGGTGAGGATGAAATTGTAGTCTGAAGCTAGGCTTAAATTCATTGCAAAGCGAAAGGCAGTTCCAGTGTGCAGCAGCTGATTCAAATATCAGCGCCTGAATATGGGCGGATGTCAGATGTTTGCTCAGGCTGGAGTTTGTGTCTATGATGACCAACAAATGGAGAGGTGGCGTCAAGAGGCCATGGAGGATTTCCCACCCTGGGGCTCAGGGGCCATAATTTGTATCATAAGTTGGTATTCCAGAAGAGGCCTCTGAGGACAGGTGCCTGAAAAGTTAATCCCTCTTCCAATGAGGTCCTAGGGCCATGTCAGGTTCAATTATCTGACTCAGGACCATTGATTTGGGTGTCTGCCTGGATGGAGGTGATCAGGGTGTTTCAGACTGTGCATTTGCATCCAGAGCAGCCTCCAATATTGGGATGTGCTCAGGAGCCTTCCAGGTTTCTCCTAATCAGGAGGGTTTGGGCAACTGTGATGGGCCCAGTTTCCTTGGGGATGGCAAGCACAGTCTTGTGGTGTGACTCTAGGGGCCCCATCCTGGAGGACATGTGAGCAATGGTTTTTAGAGAGAGATCTGCAAACACAAACTCGGGATAAGGTTAATGGAGAGGTGTTCACAGTCCCAATTCAAAGATCTGGAGGGCAGCACGTCAGGAACTGTAAATCAGGTGACTCGAAGCCAGTAGCACAGTCTCTTGTATCTGGATAGCATATCCACGCTGGCCTCGGAATACAGGTGTGGACTCATGGGACCATGGGAGATTCTTCTTCTCAAGGATCCTGGGGGATCCCATTAGTTTGGTGGCTTTCTCAGGGAAGTGAAGAGTGCTGTTTTCCATCTTAGGGGTGCCTCAAAACAGGGATTCCAGTGACGGGCTCTGGGTATGTGCACATGGAACATCCCACGATGTGTTAGGATTTGGGCTTAAGGGCATATCAGGCCTGCAATGCAGGATCCTGGAGGTGCAACTAAGAGCATTTTTTTGAAGGCTTGATCAAGCTGAGGGTTACAATGGCTACTTGTGCCCAGGGCAGCCCTCATGAGTGGGCATTGTCTCCTTGGCCATGCAGCTGGCTCCTACTTTGAGGTTTGGACACCCATATCAACAGCCAGGATTCCTACCATGGGGAAGGAGGAGTTCTCTATTGTGCTTTAGGTTACCCCATTGGTAGGGATTACATAAAAGGTCTGGGGACAGGTGCCTGAATACCAAGGATGGGTAGAGATGATGGACTTGGGCCCTGGCCAATCTCACATGCTGGATATGGGCTCATATCTCTGGGTGCCTGAAACTACGTCTTGGCTCAGGCTCTGTCAGACACAGTACTAGTACTAGTACTAGTACTAGTACTAGTACTAGTACTAGTGCCCAGGACAGCCTATAAATCAAGGTTCCATCGAGTGCCAAGTAGATTGATCCTCATGTGGAGTTTCTGGGAAGATTCACCAGGCCCTATTTCTTTCTAGTGGGAATGGAGAATGTTGCCTTGTGGCTCCAAATTCCCTCTCTAGAGGGCTTGCAGACCAGGAGGCTGAGGATGGAATTCTAAACCCAAGCTATTGTTAAATTCAGTGTCAAGTGAAACGCAGTTCCAGTGTGCAGTGGTGGAAAAGAAAATGCAGAATCTAAATAACGGCAGATTTCAGATGTTTTCTCATGCTGGAGTTTTTGTCTATGATGACTGACAAATGAAGGGGTTGTGTCAAGGGCCATGAAGGATTTCTCCTGCTGGTGCTTCTGAGATGCTCCAAACAGAGGGTTCCCTTCTACTGGTCAGTGGCAGTCTGGTTTGTTTGCTCCAGGGTCCCACATGTTAAAAGAATAAGTAGAAGAGCACTCCCACATGGATGCCTGGAAAGCACACCTCCACTGACCATATCAGGTGAGGAACATGGCAGGTTCATTCTGGTGGCTCTGGGGCGAATTACCAAGGACTTGAAGTGACATGGAATCTCATGAAGATGGATCACAATGCTGTTTGTTTGTTACCAGAGAGATCTTAGAATGTGCTGGGGGCTAAGGGGCTGTGCATAATTCATATACCCCGACCCTTGACACAAGTTGAAGAGCACGAATTCCATCTGGGGACAGGAGATATTCTATTGTGGGGTTCAGGGACCAATCTTCTGACTCAGGACCATTGACTTGGGTGTCTTCCTGGATGGAGGTGATCAGGGTGTTGCACACTGTGCATTTGTGTCCAGAGTGGTCTCCAATATTGGACTGGGCTCAGGGGACTTGCAGGTCTCTCCTAATCTGGAGGGTTTGGGCAACTGTGATGGACACAGTTTCATTGGGGATAGCAGGATCTTTCCTGTGGTGTGGCTACAGAGACCCATCATAGAGGGCATGTGAGCCATGGTTTTGGGAAAGAAGTCTGCAAACACAAACTTGGGGTAGGGTTAATGGTGAGGTGATCACAGGCCCAATGCATAGGTCTGTAGGGCAGCTCGTCTGGAACTGTAAACCAGGTGATTCGAAGGTGGTAGCACAGTCTCTTGTATCTGGATTGTGTGTCCAGGATGGCCTCGGAATGAAGGTGTGGTCTTATGGAGCCCTGGGAGATTTTTCCTCTCTACGCATCCTGGCAGCTCCTAATAGTTTTCTCAGGGGAGGGAAGAGTGCTGTTTTCCATCATAGGGGTGCTTCAAAACAGAGATTCCAGAGACGGGCTCTGGTTATGTTGGCATGGAAAATCCCACGAAGTGTTAGGATTTGGTCCTAAGGGCATACCAGGCCTGCGATGCGGGACCCTGCAGAAACAACTGAGAGCATTTGTTTGAATGCATGCTAAGGTTGAGGGACACAATGCCTGCTTTGGCCCAGGCGGCCCTTATGATTGGGCGTTGTCTCATTGGCCATGCACCTGGTTCTAATTCTGAGGGTTGGGCACCCATAGCAACAGCCAGGCTTCCTGCCATGGGGAAGGAGGAGTTCTCAATTGTGCTTCAGGTTCCCCCACTGGTAGGGATTCCAGCAAAGGTCTGGGATAGTTGCCGGAATACCAAGGATGGGTAGAGATGACTGGGCCATGGCCAGTCCCACATGCTGGATAAGGGCCCCACACTCTGGGTGGCTGGCACGAGTTTGGGGCTCAGGCTCTCTCAGACACAGCGCTAGTGGCCAGCGCAAAGTATAAATCGGGGTTCCCTCGAGGGCCAAGTAGATTGATCTTCATGGGGAGTTTCTGGGCAGACTCACCAGGCCCTTCTTCTTTCTATAGGGAAGGCAGAATGTTGCGTTTTGTCTCCCTAATTCCCTCTCAAGAGGACTTGCAGTCCAGTAGGGTGAGGATGGAATTGTAAACCCAAACTATGCAAGAATACAGTGTCAAGTGAAAGGTATTTCCAGTGTGCGTGACTGATTCGAATATCCAGCACCTGAGTAAGAGCAGATGTCAGATGTTTGCTCATGCTGGAATTTGTGTCTATGATGACTAACAAATGGAGGGTTGGCATCAAGAGAATGTGGAGGACTTCCCAGGCTGGGGCTTGTGAGATGCTCCAAACAACCAAGGTTTCCTTCAACCTGACAGGAGCAGTCTTATTTGTTTGCTCTAGGGTTCCCTATGTGGAATTTTTGTGTAGCAGAGAACTACCTCTTGGATGCCTAGAAAGCACACGTCCATTGACCTTTGTACCTGAGGAACATGGCAGATTCGTTTCATGGCTCTTGGGCAAAGTACCAACACCTTGAGTTGGCATCAAGTCTCAGGAAGTTGGGTCACAATGCTGGTTTGTTACCAGGGAGATCATAGAAGGTGCTGGGGCTAATGGGTCATGCAGGATCCATCTACCCTGAAAGTTGGACATAGATCCAAGAGCACATTTTCCTTCTGGAGACAGGAGATGTTCTGTTGTGGGAATCAGGGACCACATGTTGTATCATAACTTGGTATTCCAGAACAGGACTCTGAGAACAGATGTCTGAAGACCCAATCTAGGGTTCCAGTGAAGTCCTAGGGGCATGTCAGGTTCAATCATCTGACTCAGAACCATTGACTTGGCTTTCTGCCTCGATGGAGGTGCTCAGGGTGGTTCAGACTGCACGTTTGCATCCAGAGCAACCGCCAATATTGGGGTGGGTTCAGGGGCCTGGCAGGTTTCTCCTAATCTGGAGGGTTTGGACAACCTGAAGGGCACAGTTTTCTTGGGGATGGCAGGAACTTTCCTGTGATGTGGCTTGAGGGACCACATCCTGGTGGGCATGTAAGCCATGGTTTTGGGAGAGAAGTCGGCAAACACATACTGGGGTTAGGGTTAGTGTCGAGATGATCACAGGCCCAATGCATAGACATGGAGGGCAGCTCGTCAGGAAATGTAAATAGGATGACTCGAAGGCGGTAGCAAAGACTTTTCTCTCTGGATTGTGTGGACAGGATGGCCTCGGAATGCAGGTTTGTTTTCATGGGTCCATGGGAGATTTTTTCTCTCTAAGGATCCTGGCGGCTCCCAATAGTTTGGTGCCTTTCTCAGGGAAGGGAAGAGTGCTGTTTTCCATCTTAAGGGTGCCCCAAACAGGGATTCTGAGACAGACTCTGGGTCTGGGCACCTGGAAAATCCCACCAAGGGTTAGGATTTGGGCCTAGGGGCATACCAGGCCTGCAATGCTGGTACTGGAGGAGCAACTGAGAGTGTTTGTTTGAAAACATGCTCAGGCTGAGGATCACCATGCCTGCCTGTGCCCATGTCGGCCCTCAGGAGTGGGCATGGTCTCCTTGGCCATGCAGCTGGCTCCCACGCTGAGGGTTGGACAACCAATATTCCGGCCATGGGGAAGGAGGTGTTCTCTATTGTGTTTCAGGTTCGCCATTGGCAGGAATTCCAGCAAAGTTTGGGGGACAGATGACTGGATACCAAGGATGGGTACAGATGATGGCCCAGGGCCATGGCCGATCTCTCATGCTAAATATGGGCCCTCAACTCTGGGTGGCTGACACGAGGTCGGGGCTTAGACTCTGTCAGACACAGCACTAGTGGTCAGGGAAATCTATTAATCAGGGTTGCCTCGTGGTCTGAGTAGATTGATCCTCATGTGAGGTTTCTGGGCAGACTCAACAGGTCCTTCTTCTTTCTATGTGGAAGGCAGAACACTGCGTTGTGGCTCCAGAATTCCCTATCAAGAGATATTGTGGACCAGTGTGGTGAGGATAGAATAGTAATACAAAGCTATGGTTAAGTTCAGTGAAAAGCAAAATGCAGTTCCAGTGTGCAGCTGCCGTTTCGAATATCCAGCACCTGAGTAAGGGTGGATGTCAGATGTTTGCTCACACTG
Source organism: Mustela nivalis (assembly GCF_964662115.1). Lineage (NCBI taxonomy): Eukaryota > Metazoa > Chordata > Mammalia > Carnivora > Mustelidae > Mustela > Mustela nivalis. The sequence continues at coordinate 43,600 of NW_028135825.1, forward strand.
GAGTTTGTGTCTGTGATTACCCACAAATGGAAGGGTGGCGTCAAGAGGCCATGGAGGATTTCCCATGCTGGGGCTTGTGAGATGCTCCAAATAGCAAAGTTTCTTTCTACCGGACAGGAGAAGTCTGGTTTGTTTTCTCTGGTTTCTCCATGTGGAAAGTTTTGTAGCAGAGAACCCCACAGGGATGCCTGGAAATCACCCCTCTATTGACCATTGCACCTGAGGAACATGGCAGGTGCATTCTGGTGGCTCTGGGGCAATATATCGAGACCTTGAGTTGACATGGAGTCTCATGAAGATGGGGCACAATGATGGTTTGTTACCAGGAATATCATAGAATGTGCTGGTTGCTAAGGGGCCATTCAGGATCCAAATACCCTAAGGGTATGACACAATTCCAGGAGCATGGCTTCCTTTTTGGGGAGGACATATTCTGTTCTGTGGCTCAGGGACTATATATTTTATCATAAGTTGATATTCCAGAGCAGGCCTCTGATGACAGATACCTGTAAACCTAATCTAGTGTGCCAATGAAGTCCTCGGGGCATGTCAGGTTCAATCTTCTGACTCAGGAGCATTGACTTGGGTGTCTGCCTGTATGGAGGGGATCAGGGTGTCTGAGACTGTGCATTTGTGCCCAGAGCGGCCTCCATTATTTGGCTGCACTCAGGGGCCTTGCAGGTTTCTCCTAATCTAAAGGTATCGGGCAAAAGTGATGGGCACAGTTTCCTTGAGGATCTCATGCACAGTCTTGTGGTGTGGCTTCAGATGCCAGAACCTGGAGGTCATGTGAGCCATGGTTTTAGGAAGGAAGTCTGCAAACACAAACTCAGTTTAGGTTAATGGCAAGGTGATTGCAGGCCCAATGCATAGACCTGGAAGGCAGCTCGTCAGGAACTGTAAATCCGATGACTCAAAGGTGATAGCACATGATATGTATCTGGATTGTATGTCCAGGATGGCCTCGGAATGCAGGTGTGTTCTCATGGGTCTATGGCAGATTTTTCCACTCAAGGATCCTGGTGGCTACCAAGAGTTTGGTGACTATCTCGGGGAAGGGAAGAGTGCTGTTTTCCATCTTAAGGGTCCCCCAAAATAGGGATTCCAGAGATGGGCTCTGTGTCTGGGCCCCTGTAAAATCCCACCAGGGTTAGGATTTGGGCCTAGGTGTGTACTAGGCCTGCAATTCGGGGTCCCAGAGATGCAATTGAGAGCGTTTGGTTGAAAGCATGCTCAGGCTGAGGTCACAATGCCTGCTTGTGCACGGGGAAGCCATCATGAGTGCACATGGTCTCCTTGGCCATGGAGCTGCCTTCCACTTTGAGGGTTGAGCAACTATCCCAACTGTCAGAATACCTTCCATGGGGAAGGAGGAGTTCTCTATTGTGCTACAGGTTTCCCCAATGGCAAGGATTTCAGCAAAGGTGTGGGTACAGATGCCTGAATACCAAGAATAGAAGAGAAGACAGACTTGGGCCATAGCTGGTCTCACATGCTGTATATGGGCCCTGATCTCTCAGTGGCTGACACTAGGTCCTGGCTCCGGCTATGTCAGACACAGCACTAGTGCCCAGGGCAGCCTATGAATCAGGGTTCCGTCTAGCACCGAGAAGATTGACCATCATATGGAGTTTCTGGGCAGACTCTCCAGGCCCTTTTTCTTTCTATGGGGAAGGCAGAATATTGTGTTGTAGCTCCAGAATTCCCTCACAATAGGGCTTGTGGACCAGTAGGTTGAGGATGGAATTGTAAACCCAAGCTATGGCTTAATTCATTCAAACTAAAGGCAATTCCAGTGTGCAGCGATCAAATTGAAATCCAGCACCTGAGTAAGGGCGGATGTCAGATGTTTGCTCATGCTGGAGTTTGTGTCTATGATGACTGACAAATGGAGTGGTGGCTTCCAGAGGAAATGGAGGATTTCCCAAGCTGGGGCTTGTGAGATGCTCCAAACAGAAGGTTTCCTTCTACCGGACAGGGGCATTCTGTTTTTTTGTCTCAAGGGTCCCCGCCAATTGCAAAGTTTGTGTAGCAGAGCACCCCCATATGGTTGCCTGGAAACCACACCTCCACTGACCATTGCAGCTTAGGAACATGGCAAGTTCATTCTGGTGGCTCTGGGGCGAAGTTCTAAGGGCTTATTTCTACATGGAATGTCATGAATATGGGTAACAATGCTGTTTTGTTACCTGGGAATTCTTAGCCTGTCATCTGTACACATCCTTGGTATTAAGGCAACTTTCCACAGACCTTTCCTGTAACCCTGCCAATGGGGGAACCTGAAGCACAATAGAGAACTCCTCTTTCCATTGCAGGAAGCCTGGCTGTTGCAATGGGTGTCCAACCCTCAAAGTGGGATCCAGCTATATGGCCAATGAGACTATGCCCTCTCCTGAGGGCCCCCCTGGGCACAAAGAGGCATGATGACCCTCAGCCTGAGCATGCTTTCAAATAAGCCCTCTCTGTTACACCATTAGGATCCTGCATTGCAGGCCTGGAATGCCCCTAGGCCCAAATCCTAACACTTGGTGGGATATCCGGGCACCCAGACCCAGAGCCCGTCTCTGGAATCCCTGTTTTGGCATAAGCCTAAGTTGGAAAACAGCATTCTTCCCTGTTTTGGAGCACCCCTAAGATGGAAAAGAGCACTCTTTTCTTCTCTGAAAAACCACCAATCTATGGAGATCCACCAGGATCCTTAGAGAGGAAAAGTCTCTCATTGAACCATGAGACCACGTCTACATTCAGAGCCCATCCTGGACACACAATCCAGATAGAAATGCCTGTGCTACCAGCTTTCAGTCACCCTAATTACAGTTCCTGACGTGATGCCTTCTAGGTCTATGCATTGGACCTGCGATCACCTTGCCACTATCCCTGACCCAAATTTGTGTTTGCAGACTTCCCTCCCAAAACCATGGCTCTCATATCCTCAAGGAGGTGGTCTCTGAAGCCTTACCACAGGACTGGGCCTGCCATCCCCAAGGAAACTGTGCCCATCACAGTTCCCCAAAGCCTCCAAGTTAGGAGAAACCTGCAAGGCCCCTGAGCCCACCCCAATAGTGCAAGTGGCTCTGGATGCAAATGCACAGTCTGAAACACCCTGATCACCTACATCCAGTCAGACAACCATATCAATGGTCCTTAGTAAGAAAATTGAACCTGATGGGCACCAAGGACATCATTGGATCTCTAGATTAGGTTGCCAGCATCAATCCTCAGAGGCCTGTTCTTGAATACCAAGTCAGGATACAACATATGTACCCTGAGCCACAAAACAGAACATCTCCTCTCCCAAGATGGAAACTGTGCACATCGACCTGTGCCAAACCCTCAGCGTGGCCCATAGCACCAATACATTCTAAGACCTCCCTTGTAACAAACCAGTTTTGGGACACATCTGTAAGAGATTCCAAGTCAACTCAAGGCCTTGGTACTTGGCACCAGAACCACCAAAACGAACCTGTCATGTTCCTCAGCTGCAATGGTCATTGGACGTGTGCTTTCCAGTCATCCATGCAGGAGGGCTCTGCTACGCAAACTTCCACTTGAGGGACCCTGGAGGAAAAAAAAACAGACTCCTCCTGTCCATTAGAAGGAAACCTTGTTGTTTGGAGCATCTCACAATCTTAAGCGTGGGTAATCCTCCATTGCCTCCTGAAGCCACCCCTCCATTAGTCGTCATCCTAGACACAAACTCCAGTGTGAGCAAATATCTGACATCTGCCCTTACTCAGGTGCTGGATATCTCGTATAAGCTGCTGCACATTGAAACTGACTTCCGCTTGGCACTCAATTTAAGCATAGCTGGTGTTTACAATTGCATTCTCACCCTATTTGTCCCCAAACCCTCTTGATAGGGAATTCTGGATCCATAAGGCAGCATTCTGCCTGCCCCACAGAAAGAAGTGCTTCGTGAGTCTGGCCAGAAACCCTACATGAGGATCAATTTACTCGGCCCTGGAGAGAACCCCAATATATAGACTTCTCTGGCCACTAGTGCTGTGTCTGACACAGCCTGAGCCCAGACCTCGTGTCAGCCACCCAGAGAGCGGGGCCCATATCCAGCATGTGAGAACGGCCATGGCCCAAATCTGTCATCTCTATGCATCCTTGGTATTCAGGCATCTGTCCCCAGACCTTTGCTGTAATCCCTGCCTATGGGGGAACATGAAGCACAATAGACATTTCCTCCTTCCCCATGGCTGGAAACCTGGCCATTGGAATGTGTGTCCATCCCTCAGTGTGGGAGCCAGAAAATGGACAATGGGACCACGCCCACTCCTGAGGGCCACCCTGGGCACAAACAGGCATTGTAATGCTCAGCCTGAGCATGCTTCCAAACAAGCCCTCTCAGTTGCACCACCAAGATCCTGCATTGCAGGCCTGGTCTGCCCATAAGCCCAAATCCCAACCCTTGGTGGGATTTTCCAGGCGCCTAGACCCAGAGCCCATCTCTGGAATCCCTGTTTTGGGGCACACCTAAGATCGAAAATAGCAGTCTTCCCATACCAAAAAGTCATCAAAATATTGGGAGCCGCCTGTATCCTTAGAGGAAAAATCTCCCATGGACCCATGAGGCCACAGCTACATTCTGACGTCACCCTAGACACACAATCCAGATATAAAAGCCTGTGCTTCCACCTTCGGGTCATTCCAGTTACTGTTCCTGACGAGTAGCCTTCCAGGTCTACACATTGCCCTGCGATAACCTAGCCACTAAACCTAACCCAAGTTTGTGTTTGCAGACTTCCCTCCCAGAAACATGGCTCACATGCCCTCCAGGGTGGAGTCTCTGGAGCCACACCACAGGACTGTGCTTGCCATCCCCATGGAAATTGTGCATGTCAGTTAACCAAACCCTCCAGAGTTGGTTGAAACATTCAAGGCCCCTGTGGCCACCCCAATATTGGAGGTTACTCTGGACATAAGTGCACAGTCTGAAACTCCCTGATCACCTACATCCTGGCAGACACCCAAGTCAACTGTCCTAAGTCTGAAGATTGAACCTCTCATGCCCCTGGGACTCATTGGAACCCTAGTTTAGGTTGTCGGGCATCTGTCTTCAGAGGCCTGTTCTTGAATAGGAACTTATGATACGGCATGTGGTCCCTGAGCCACAAAACACTACATCTCCTGTCCCCAGAAGGTAACCGTGCTCTTCGACCTGTGTTAAACCCTCAGGGTAGGAGAATCCTGCAGGCACCTTAGCCACCAACACATTCTAAGATCTACCTGGTAAAAAAAAAACCAGCATTGTAACCCATCTTCAAGAGATTCCATGTCAACTCAAGACCTTGGTGCTTCGCCCCAGAAGCACCGTACAGAACCTGCATGTTCCTCAGCTGCATTGGTCAATGGAGGTGTGCTTTCCAGGCATCCATGTGGAAGGGCTCTGCTACCCATACTTTTCACATGGGGGGCCCTGCAGAAAACATACCAGACTCTAACTGTCCAGTAGAAAAAACAACCTTGCTGTTTGGAGCATCTCACATGCATCAGCCTCTTGATGCCACTCCTCCATTCGGTCATCAGAGACACAAACTCCAGTGTGCGTAAACGTCTGAAATCCACCTTTACTCAGGTACTGGATATTTCATTTGTTGGCCACGATAGATACAAACTCTATCATGAGCAGACATCTGACCCTCGCCTGTACTCAGATGCTGGAGATCTCGAAAAAAACCACTGCACATTGGAACGGCCATGTTCTCGGCACTGAGATTAAGCATAGATTGTGTTTTCTGCCTTCTGTTCTCACACTCCTCGCCTTCAAGTCCCCCATATTGGGAATTTGGGAGCCACAATGCAGCCTTCTGCCTGCCCACCAGAAAAAAGAGGTGCCCTATGGGTCTGCGTGAAACTCCATATAAGGTTCCACCAGCACAGCCCTCTATAGCACCACAATATCATAGGCCACCTTGTGAACTAATGCTTTGTCTGACACAGCTCGAGCCCCGACCTCCTGGTAGCCACCTAGATAGCGGGACCCATATCTGGCAGGTGTGACCTGCCTTGACCTGAGTCCTTCATCTCAAACCAACCTGGTTATTCACGTACCAGTCCCAGAACATAGCTCAAATTACTGTGCATGGGGGAATCTGAAGCACAAAAGAGTACTCCTCCTTCCTCATAGAAGGAAAATTAAATGTTGATATGGTGGTCCAACCCTCATATTGGGATCCAGGTGCATGGAACAAGAGCCAATGCCCACTCAGGATGGGCATCTGGGCACAAACAGGCATTGTGACCCTTACCCTGAGACCCATTTCCAACAAGTCTCCATGGGAGCTGAACCAAAGCCCCACAGAGCCAGGCAGTCAAGCCTCTAGGCCCAAATACTAAGCCTTTGTAGGGTTATCCAGGCACAGGGACCTATAACCCATCTCTGGAATCCCTGTGTTGACGGGAACCGTGAAACAGTAAAATACGCTCTCTCCTTCGCAGTGAGACACCAAACTCTTGGGTGCTGGGCAGAATCCCCAGAGAGGTAGAATATTCCATGGACACATGAGGACACACCACCATTCCAAGGCCATCCTAGACACAATCCAGACAGAAAAGCCTTTGCTCCTGCCTCCCAGCCACACGAATTTCAAATCCTGAGGAGCTGCCCTCAGCGTCTGCAGATCGGGGCTGCCATCACCTCCCTCCTAATTGATACACAATTTTGTGTCTGAAGACTTTGGTCCCAGAGCCCTTAACCACATTCCCTGCAGGATGGGGCTGACAGAACCACACTACATCACTGGGCCTGATCTCTGGATGAAATTCTGCCGTCTCAGTTGCACAAACCCTCCAGATTAGGAAAAGCCTGCAAGGCCCCTGAGCCCACCCCAATTTCATAGGCCACTCTGGAAAAAATGCACAGTCTGACACAGCCTGAGCATCTACCTCCAGGAAGACTCACAGGTCAAAGTCCCTAAGTCCGAAGGTTGAGGATGACATGCCCCTACAACCTCATAAGAACCCTAGCCTAGATATTCAGGCCTCTGTGCCCAGAGGCCTGGTCTTGAAATCCAACATATGATCCGACATGTGGTCCCTGAGGCATACAAGAGAACCCCTCCTGTCCCGAGAAGGGAACCTGGCTCCTGGGAACTGGGTCTAACCCTCAGGTAGGAGAATCCCGCATGGCCACAGACCCACAACCACATTCTTTTTTTTATATAGATTTTATTTATTTATTTGACAGAGAGAGATCACAAGTAGGCATAGAGGAAGGCAGAGAGAGAGAGAGGAAGAAGCAGGCTCCCTGCTGAGCAGAGAGCCTGATGCGGGACTCAATCCCAGGACCCTGAGATCATGACCTGAGCCGAAGGCAGCGGCTTAGCCCATTGAGCCACCCAGGCACCCTCACCACCACATTCTAAGGTCTCCCTGGACACCAAGCAGCATTGTGACTCATTAGACTGAGAACATCCGTCAACTTAGATCACTTGGAAATTTGAACAAAAACCAGCAGATCAAGCCTGCAATGTTCCTCAGCTGCAATGGTCATGCAAGGAAGACTTCCCAGGCCCCCATTCAGAGACCTCTGCTGTCGAATCTTTCTATATGGGGGACCCTGGAGCCTTGTAAGCGGACTTCCCCTGTCCCACAGTAGGACACCTTGCTGTTTGGAGCAGCTCACAAGGTCCTGCTTGGGAAAATCTCCAAGAATTCTTGAGGCCACCCCACAATTCGTTGACCATCATGGATGCAAACCCAGCGTGAGCAGACATCTGACCCTCGCCCATACTCAGGTGCTGGAAATCTCGAAACAACCACTGCACAATGGAATGGTCCTGTGGTCGGCACTGAGCTTATCCGTGGCTTGTGTTTTCAGACTTCTGTCTTCACACTCCTCGCCTACAAGCCCTCCATATTGGGAATTCTGAAGCCACAGTGCAGCTTTCTGCCTGACCACCAGAAAGAAGAAGTGCCCTATGGGTCTTCGCAGAAACCCACATGAGGATCCTCCTGCACGGCCCTCAATGGCACCCCAATATAATAGACCGACCTCTGCATAAATTGTCTGTCTGACATCGCCTGATCCCCGACCTCCTGTCAGCCACCCAGATAGTGGGCCCCATATCCTCCAGGTGGGTCCAACCTTGGCCCGAGGCCATCATCTTGAAGCAACCTGAATATTCAGGTACCTTTCCCAGACTTAGCTCAAATTCCTGCCCATAGGGGACTCGGAGCACAAAAGAGTGCTCCTCCTTCCCCATGGCCAGAAAACTGAATGTTGAGATGGCTGTACAACGGTGAGTGGGAACCAGGTGCATGGTCCATGAGACCACGCCTACACAGGATGGGCAGCTGGGCACAAACAGGCATTGTGACCCTCAGAGTGAGACCCCTTTCCAAAGATCCCCCTTGGGATCTGGACCAGGAACCCAAATCGAAGCTTTGGTTAAGTTTTCCCAGTGTCTGGACCCAGAACCCATCTCTGGAATCCCTGTTTGGACAGGATCCCAGAGATGGAATACAGTCTTTTCCTCTTCCCCAGAAAGAAATCAAACTCTTGGGTGCCAAGCAGAATCACCAGAGTGGAAGAATATCCCATGGACACATGAGGTCACCCCTCCATTTAGTGGCCATCCTAGACACAAAATCCAGACAGAAAAGCCTGTGCCCCTCCCTCCCAGCCACCTGAATTTCAAATCCCGAGGAGCTTCCCTCAGGGTCTTCAGATTCGGACTGCCAACACCTCACTCCTATCTCTTATCCGAGGTTGTGTCTAAAGTCCTTGGTCCCAAAGTCCTGACACACATGACCTCCAGGATGGGGCCTCGAGAAACACATGACATCACTGGCCCTGCTCTCCTGAGGAAACCCTGCCCTTCTCAGTTTCCCAAAATGTCCATATTAGGAGAAAACTGCAAGGCCCCTGACTGCACCCCAATATCATAGGCCACTCTGGGAAAAGTGCACAGCCTGACACAGCCTCAGCACCTACCTCCAGGATGACATGCAGGCCAATGGCACTTAGTCCGAAGATTGAAACTTCCATGGCCCTAAAACCTCATCAGAACCCTAGCTTATGTTTTGAGGTCTCTCTCCCTAGAGGGCTGTTCTGGAAATTCAAGCATATGGTCCAACCTGTGGTCCGTGAGCCATACAAGAGCACACCTCCTGTCCCAAGAAGGAAACCTGGCTCCTGGGTACTGGGTCTAATCCTAAGGATAGAGAATCCTCAATGGTCAGAGAGCCGCCACCACATTCTAAGGTCTCCCTGGACATCAAGCAGCATTGGAACCTGTTAGACTGAGAACTTCCATCAACGCAAATCACTTGGAACTTGGAATCAGTGTCATTGGTTCAAGCTTACCCTGTTCCTCAGCTGCAATGGTAACAAGAGATTGGCTTCCCAGGCCTCCATTCAGAGAGCATTGCTATCGAATCTTCCATATGGGGGACCCTGGAGCCCTGTAAGAAGACTTCTGCTGTCCCTTAGTAGGACACCTTGATATTTGGAGCAGCTCACAAGCTCCAGCTTGGAAAAATCTCCAAGAATTCTTGAGGCCTCCCCACCATTTGTTGGCCATCATGGATACAAACTCCAGCGTGAGCAGACATCTTCCCCTCGCCCAGGTGCTGAAGATCTCGAAACAACTGCTGTACATTGGAATAGACATGTGCTCGGCACTGAGCGTAACCGTAGCTTATGTTTTCATACTTCTGTCCTCACACTCCTCGCCTGCAAACCCTCCAACTTGGATATTCTGGAGCCGTAATGCAGCCATCTGCCTGCTCACCAGATAGAAGAAGTGAAGAAAGGGTCTGTGCAAAAATCCCCCATGAGGATCCAGTTGCACAGCTCTCAAAAGCACCCCAATATCATAGGCCGAACTCTCCACGAATGTTCTGTCTGACACAGCTCGAGTCCGAGCTCCTGACAGCCACCCAGAAAGCAGGCCTCATTTTCTGCAGGTGGGTCCTGCCTTGGCCCGAGGACCTCATCTCAAAGTGAACTGGGTATTCAGGCACCTGTCCCAGAACTTAGCTCAAATTCCTGCCCATGGGGGAACCGGAAGCATAAAAAAGTACACCTCCTTCCCCATGGCAGGAAAACTGAATGTTGAGATGGCAGTCCAACCCTCAGAGTGGGAGCCAAGTGCATAGCCCATGAGGTCACACCCACTCAGCTTGGGCATCTGGGCAAAAACAGGCATTGTGACCCTCAGAATGAGACCCATTTCCAACAAGAACACTCGGGAGCTGTACCAGGAAAACATAGAGCAGGACCCTAGGCCCAAATCCTAAGCCTTGTTGCGGTGATCCAGGCTCCAGAACCCAGGATCCATCTCTGGAATGGCTGTTTGGACGGGATCCCTGACTCATAAAACTGCGCTCCTCCCATCCCCCGGAAATACACCAAACTCTTGGGTGCCGAGCAGAATTCCCAGAGAGGTAGAATCTCACATGGACCCATGAGGCCACCCCTTCATTTCGTGGCCATCATAGACAAACAAGTCAGACAGAAAAGACTGTGCTCCTGCCTCACAGCCGTCCGAATTTCATATCTGGAGATGCTTCGCTCAGGGTCTGCAGATTGGGTCTGCTATCACCTCGAGCTTAACTCTTACCCGAGTTTGTGTCTGAAGACTTTGGACCCAGAGTCCTGACCCATATGCCCTCCAGGATGGGGCCTCCAGGAACACACAACAGCACTGGGCCAGCTCTCCCAAGGAATGTCAGCCTGTCTCAGTTTCCCAACCCACCAGATTAAGAGAAAATTGCAAGGCCCCTAATACCACCCCAATTCCATAGGAAGCTCCAGAAAAAATGCATAGTCTGACACAGCCTCAGAATATACCTCCAGGAAGACACCCAGGTCAATGGGAAGGGATGAAATGGCCTAACCCATGGCAGGTTCGATGTGCTGGGTGTGAAGCCAACTGTCTCAATGTCTCTCACAAGGTCTGGGCTCAGGCTATGTAAGACAGAGCATAGTGTTTAGGGTAGCCTATGCAATTGGGGTGTTGCCGAGGGATGAGCAGGTTGATTTTCATTTGGGGTTTCTGAGCAATGCCATAGACAATGTTTTTCTTTGGGGGGCAGGCAGAGTGCTTCGTTCTGGAACCAGAATTCCCAATCATGAGGGCTTTTGGGCCAGGAGTGCTAGGGTAGAGTCTGAAAACAAAACATAGGGTGAGGTGGGGAGCAGGCCCACTCTGCAAAGGCTGAAAGGATATCTCATGCATCTGAAGTCAGGCTGAGGATCAGACATTGGCTGAGGTTGGATTGTGCCCTTGATGGCACCTTCATGAAGCAGGTGCCTCATGAGGTTGACGAAGTTTTCCCACGCTGAGTTTGGAGGTTGCCACAAACCACAAGGTTTCCTTCTGCAAGACAGTCGAGTCCTGTTGAATGGCTCCAGTACATACCATACGGAACGACTGAAGAGGAGGGTTCAAAGGATGGATCCCTGAACAACATGCCTCGCATTCCCTTTGGCCATTAACGACAAGATATGTTTGTTCTGCTGGCTCTGGGGCAAGCTAACCAGTGGGCTGAGTTGAAATGGCCTCTCCTGAGGATGCGTCATAATGTGTGTTTCTGTCCATGGAGACCTTGGAATGTGATGGTTGTACTGTGGCCCTGCGGAATTCTCCGACCAGAAGGGTTTGATACAGATCCAGTAAGAAAGCACTCCATGTGGAGACGAGAGAGGTTTGGTTTGGAGCCTCAGAAAAACCTAATATGCTGGTATAAGAAACCAGTCCTCTGAGGACAGACACATGAAAACTAAAGCTAAGGTTCATAATAGGGCCTAAGGGCCTGTCCATTTCAATCTTCTGTCTCTGGGGACACTGTCTGAAAGTCTAAGTGGTGATAATGGCTCAGCTGGTGTCAGAGTGCCCCTTTTAGTCCAGGGCAGCCTACACTATCAGGATGGCCTCAGGGGCCTTGGAACTTTTCCCTAACCTGTAGGGTTGTGGTCAATGGATTGGGCACACTTTCCTTGGAGATGGCAGGCACAATCTTTCACTGTGGCTCCAGATGCCCTAGCCTGGAGGGTGTGTGGGTCCAGGCATTGGGCACATAAGACTGAAAACAAAAACTCAGCTTATGAGTGGCGCCGAGGTATGGCAGGCCGGATGTACAGATAAAGAGTGAGCTCCTTGGCTTGTGAATCAAGGGCGAGATTCCTTCAGGCTTTTGTCTCTGGATGCGTCCAGGATAGCCGTGGATTGTATGGGGTGGCCTCAGTGACTGTGGACGAGTAACCTCTCTGGGGATTTGTCCCAGCTAACAGGAGTTTGGGGTCATTTTGTGGGAAGGGTGGAGTCCTGTTGTCTGGCTCATGTGTCTCTCCAAGGAAGTGATTCCAGAGCAGAGCCCCAGGAACAGGGGGGATACTGGAATACTCAAACACTGGTGAGGATTGGGTGTATAGGGGCTTGGCACACCCCATATGAGGGCTCTTGGTCAAGGCCCTGACAGGACTTTCTTTGATATTGGGCTCATGCTGAGGGTCACAGAGTGAATTTGTGCCCAAGGCAGCACTCAAGTTTGGGCGTGGTTTCAGGGGAAATGAAGGTTTCTCCCACCCTGAAGGTGTGACTCCATGCCAAGAGCAAGCCTTACAGCCATGGGGAAAAAGGAGTTCTGATTTGTGCTTCAAATGCCCAACTGTGTGGGGAATTGATATAATATCTGGGTTTAGATATCGGAAAACCAAGGTTAGGAAGAGATAACGGCATAAGTCCATGGCGTGTCAGAAGTGCTAGGTGTGTGGCCAGCTGTCTCCTTGTCTGTCTGGAAGTCTGGCATCAGGCTGTGAAAGGCAGAGCATTAGTGCCCAGAGCAGCCTATCAAATCTGAGTGCCGTCGAGGCAAGAGCAGGTTGATCCTCATCTGGGTTTTATGGAAAGCCCCACAAGGAAACGTTTTCTACCGGTGGGCAGTAACTGAGCAGGCTTGTGGTTCTGTAATTCCTACTCTGGAGGGATTGTTTGCCAGGAGTGTGAGGAAGGAAGTCTGAAAACACAAGCTAGCGTGAGGTTTGGGACCGAGGGCACGGCAGGCCACTCTGCAGAGGCTGAATCAAGATCTCCTGCATTGCGGTCATGTCTACTATGAGACGTGCTTCAAACTAGAGTTTTTGACCATGATGGCCTCTCCCTGAAGGATATGGGGGGCTTCATGAGGCCGGGCAGGTTTGCCGTTTTCTCCTACACTGAAGGTTTGACTCACGGCCAGCAGCAAGTTTTCTTGCCATGGGGAAGGAGGGGTTCTGACTTATGCATCAGGTACCCCCCTGTGCAGGGATTGGAGATAAGGTCTAGGTTCCAATGACTGAAAACCCAGGTTGGGAATGGATGGTGTCCGAAGGCAGTGGCGGGTCCAATGTGCTGGGTGTGCAGTCAGCTGTGTCGGTGTCTGTTGGAAGGTCAGGGCTCAGGCTTTTGCGACAGAGCATCAGTGTTTAAGGTAGCCTATGCAATTGGGGTGTTGCCGAGGGCAAAGCAGTTTGATCCTCATTTGGGGTTTCTGTGCAGCACCATAGACAATGTATTTCTCCTGGGAGGCAGGCACAGTGCTTCATTGTGGCCCCAGAATTCCCAGTAGGGAGGGTTTGTGGGCCAGGAGTGTGAGGACGGAAGTCTGAAAACACAAGCTAGTGTGAGGATTGGAGCCAAGGGCAGAGCAGGCCCAGTCTGCAGAGGCTGAATCAAAATCTCCTGCATCTGAAGTCAGGCTGAGGATCAGACGTTGGCTGAGACTGGAGTATGTGTCCATGATGGCACCTTCATGAAGTGGGGGCCTCATGAGGCCAAGGAAGTTTTCCCACGCTGAGTTTGGAGGTTGCCCCAAACCACAAGATTTCCTTCTGCGGGACATTCGAGTCCGGTTGCATGGCTCCAGGACATACCATACGGAAGGACTGGAGAGCAGGGTTCGAAGGATGGATCCCTGTACAGCATGCCTCGCATTCCCCTTGGCCATAAGCAACAAGATATGTTTGATCTGCTGCCTCTGGGGCACGCGACCCAGGGGGCTGAGTTGAAATGGCCTCTCCTGAGGATGCGTCATAATGTGCGTTTGGGGTCCATGGAGACCTTGGAATGTGCTGGTTGTTCAGTGGCCCTGCGGAACTCTCCTACCTGAAGGGTTTGATACATCCCCAATAAGAAAGCTCCCCATGTGGAGACGAGAGAGGTTTGGTTTGGTGCCTCAGAAAAGCCCCGTGTGCTGGTCTACGAAAACAGTCCTCTGAGGACGGACACATGGAAACCAAAGCTAAGGTTCAGATTAGGGCCTGGGGGCCTGTCCATTTAAACCTTCTGTCTCTGGGGACTCTGTCTGAGAGTCTAAGTGGAGATAGTTGCTCCGCTGGTGTCAGAGAGCCCCCTCTTAGTCCAGGGTGGCCTCCACTATTGATGGCCTCAGGGGCTTGGAGCTTTTCCCTAATCTCTAGGGTTGTGGTCAATGGATTGTGCACACTTTCCTTGGAGAGGGCAGGCACAATCTTTCGCTGTGGCTCCAGAGGCCCTCGCCTGGAGGTTGTGTGTGTCCAGGCTGTGGGCACAGAAGTCTGAAAACACAAACTCAGCTTAAGAGTGGCGCCTAGGGTATGGCAGGCCTGATGTACAGCCCGAGAGGGAGCTCCGGGGCCTCTGAAACAAGGGCGAGTGGGAGGCATTCCTTCAGGCTTTTGTCTCTGGATGTTGTGTCGGGGATAGCCGTGGATTGGAGCGGTGGCCTTAGGGACTGTGGAGGGGTATCCGTCTCTTGGGATTTGTCACAGCTCCCAAGAGTTTGGGGTCATTTTGTGGGAAGGGTGGAGTCGTGTTGTCTGGCTCATGGGTCTCTCCAAGAAAGGGATTCAAGAGCAGAGCCCCAGGTGCAGGCGGGGCAACTGGAAAACTCAAACCCTCGTGAGGATTGGGTGCATAGTGGCTTGGCAAGCCCCATATGCGGGCTCTTGGTCCAGGCCCTGACAGGCCTTTCTTTGACATGGGGCTCATGCTGAGGGTCACAGTGTGAATTTGTGCCCAAGCAGCACTCAAGTTTGGGCGTGGCATCAGGGGCCATGAAGGTTTCTCCCACCCTGAACGTGTGACTCCATGCCAAGAGCAAGCTTGACAGCCATGGGGAAGGAGGAGTTCTGTTTTGTGCTTGCGATACCCAGCTGTGTGGAGAATTGATATAATGTCTAGGTTCAGATATCTGAAAACCAAGGTTAGGAAGAGGTGACGGCATGAGGCCATGGCGTGTCCGAAGTGCTGGGTGTGCGGCCAGCTGTCTCCTTGTCTGTCTGGACGTCTGGCTTCAGGCTGTGTCAGGCAGAGCATGAGTGCCCTGAGAAGCCTATCCAGTTCGGGTACCGTCGAGGCCCGAGCAGGTTGATCCTCATCTGGGTTTTCTGGAGAGCCCCACAGGGAAACGTTTTTCTTCCGTTGGGCAGACACTGCGCTGGGTTTTGGTTCTGGAGTTCCTAGTCCGGAGGGCTTGTTTGCCAGGAGTGTGAGGAAGGAAGTCTGAAAACACAAGCTAGCATGAGGTTTGGGACCGAGGGCACGGCAGGCCCACTCTGCAGAGGCTGAATCGAGATCTCCTGCACTGAGGTCATGTCAACTATGAGACGTGCCTCAGGCTAGAGTTCTTGTCCATCATGGCCTCTTCCTGAAGGGTGTGGGGGCTTCATGAGGCCAGAAAGTTTTGGCTACGATAGGATTTGTGAACTGCTCCAAAACTGAAGGTTACCTTCTGCACGACAGTTGAGTCCTATTGGATGGTTCCAAGAGGCCCCATATGGAAAGACTAGAGAGCAGATGGTTCCAAGGGAAAGACTCGAGAGCAGGTGTCTAAGCATGGATGCCTGGGAACGCCACCTCATATTCCCACTCTTTAGTCAGGACAAGGCAAGCTCAATCTGCGGGCTCCTGGGTGAGCTACCCAGAGGGGAGAGTTGAAATGGACTCTCCTGAAGATGAGTCCTACTGTGTCTTGGTGGCCTGGGAGACCTTGGAATGTGGAGGTGGCTCAGAGACTCTGCAGGATTCTCCAACATGAGGTGTTTGACACGGCTCCAACAAGGAACCTTCCCATGTGGAGACGAGAGGAGTTCTGTTCCGTGCCTCAGGAAAGCCCCATACCCTGTTCTTCGAACCACAGCCTCTGAGGAGTGACACTTGGAAACCAAAGCAAGAGTTGAGACTACGGCCTAAAGGCCTGTCCGGCTCAACCTTCTATCTCTGTTGACATCTGTGTGCATGCATTCATGGATGTAGCTGCTCAGCTTGTGTCCGAATGCCCCTGTGAGTCCAGTGAGGCTCCCAGTAGTGGGATGTCCTCGGAGGCCTTGAGGTTTCTCATATTCTGGAGGTGTGTGGCCAAAGGAATGGACACAGTTTCCCAGGAGAGAGCAGGCACGGTCCTGTGGTATGGCTCCAGAGGACCCAGCCTAGAGGCTGTGTTTGCCAGGGCTGTGGGGACAGATGTCTGAAAAAGCAAACTTGGCTCAGCTAGGGGCCAATGTAATGGCAGGCCTGATCTCTAGTCCGTGAGGGGAGATCCTCTGGAAATCAAAGTAGGGCAAGTGGGAGGCAGTCACTCAGGATTTTGCCTCTGGGTGTTGCGTTTACAGTGTCCGGTCAGGGTAGGGGTTGTCTCAGAGGCCGAGGAAGAGCCTTCCTCTCGGGGGATTGTCCAAGCTCCCAAGTGTTTGTGTTCATTCAGTGGGAATAAAGAGTACTGTTTTCTGCCACAGGGGACCCCCCAGGAGAGGGACTCTAGAGCACAGCAGTGGGTTCCCTCAACTGGAATACACACCATCTAGTTAGTCCTGGGTGCCTATGGGCATGGCAAGCCACATATGCGGGCTCTTGGTCCAGTCACTGAGAGGCGTTACTTGAATAAGGTACTCACGCTGAGGGTCACAATGTGTGTTTGTGCCCAAGGCGGCCCTCACGCTTGGGCGTGGCCTAATGGGCCATGCCGTTTTCTCCTACACTGAAGGTTTGACTCACTGCCAGCAGCAAGGTTTCTTGCCATGGGGTAGGAGGGGTTCTGACTTGTGCATCAGGTTCCCCCCTGTGCAGGGATTGGAGATAAGGTCTAGGTTCCGGTGACTGAAAACCCAGGTTGGGAATGGATGGTGGCCTAAAGAAGTGGCGGGTCCAATGTGCTGGGTGTGCAGCCAGCTGTGTCGGTGTCTGTTGGAAGGTCTGGTCTCAGGCTATTTGCGACAGAGCATCACTGTTTAAGGTAGCCTATGCAATTGGGGTGTTGCCGAGGGCCAAGCAGTTTGATCCTCATTTGGGGTTTCTGGGCAGCGCCATAGAAAATGTTTTTCTCCTGGGAGGCAGGCACAGTGCTTCATTGTGGCCCCAGAATTCCCAGTAGGGAGGGTTTGTGGGCCAGGAGTGTGAGGACGGAAGTCTGAAAACACAAGCTAGTGTGAGGATTGGAGCCAAGGGCAGAGCAGGCCCACTCTGCAGAGGCTGAATCAAAATCTCCTGCATCTGAAGTCAGGCTGAGGATCAGACGTTGGCTGAGGCTGGAGTATGTGTCCATGATGGCACCTTCATGAAGTGGGGGCCTCATGAGGCCAAGGATGTTTTCCCACGCTGAGTTTGGAGGTTGCCCCAAACCACAAGGTTTCCTTTTGTGGGACATTCGAGTCCTGTTGCATGGCTCCAGGACATAGCATATGGAAGGACTGGAGAGCAGGGTTCGAAGGATGGATCCCTGTACAGCATGCCTCGCATTCCCATTGGCTATTAGCAACAAGATATGTTTGATCTGCTGCCTCTGGAACACGTGACCCAGGGGGCTGAGTTGAAATGGCCTCTCCTGAGGATGCGTCATAATGTGCATTTGGGTCCATGGAGACCTTGGAATGAGCTGGTTGTTCAGTGGCCCTGCGGAACTCTCCTACCTGAAGTGTTTGATACATCCCAGTAAGAAAGCTGCCCATGTGGAGATGAGAGATGTTTGGTTTGGTGCCTCAGAAAAGCCCCATGTGCTGGTCTACGAAAACAGTCCTCTGAGAACGGAAACATGGAAACCAAAGCTAAGGTTCAGATTAGGGCCTGGGGGCCTGTCCATTTCAACCATCTGTCTCTGGGGACACTGTATGAGAGTCTAAGTGGAGATAGTTGCTCCGCTGGTGTCAGAGAGCCCCTCTTAGTCCAGGGTGGCCTATACTATTGATGGCCTCAGGGACCTTGGAGCTTTTCCCTAACCTGTAGTGTTGTGGTCAATGGATTGGGCACGCTTTCCTTGGAGAGGGCAGGCACAATCTTTCGATGTTTGGTCCAGAGGCCCTAGCCTGGATGTTGTGTGGGTCCAGGCTGTGGGCACAGAAGTCTGAATACACAAACTCAGCTTATGAGTGGCGCCTAGGATATGGCCGGCCGGATGTACAGCCCGAGAGGGAGCTCCTGGGCCTCTGAAACAAGTGCGAGTGGGAGGCGTTCCTTCAGGCTTTTGTCTCTGGATGTTGTGTCGGGATAGCCGTGGATTGGAGCGGCTCCAAAAGTCCCTGAGGCCATCCCAATAGTGTAGGTCGCCCGGAACAAACAAGGGCTGTCTGACACAAGCTGATAATCGCCCTCCACTCATACCATAGATGGATGGTCCCAGAGAAGAAGATTGTACCAGACAGGACCCTAGGCCATAATAGGATCCATTGCTTTGGGTTACAGGCATGTGTCCTCAAAAGCCTAATTCCAATACGAGCATAGGGGTTTTCCTGAGGCACCCATCAGAACTCATCTCGTCTCCACAAGGAAACCTGTGCATGGGAGCCATGTCCAAAGATTAGGAGAGTACTTCAGGGTCCCGGTGCCACCGCCCCATTCCAAGGCCCTCATGGACACAAAAACACATTAGGACCCATCCTCAGGAAAGTCCATTTCAACTCAGCCACCCCGGTTGCTCCAACAGAGCCATCAGATCTAAACTGTCTTGTTGCTAGGAGACAATTGGAATGCGAGGCGGGCTTCCCAGGCATCCATCCGCGAGCGGTGCTCTGGAGTCATTCCATATGGGATGTCCTGGAGCTGTCCAACAGGTCTCAATTGTCCCGCAGAAGGAATCCTTGAAGGGGGCATCCCACAACTCCCAACGTGGGAAAACCTCAATGGCCTCGAGTTCCGCTCCCTTCATGAAGCGGCCGTCATGCTCAGAAACTCCATCCTGAGCCAACGTCTGATCCTCGCTCTGACTTCAGATGCATGAGATATTGGTTCAGATCTGCAGGGGGTACCTGCCGTGCCCTCGCCCTGAAACCCAAGTCTAGCTTGTCTTCTCAGACTTCCGTCCTCACACTCCTGGCCCCGAAGCCCTCAAGTTTGGCAATTCCGGACCAACAATGCAGCACTCTGCCTGCCCTCTAGAAAAAAAATTATTGCCTCATGAGCTGCCCAGGCACCTTAAATGAGGGTGAACCTACACAGCCCTCGACTTTACCCAAATTATATAGTCTAACCTGGGCACTAATGCACTGTCGAACACAACCTGAGCCCGGACCTCCTGACCAACACCCAGAAAGCTGACCGCACACTGAACACATAAAACCCGCCATGGCCTTAGGTCATCATCTCTTCCCTACCTCAGTTTTCAGGCTTCAGAACCGAGACCTTATCTCCAATCACTTCCCAGGGGTGAGTGTGATGCAGAAATCAGAACTCCTCCTTACCCATGGCAAGAAACCTGTGGTTGGCACGTTGTCCAACGTTCAGTGTAGGAGAAACCAGCATTCACCCTGAGGCCCCGCCTATTCTTGAGTGTGATGAGGGCATACACACGCATTGTGAACCTCAGCATGAGTCCTGTCCTCTAGTAAGTCCTCTCAGTGGCTGGACCATTAGATGTCATAATGGGATGACATGTCCCTAGGCCCCAATTTTTAACCAGATTTCTGATTGTCCAGTCGCCCCTCCCCAGGGCTCTACTCTGGAATCCATCATTTGGTGGGACACCTGAGGTTAAAAAAGAAAAAAACAACAACAACAACAACAACAAAAAAAAAAATGGACTTCTTCCAGCCCACAGAATGACCGCAAACTCTTTGGACGGGGCCAAACCACCAGAGAGTAAGACTCGTCCATTTCCCATGAAGTCACCCAGAAATTCAACGACCATGAGTGACATGATATCCAGGACAAAAACTTGAGCAGAGCCTCACACTCGCCCTTCTTTCAAATCCCGAAGAGTTCTCCTCATGGTCTGTAGATCAGTTCTGCCATAGCTATGACCCGAAACATAAGCCGAGTTTGTGTTTTCAGACAACTGTCCAAACAGCCCTGGCCTACACAACCTACAGGCTCAGGCCCCTGGAGCCAAAACTGAGGACTGTACTTGCCCTCTCCAAGGGAATTGTGTGTGCCCATTCCAATGGCCACAACCCTTCTCATAGGATAAACCTCCAAAGTCCCTGATCCATCTCAATAGTGGTGGCTTCCCAGGAAAAACAGGGGCAATCTGAGCCCAACTGAGCACCTACCTGCACTCAGACCCATAGACAGATGTCCCCAGAGGTATGAAGGAAAGAACAGGCCCCTAGGCACTAATCAGATCCATTGCTTTGGTTTCCAGGCATCTCTCCTCAGAGGCCTGGATTTCAAAAGCAGCATATAGCTGTTTCTTGACTCACCCATCAGAAAACATCTCATCTACACATGGGAAACTTGCACGTTGGAGCTGTGTCAAAGCCTTTGTTTAGGAGAACCCTTTTGGGCCCCAGTGCCACCGCTTCATTCCAAGGTCTCCATAGACACAAAAGCACGTTAGGACCCATCCCCAGGGGTGTCCATTTCAACACAGCGTCCTCGGTTGCTCCCCACAGATCCAGGAGATCTAACCTGTCTTGTTGCTAGGAGACAATTGGAATGCGAGGTGGGCTACCCAGCCATCCATCCTTAGAACCCTGCTCAGAATCATTGGCCTGGAGCCAAACAACAGGTCTCAATTGTCCCGCAGAAGACTCTCTGCAGTTTGGAGCTTCTCACAACTCCCATCGTGGGAAAACACCCATGGCCTCGTGAAGCCCCCCCCCATTCATGAAGGGGCCATCACATACAGAAACTCCAACCTGAGCGATCGTCTGATCCTCGCCCTGACTTCAGATGCACGAGATCTCGATTCAGGTCTGTAGATTGTGCCTGCCATGGCCTCACCCAGAAACCTAAGCCTAGCTTGTGTTCTCAGACTTTTGTCGTCAGACTACTGGCCCACAAGCCCTCCAGTTTGGCAATCCAGAACTACAATGCAGCACTCTGCCTGCCCTCCTGATAAAAAACATTGTCCTCTGGGGCTACCCAGTAACCCCAAATGAGGATAACCTGCACCGACCATGGCTGTACCCCAAATACATAGGCTGACCAGGGCACTAATGCCCTTTCTGACACAGCCTGAGCCTGGACCCCCTGGACCCTCCCAGACAGCTGGCCGCACACTGAGCACATCGAGACGCCATGGCCTTAGGTAGTCATCTCTTCCCAACCTCGGTTTTCAGGTTTCAGAACCTAGACCTTATCTCCAATCACTGCCCAGGGTTGAAGGTGATGCAGAAATCAGAATTCCTTCCCCATGGCAAGAAACCTTGTGGTTGGCATGTTGTCCAACGTTCAGTGTAGTTGAAACCAGTGTGGCCCATGAGGCCCTGCCCATGCTCGCGGGACACATTGGTCACAAACACACATTGTGACGCTCAGGCTGAGCCCAGTCCTAAAGTAAGGCCGCTCAGTGGCTGGATGAAGAGATAGCATATTGGGCTTGCCATGCCCCTAGGCCCCAATTTTTAACCATAGTTCGGGTTGACCCTTCAGTCTTCCCCACGGCTTGGCTTTGGAATTCCTCTTTTGGTGGGACACCTGAGGTAACAAAACTGAAATGAGTCCTCCCATCCCACAGATTGACGAAAAGCAATTGGGAATCGGGCCAAATCCTCAGAGAGGAAGATTCGTCCATGGCCCATGAGGCCTCCCCGACATTCCACGGCCATCGCTGATACAAAATCCAGAGACAAAAGCCTGAGCAAGCACCTCAGACTCGCACTTTCTTCATATCCTGAAGAGTTCTTCTCATGGTTTGTAGATCGGGCCTGCCATACCTACGTCCCCAAATCTAAGCTGAATTTGTGTTTTCAGACTTCTGTCCTCAAAGTCTTGGGCCAACCACCCTGCAGGCTGGGCCCCTGGAGCCACACATTAGGACTGTGCCTACCAATCCATGGGAATTCTGCCCATTCCATGGTCCAAAATAGTACAAATTAGGAGAAACCTCCAAAGTCCCTGAGGCCATCCCAATAGTGTAGGTCGCCCGGAACAAACAAGGGCTGTCTGACACCAGCTGATAATCACCCTCCACTCATACCATAGATGGATGTCCCCGAGAAGAAGATTGAACCAGACAGGACCCTAGGCCATAATAGGATCCATTGCTTTGGGTTACAGGCATGTGTCCTCAAAAGCCTGATTCCAATACGAGCATAGGAGTTTTCCTGAGGCACCCATCAGAACTCATCTCGTCTCCACAAGGAAACCTGTGCATGGGAGCCATGTCCAAAGCTTAGGAGAGTACTTCAGGGTCCCGGTGCCACCGCCCCATTCCAAGGCCCTCATGGACACAAAAACACATTAGGACCCATCCTCAGGAAAGTCCATTTCAACTCAGCCACCCCGGTTGCTCCGGCAGAGCCATCAGATCTAAACTGTCTTGTTGCTAGGAGACAATTGGAATGCGAGGCGGGCTTCCCAGGCATCCATCCGCGAACGATGCTCTGGAGTCATTCCATATGGGATGTCCTGGAGCTGTCCAACAGGTCTCAATTGTCCCGCAGAAGGAATCCTTGAAGGGGGCATCCCACAACTCCCAACGTGGGAAAACCTCAATGGCCTCGAGATTCCGCTCCCTTCATGAAGCGGACGTCATGCTCAGAAACTCCAACCTGAGCCAACGTCTGATCCTCGCCCTGACTTCAGATGCATGAGATATTGGTTCAGATCTGCAGGGGGTACCTGCCATGCCCTCGCCCTGAATCCGAAGTCTAGCTTGTCTTCTCAGACTTCTGTCCTCACACTCCTGGCCCCGAAGCCCTCAAGTTTGGCAATTCCGGACCCAAAATGCAGCACTCTGCCTGCCCTCTAGAAAAAAAATTATTGCGTCATGAGCTGCCCAGGCACCTTAAATGAGGGTAAACCTACACAGCACTCGACTTCACCCAAATTATATAGTGTAACCTGGGCACTAATGGACTGTCGAACAAACCTGAGCCCGGACCTCCTTACCAACACCCAGAAAGCTGACCGCACACTGAGCACATAAAACCCGCCATGGCCTTAGGTAATCATCTCTTCCCTACCTCAGTTTTCAGGCTTCAGAACCGAGACCTTATCTCCAATCACTGCCCAGGGGTGAATGTTATGCAGAAATCAGAACTCCTCCTTACCCATGGCAAGAACCCTTGTGGTTGGCACGTTGTCCAACGTTCAGTGTAGGAGAAACCAGCATTCACCCTGAGGCCCCGCCCATTCTTGAGTGTTACCAGGGCATACACACGCATTGTGACCCTCAGCATGAGTCCTGTCCTCTAGTAAGTCCTCTCAGTGGCTGGACCTTTAGATGTCATAATGGGCTTGACATGTCCCTAGGCCCCAATTTTTAACCAGATTTCTGACTGTCCAGTCGCCCCTCCCCAGGTCTCTATTCTGGAATCCCTCATTTGGTGGGACACCTGAGGTTAAAAAAGAAAACAACAAAAAAAAAAAAAAAAAAACGGACTTTTTCCAGCCCACAGAATGACCCCAATCTCTTTGGACGGGGCCAAACCACCAGAGAGTAAGACTGGTCCATTTCCCATAAAGTAACCCAGAAATTCCACGACCATGTGTGACACGATATCAAGAGACAAAAACTTGAGAAGGATCCTCACACTCACCCTTCTTTCAAATCCCGAAGAGTTCTCCTCATGGTCTGTACATCAGTCCTGCCATACCTAAGACCCGAAACATAAGCCGTGTTGTGTTTTCAGACCACTGTCCAAACAGCCCTGGCCTACACAACCTACAGGCTCAGGCCCCTGGAGCCAAACCTGAGGACTGTACTTGCCCTCTGCAAGGGAATTGTGTGTGCCCATTCCAATGGCCACAACCCTTCTCATAGGATAAACCTCCAAAGTCCCTGATCCATCTCAAAAGTGGTGGCTTCCCAGGAAAAACAGGGGCAATCTGAGCCCAAATGAGCACCTACCTGCACTCAGACCCATAGACAGATGTCCCCAGAGGTAAAAAGGAAAGAACAGGCCCCTAGGCACTAATCAGATCCATTGCTTTGGTTTCCAGGCATCTCTCCTCAGAGGCCTGGATTTCAAAAGCAGCATATAGTTGTTTCTTGACTCACCCATCAGAAAACATCTCATCTACACATGGGAAACGTGCACGTTGGAGCTGTGTCAAAGCCTCTGTTTAGGAGAACCCTTTAGGGCACCAGTACCACCTCTTCATTCCAAGGTCTCCATAGACACAAAAGCACATTAGGAACCTTCCTTAGGGGTGTCCATTTCAACACAGCGTCCTCGGTTGCTCCCCACAGATCCAGGACATTTAACCTGTCTTGTTGCTAGGAGACAATTGGAATGCGAGGTGGGCTACCCAGCCATCCATCCTTAGAACCCTGCTCAGAATCATTGGTCTGGAGCCAAACAATAGGTTTCAATTTTCCTGCCGAAGACTCTCTGCAGTTTGCAGCTTCTCACAACTCCCATCGTGGGAAAACACCCATGGCCTCGTGATGCCCCCCCCCCATTCATGAAGGGGCCGTCAGGGACAGAAACTCCAACCTGAGCGATCGTCTGATCCTCGCCCTGACTTCAGATGCACGAGATCTCGATTCAGGTCTGTAGATTGTGCCTGCCATGGCCTCACCCAGACCTAAGCCTAGCTTGTGTTCTCAGACTTTTGTCGTCAGACTACTGGCCCACAAGCCCTCCAGTTTGGCAATCCAGAACTACAATGTAGCACTCTGCCAGCCCTCCAGAAGAAAAACATTGTCCTCTGGGGCTACCCAGTAACCCCAAATGAGGATCAACCTGCACCGACCATGGCTGTACCACAAATACATAGGCTGACCAGGGCACTAATGCCCTTTCTGACACAGCCTGAGCCTGGAGCCCCTGGCCTCTCCCAGACAGCTGGCCGCACACTGAGCACATCCAGCCGCCATGGCCTTAGGTCGTCATCTCTTCCCAACCTCGGTTTTCAGGTTTCAGAACCTAGTCCTTATCTCCAATCACTGCCCAAGGTTGAAGGTGATGCAGAAATCAGAACTCCTTCCCCATGGCAAGAAACCTTGTGGTTGGCATGTTGTCCAACGTTCAGTGTCGTTGAAACCAGTGTGGCCCATGAGGCCCCGCCCATGCTCGCGGGCCACATTGGTCACAAACACACATTGTGACCCTCAGGCTGAGCCCAGTCCTCAAGTAAGGCCACTCAGTGGCTGGATGAAGAGATAGCATATTGGGCTTGCCATGCCCCTAGGCCCCAATTTTTAACCATAGTTCGGGTTGTCCCTTCAGTCTTCCCCACGGCTTGGCTTTGGAATTCCTCTTTTGGTGGGACACCTGAGGTAACAAACCTGAAATGAGTCCTCCCATCCCACAGTTTGACGAAAAGCAATTGGGAATCGGGCCAAATCCACAGAGAGGAAGATTCGACCATGGCCCATGAGGCCTCCCCGACATTCCACGGCTATCGCTGATACAAGATCCAGAGACAAAAGCCTGAGCAAGCGCCTCAGACTCGCACTTTCTTCATATCTTGAAGAGTTCTTCTCATGGTTTGTCGATCGGGCCTGCCATACCTACGTCCCCAAACCTAAGATGAGTTTGTGTTTTCAGACTTCTGTCCTCAAAATCTTGGGTCACACACGCTCCAGGCTGGGCGCCTGGAGCCAAACATTAGGACTGTGCCTACCAATCCATGGGAATTCTGCCCATTCCATGGTCCAAAATCGTACAAATTAGGAGAAACCTCCAAAGTCCCTGAGGCCATCCCAATAGTGTAGGTCGCCCGGAACAAACAAGGACTGTCTGACACCAGCTGATAATCTACATCCACTCATACCATAGATGGATGTCCCCAGAGAAGAAGATTGACCAGACAGGACCCTAGGCCATAATAGGATCCATTGCTTTGGGTTACAGGCATGTGTCCTCAAAAGCCTGATTCCAATACGAGCATAGGGGTTTTCCTGAGGCACCCATCAGAACTCATCTCGTCTCCACAAGGAAACCTGTGCATGGGAGCCATGTCCAAAGCTTAGGAGAGTACTTCAGGGTCCCGGTGCCACCGCCCCATTCCAAGGCCCTCATGGACACAAAAACACATTAGGACCCATCCTCAGGAAAGTCCATTTCAACTCAGCCACCCCGGTTGCTCCGGCAGAGCCATCAGATTAAAACTGTCTTGTTGCTAGGAGACAATTGGAATGCGAGGCGGGCTTCCCAGGCATCCATCCGCGATCGGTGCTCTGGAGTCATTCCATATGGGATGTCCTGGAGCTGTCCAACAGGTCTCAATTGTCCCGCAGAAGGAATCCTTGAAGGGGCCATCCCACAACTCCCAACGTGGGAAAACCTCAATGGCCCCGAGATTCCGCTCCCTTCATAAAGCGGCCGTCATGCACAGGAACTCCAACCTGAGCCAACGTCTGATCCTCGCCCTGACTTCAGAAGCATGAGATAGTGGTTCAAATCTGCAGGGGGTACCTGTCGTGCCCTCGCCCTGAAACCCATGTCTATCTTGTGTTCTCACACTTCCGTCCTCAAACTCCTTGCCCCGAAGTCCTAAAATTTGGCAATTCCGTACCCACAATGCAGCACTCTCCCGGCCCTCTAGAAAAAAAAAAATTATTGCCTCATGAGCTGCCCAGGCACCTTAAATGAGGATAAACCTACACAGCACTCGACCTTTCCCAAATTATATAGTCTAACCTGGGCACTAATGCACTGTCGAACACAACCTGAGCCCGGACCTCCTGACCAACACCCAGAAAGCTGACCGCACACTGAGCACATAAAACCCGCCATGGCCTTAGGTCATCATCTCTTCCCTACCTCAGGTTTCAGGCTTCAGAAACGAGACCTTTTCTCCAATCACTGCCCAGGGGTGAGTCTGATGCAGAAATCAGAACTCCTCCTTACCCATGGCAAGAACCCTTGTGTTTGGCACGTTGTCCAACATTCAGTGTAGGAGAAACCAGCTTTCACCCTGAGGCCCCGCCCATTCTTGAGTGCGACGAGGGCATACACACGCATTGTGACCCTCAGCATGAGTCCTGTCCTCTAGTAAGTCCTCTCAGTGCCTGGACCTTTAGATGTCATAATGGGCTTGACATGTCCCTAGGCCCCAATTTTTAACCAGATTTCTGACTGTCCAGGCGCCCCTCCCCAGGTCTCTATTCTGGAATCCCTCATTTGGTGGGACACCTGAGGTTAAAAAAGAAAACAACAACAACAACAAAAAAACGGACTTCTTCAAGCCCACAGAATGACCCCAATCTCTTTGGACGGGGCCAAACCACCAGAGAGTAAGACTCGTCCATTTCCCATAAAGTCACCCAGAAATTCCACGACCATGTGTGACACGATATCAAGAGACAAAAACTTGAGAATGATCATCACACTCACCCTTCTTTCAAATCCCGAAGAGTTCTCCTCATGGTCTGTAAATCAGTCCTGCCATACCTAAGACCCGAAACATAAGCCGAGTTTGTGTTTTCAGACAACTGTCCAAACAGCCCTGGCCTACACAACCTACAGGCTCAGGCCCCTGGAGCCAAACCTGAGGACTGTACTTGCCCTCTCCAAGGGAATTGTGTGTGCCCATTCCAATGGCCACAACCCTTCTAATAGGATAAACCTCCAAAGTCCCTGATCCATCTCAAAAGTGGTGGCTTCCCAGGAAAAACAGGGGCAATCTGAGCCCAAGTGAGCACCTACCTGCACTCAGACCCATAGACAGATGTCCCCAGAGGTAAAAAGGAAAGAACAGGCCCCTAGGCACTAATCAGATCCATTGCTTTGGTTTCCAGGCATCTCTCCTCAGAGGCCTGGATTTCAAAAGCAGCATATAGCTGTTTCTTGACTCACCCATCAGAAAACATCTCATCTACACATGGGAAATTTGCACGTTGGAGCTGTGTCAAAGCCTCTGTTTAGGAGAACCCTTTAGTGCCCCAGTGCCACCGCTTCATTCCAAGGTCTCCATAGATACAAAAGCACGTTAGCACCCATCCCCAGGGGTGTCCATTTCAACTCAGCGTTTTCGGTTGCTCCCCACAGATCCAGGAGATCTAACCTGTCTTGTTGTTAGGAGACAATTGAAATGCGAGGTGGGCTACCCATCCATCCATCCTTAGAACCCTGCTCAGAATCATTGGCCTGGAGCCAAACAACAGGTCTCAATTGTCCTGCAGAAGACTCTCTGCGGTTTGCAGCTTCTCACAAATCCCATCATGGGAAAACACCCATGGCCTCGTGATGCCCCCCCCATTCATGAAGGGGCCATCAGGGACAGAAACTCCAACCTGAGCGATCGTCTGATCCTCGCCCTGACTTCAGATGCACGAGATCTCGATTCAGGTCTGTAGATTGTGCCTGCCATGGCCTCACCCAGAACTAGCCTAGCTTGTGTTCTCAGACTTTTGTCGTCCTACTACTTGCCCACAAGCCCTCCAGTTTGGCAATCCAGAACTACAATGCAGCACTCTGCCGGCCCTCCAGAAGAAAAACATTGTCCTCTGGGGCTACCCAGTAACCCCAAATGAGGATCAACCTGCACCGACCTTGGCTGTACCCCAAATACATAGGCTGACCAGGGCACTAATGCCCTTTCTGACACAGCCTGAGCCTGGAGCCCCTGGCCCCTCCCAGACAGCTGGCCGCACACTGAGCACATCCAGCCGCCATGGCCTTAGGTCGTCATCTCTTCCCAACCTCGGTTTTCAGGTTTCAGAACCTAGACCTTATCTCCAATCAGTGCCCAAGGTTGAAGGTGATGCAGAAATCAGAACTCCTTCCCCATGGCAAGAAACCTTGTGGTTTGCATGTTGACCAACATTCAGTGTAGTTGAAACCAGTGTGGCCCATAAGGCCCCGCCCATGCTCGCGGGCCCCATTGGTCACAAACACACATTGTGACCTTCAGGCTGAGCCCAGTCCTCAAGTAAGGCCACTCAGTGGCTGGATGAAGAGATAGCATATTGGGCTTGCCATGCCCCTAGGCCCCAATTTTTAACCATAGTTCGGGTTGTCCCTTCAGTCTTCCCCTCGGCTTTGCTTTGGAATTCCTCTTTTGGTGGGACACCTGAGGTAACAAACCTGAAATGAGTCCTCCCATCCCACAGTTTGACGAAAAGCAATTGGGAATCGGGCCAAATCCTCAGAGAGGAAGATTCGTCCATGGACCATAAGGCCTCCCCGACATTCCTCGGCCATCGCTGATACAAAATCCAGAGACAAAAGCCTGAGCAAGCGCCTCATTCTCGCACTTTCTTCATATCCTGTAGAGTTCTTCTCATGGTTTTTCGATCGGGCCTGCCATACATACGTCCCCAAACCTAAGCTGAGTTTGTGTTTTCAGACTTCTGTCCTCAAAATCTTGGGCCACACACGCTCCAGGCTTGGCGCCTGGAGCCACACATTAGGACTCTGCCTACCAATCCATGGGAATTCTGCCCATTCCATGGTCTAAAATCGTACAAATTAGGAGAAACGTCCAAAGTCCCTGAGGCCATCCCAATAGTGTAGGTCGCCCGGAACAAACAAGGACTGTCTGACACCAGCTGATAATCGACATCCACTCATACCATAGATGGATGTCCCAAGAGAAGAAGATTGACCAGACAGGACCCTAGGCCATAATAGGATCCATTGCTTTGGGTTACAGGCATGTGTCCTCAAAAGCCTGATTCCAATACGAGCATAGGGGTTTTCCTGAGGCATCCATCAGAACTCATCTCGTCTCCACAAAAAAACCTGTGCATGGGAGCCATGTCCAAAGCTTAGGAGAGTACTTCAGGGTCCCGGTGCCAACGCCCCATTCAAGGCCCTCATGGACAGAAAAACACATTAGGACCCATCCTCAGGAAAGTCCATTTCAACTCAGCCACCCCGGTTGCTCCGGCAGAGCCATCAGATTAAAACTGTCTTGTTGCTAGGAGACAATTGAAATACGAGGCGGGCTTCCCAGGCATCCATCCGCGAACGGTGCTCTGGAGTCATTCCATATGGGATGTCCTGGAGCTGTCCAACAGGTCTCAATTGTCCCGCAGAAGGAATCCTTGAAGGGGGCATCCCACAACTCCCAACGTGGGAAAACCTCAATGGCCCCGAGATTCCCCTCCCTTCATAAAGCGGCCGTAATGCACAGGAACTCCAACCTGAGCCAACGTCTGATCCTCGCTCTGACTTCAGAAGCATGAGATATTGGTTCAGATCTGCAGGGGGTACCTGTCGTGCCCTCGCCCTGAAACCCATGTCTAGCTTGTCTTCTCACACTTCCGTCCTCAAACTCCTGGCCCCGAAGTCCTAAAATTTGGCAATTCCGGACCCACAATGCAGCACTCTCCCGGCCCTCTAGAAAAAAAAAAAATATTGCCTCATGAGCTGCCCAGGCACCTTAAATGAGGATAAACCTACACAGCTCTCGACCTTGCCCAAATTATATAGTCTAACCTGGGCACTAATGCACTGTCGAACACAACCTGAGCCCGGACCTCCTGACCAACACCCAGAAAGCTGACCGCACACTGAGCACATAAAACCCGCCATGGCCTTAGGTCATCATCTCTTCCCTACCTCAGTTTTCAGGTTTCAGAAACGAGACCTTATCTCCAATCACTGCCCAGGGGTGAATGTTATGCAGAAATCAGAACTCCTTCTTACCCATGGCAAGAACCCTTGTGGTTGGCACGTTGTCCAACGTTCAGTGTAGGAGAAACGAGCATTCACCCTGAGGCCCCGCCCATTCTTGAGTGCGACAAGGGCATACACACGCATTGTGACCCTCAGCATGAGTCCTGTCCTCTAGTAAGTCCTCTCAGTAGCTGGACCTTTAGATGTCATAATGGGCTTGACATGTCCCTAGGCACCAAGTTTTAACCAGATTTCTGACTGTCCAGTCGCCCCTCCCCAGGTCTCTATTCTGGAATCCCTCATTTGGTGGGACACCTGAGGTTAAAAAAGAAAACAACAACAAAAAAAAAAAAAAAAAAAAAAAACGGACTTCTTCCAACTCACAGAATGACCCCAATCTCTTTGGACGGGGCCAAACCACCAGAGAGTAAGACTCGTCCATTTCCCATGAAGTCACCCAGAAATTCCACGACCATGAGTGACACGATATCAAGAGACAAAAACTTGAGCAGGAGCCTCACTCGCCCTTCTTTCAAATCCCGAAGAGTTCTCCTCATGGTCTGTAGATCAGTCCTGCGATACCTATGACCCGAAACATAAGCCAAGTTTGTGTTTTCAGACAACTGTCCAAACAGCCCTGGCCTACACAACCTACAGGCTCAGGCCCCTGCATTCAAACCTGACTCTGTACTTGCCCTCTCCAAGGGAATTGTGTGTGCCCATTCCAATGGCCACAACCCTTCTAATAGGATAAACCTCCAACGTCCCTGATCCATCTCAATAGTGGTGGCTTCCCAGGAAAAACAGGGGCAATCTGAGCCCAACTGAGCACCTACCTGCACTCAGACCCATAGACAGATGTCCCCAGAGGTAAAAAGGAAAGAACAGGCCCCTAGGCACTAATCAGATCCATTGCTTTGGTTTCCAGGCATCTCTCCTCAGTGGCCTGGATTTCAAAAGCAGCATATAGCTGTTTCTTGACTCACCCATTAGAAAACATCTCATCTACACATGGGAAACTTGCACGTTGGAGCTGTGTCAAAGCCTCTGTTTAGGAGAACTCTTTAGGGCCCCAGTGCCACCGCTTCATTCCAAGGTCTCCATAGATACAAAAGCACGTTAGGACCCATCCCCAGGGGTGTCCATTTCAATTCAGCGTTTTCGGTTGCTCCCCACAGATCCAGGAGATCTAACCTGTCTTGTTGCTAGGAGACAATTGGAATGCGAGGTGGGCTACAGAAACTCCAACCTGAGCGATCGTCTGATCCTCGCCCTGACTTCAGATTCACGAGATCTCGATTCAGGTCTGTAGATTGTGCCTGCCATGGCCTCACCCAGAAACCTAAGCCTAGCTTGTGTTCTCAGACTTTTGTCGTCATACTACTTGCCCACAAGCCCTCCAGTTTGGCAATCCAGAACTACAGTGCAGCACTTGCCTTCCCTCCAGAAGAAAAACATTGCCATCTGGGGCTACCCAGTAACCCCAAATGAGGATCAACCTACACCGACCTTGGCTGTACCCCAAATACATAGGCTGACCAGGGCACTAATGCCCTTTCTGACATAGCCTGAGCCTGGACTCCCTGGCCCGTCCCAGACAGCTGGCCGCACACTGAGCACATCGAGCCTCCGTGGCCTTTGGTCGTCATCTCTTCCCAAACTCGGTTTCCAGGTTTCAGAACCTAGACCTAATCTCCAATCATGCCCAAGGTTGAAGGTGATGCAGAAATCAGAACTCCTTCCCCATGGCAAGAAACCTTGTGGTTGGCATGTTGTCCAACGTTCAGTGTCGTTGAAACCATTGTGGCCCATGAGGCCCCGCCAATGCTGCGGGCCACATTGGTCACAAACACACATTGTGACCCTCAGGCTGAGCCCAGTCCTCAAGTAAGGCCACTCAGTGGCTTGATGAAGATATAGCATATTGGGCTTGCCATGCCCCTAGGCCCCAATTTTTAACCATATTTCGGGTTGTCCCTTCAGTCTTCCCCACGGCTTTGCTTTGGAATTCCTCTTTTGGTGGGACACCTGAGGTAACAAACCTGAAATGAGTCCTCCCATCCCACAGATTGACGAAAAGCAATTGGGAATCGGGCCAAATTCTCAGAGAGGAAGATTCGTCCATGGCCCATGAGGCCTCCCCGACATTCCACGGCCATCGCTGATACAAAATCCAGAGACAAAAGCCTGAGCAAGCGACTCAGACTCGCACTTCCTTCATATCCTGAAGAGTTCTTCTCATGGTTTGTAGATCAGGCCTGCCATACCTACGTCCCCAAACCTAAGCTGAGTTTGTTTTCAGACAACTGTCTAAACAGCCCTGGCCTACACAAACTACAGGCTCAGGCCCCTGGAGCCAAACCTGAGACTGTACTTGCCTTCTCCAAGGGAATTGTTTGTGCCCATTCCAATGGCCACAACCCTTCTAATAGGATAAACTTCCAAAATCCCTGATCCATCTCAAAAGTGGTGGCTTCCCAGGAAAAAAAGGGGCAATCTGAGCCCAAATGAGCACCTACCTGCACTCAGACCCATAGACAGATATCCCCAGATGTAAAAAGGAAAGAACAGGCCCCTAGGCACTAATCAGATCCATTGCTTTGGTTTCCAGGCATCTCTCCTCAGAGCCTGGATTTCAAAAGCAGCATATAGCTGTTTCTTGATTCACCCATCAGAAAAAATCTCATCGACACATGGGAAACTTGCACGTTGGAGCTGTGTCAAAGCCCCTGTTTAGGAGAACCCTTTAGGGCCCCAGTGCCACCGCTTCATTCCAAGGTCTCCATAGACACAAAAGCACATTAGGACCCATCACCAGGGGTGTCCATTTCAACTCAGCGTCCTCGGTTGCTCCCCACAGATCCAGGAGATCTAACCTGTCTTGTTGCTAGGAGACAATTGGAATGCGAGGTGGGATACGCAGCCATCCATCCTTAGAACCCTGCTCAGGATCATTGGCCTGGAGCCAAGCAACAGGTCTCAATTGACCTGCAGAAGACTCTCTTCTGTTTGGAGCTTCTCATAACTCCCATCGTGGGAAAACCCCCATGGCCTCGTGATACCCCCCCCCAATTCATGAAGGGGCCATCAGGGACAGAAACTCCAACCTGAGCGATCGTCTGATCCTCGCCCTGACTTCAGATGCACGAGATCTCTATTCAGGTCTGTAGATTGTGCCTGCCATGGCCTCACCCAGAAACCTAAGCCTAGCTTGTGTTCTCAGACTTTTGTCGTCAGACTACTGGCCCACAAGCCCACCAGTTTGGCAATCCAGAACTACAATGCAGCACTCTGCCGGCCCTCCAGTAGAAAAACATTGTCCTCTGGGTCTACCCAGTAACCCCAAATGAGGATCAACCTGCACCGACCT
This sequence comes from Mustela nivalis, assembly GCF_964662115.1. Classification (NCBI taxonomy): domain Eukaryota; kingdom Metazoa; phylum Chordata; class Mammalia; order Carnivora; family Mustelidae; genus Mustela; species Mustela nivalis. Next base: position 77,829 of record NW_028135825.1, read on the forward strand.
TGGCTGTACCCCAAATACATAGGCTGACCTGGGCACTAATGCCCTTTCTGACACAGTCTGAGCCTGGACTCCCTGGCCCGTCCCAGACAGCTGGCCGCACACTGAGCACATCGAGCCTCCGTGGCCTTAGGTCGTCATCTCTTCCCAACCTCGGTTTCCAGGTTTCAGAACCTAGACCTTATCTCCAATAACTGCCCAAGGTTGAAGGTGATGCAGAAATCAGAACTCCTTTCACATGGCAAGAAACCTTGTGGTTGGCATGTTGTCTAACGTTCAGTGTGGTTGAAACCAGTGTGGCCCATGTGGCCCTGCCCATGCTCGCGGGGCACATTGGTCACAAACACACATTATGATCCTCAGGCTGAGCCCAGTCCTAAATTAAGGCCACTCAGGGGCTGGATGAAAGATAGCTATTGGGCTGGCCATGCCCCTAGGCCCCAATTTTTAACCATATTTCGGGATGTCCCTTCAGTCTTCCCCACGGCTTGGCTTTGGAATTCCTCTTTTGGTGGGACACATGAGGTAACAAACCTGAAAGGAGACCTCCCATCCCACAGATTGACGAAAAGCAATTCGGAATCGGGCCAAAACCTCAGAGAGGAAGATTCGTCCATCGACCATGAGGCCTCCCCGACATTCCACGGCCATCGCTGATAATAAATCCAGACACAAAAGCCTGAACAAGCGACTCAGTCTTGCACTTTCTTTATATCCTGAAGAGTTCTTCTCATGGTTTGTCTATCGGTCCTGCCATAACTATGTCCCCAAACCTAAGCTGAGTTTGTGTTTTCAGACTTCTGTCCTCAAAGTCTTGGGCCACACACCCTCCAGGCTGGGCGCCTGAAGCCACACATTAGGACTGTGCCTACCAATCCATGGGAATTCTGCCCATTCCATGGTCCAAAATCGTACAAATTAGGAGAAACCTCCAACGACCCTGAGGCCATCCCAATAGTGTGGGTCGCCCGGAACAAACAAGGGGTGTCTGACACCAGCTGATAATCGACCTCCACTCATACCATAGATGGATGTACCCAGAAAAGTGGATTGAACCAGACAGGACCCTAGGCCATAATAGGATCCATTGCTTTGGGTTACAGGCATGTGTCCTCAAAAGCCTGATTCCAATACGAGCATAGGTGTTTTCCTGAGGCACCCATCAGAACTCATCTCGTCTCCACAAGGAAACCTGTGCATGGGAGCCATGTCCAAGCTTAGGAGAGTACTTCAGGGTCCCGGTGCCACCGCCCCATTCCAAGGCCCTCATGGACAAAAAAACACATTAGGGCACATCCTCAGGAAAGTCCATTTCAACTCAGCCACCCAGGTTGCTCCCGCAGAGCCATCAGTTCTAAACTGTCTTGTTGCTAGGACACAATTGGAATGCGAGGCGGGCTTCCCAGGCATCCATCCCCGAACGGTGCTCTGGAGTCATTCCATATGGGATGTCCTGGAGCTGTCCAACAGGTCTCAATTGTCCCGCAGAAGGAATCCTTGAAGGGGGCATCCCACAACTCCCAACGTGGGAAAAACTCAATGGCCTCGAGATTCCGCTCCCTTCATGAAGCGGCCGTCATGCTCAGAAACTCCAACCTGAGCCAACGTCTGATCCTCGCCCTGACTTCAGATGCATGAGATATTGGTTCAGACTGCAGGGGGTACCTGCCGTGCCCTCGCCCTGAAACCCAAGTCTAGCTTGTCTTCTCAGACTTCCGTCCTCACACTCCTGGCCCCAAAGCCCTCAAGTTTGGCAATTCCGGACCCACAATGCAGCACTCTGCCTGCCCTCTAGAAAAAAAATTATTGCCTCATGAGCTGCCCAGGCACCTTAAATGATGGTAAACCTACACAGCTCTCGACTATACCCAAATTATATAGTCTAACCTGGGCACTAATGCACTGTCGAACACAACCTGAGCCCGGAACTCCTGACCAACACCCAGAAAGCTGACCGCACACTGAGCACATAAAACCCGTCATGGCCTTAGGTCATCATCTCTTCTCTACCTCAGTTTTCAGGCTTCAGAACCGAGACCTTATCTCCAATCACTGCCCAGGTGTGAGTGTGATGCAGAAATCAGAACTCCTCCTTACCCATGGCAAGAACCCTTGTGGTTGGCACGTTGTCCAACGTTCACTGTAGGAGAAACCAGCATTCACCCTGAGGCCCTGCACATTCTTGAGTGCGACGAGGGCATACACACGCATTGTGACCCTCAGCATGAGTCCTCTCCTCTAGTAAGTCCTCTCATTGGCTGGACCATTAGATGTCATAATGGGCTTGACATGTCCCTAGGCCCCAATTTTTAACCAGATTTCTGATGGTCCAGTCGCCCCTCCCCAGGGCTCTACTCTGGAATCCCTCATTTGGTGGGACACCTGAGGTTAAAAAAGAAAACAACAACAACAACAACAAAAACGGACTTCTTCCAGCCCACAGAATGAACCCAAACTCTTTGGACGGGGCCAAACCACCAGAGAGTAAGACTCGTCCATTTCCCATGAAATCACCCAGAAATTCCACGACCATGAGTGACACGATATCCAGAGACAAAAACTTGAGCAGGAGCCTCACACTCGCCCTTCTTTCAAATCCAGAAGAGTTCTCCTCATGGTCTGTAGATCAGTCCTGCCATACCTATGACCCGAAACATAAGCCGAGTTTGTGTTTTCAGACAACTGTCCAAACAGCCCTGGCCTATACAACCTACAGGCTCAGGCCCCTGGAGCCAAACCTGAGGACTGTACTTGCCCTCTCCAAGGGAATTGTGTGTGCCCATTCCAATGGCCACAACCCTTCTAATAGGATAAACCTCCAACGTCCCTGATCCATCTCAATAGTGGTGGCTTCCCAGGAAAAACAGGGGCAATCTGAGCCCAACTGACCACCTACCTGCACTCAGACCCATAGAGAGATGTCCTCAGAGGTAAAAAGGAAAGAACAGGGCCCTAGGCACTAATCAGATCCATTGCTTTGGTTTCCAGGCATCTCTCCTCAGAGGCCTGGATTTCAAAAGCAGCATATAGCTGTTTCTTGATTCACCCATCAGAAAACATCTCATCTACACATGGGAAACTTGCACGTTGGAGCTGTGTCAAAGCCTCTGTTTAGGAGAACCCTTTAGGGCCCAAGTGCCACCGCTTCATTCCAAGGTCTCCATAGACACAAAAGCACATTCGGACCCATCCCCAGGGGTGTGCATTTCAACTCAGCATCCTCGGTAGCTCCCCACAGATCCAAGAGATCTAACCTGTCTTGTTGCTAGGAGACAATTGGAATGCGAGGTGGGCTACCCAGCCATCCATCCTTAGAACCCTGCTCAGAATCATTGGCCTGGAGCCAAACAACAGGTCTCAATTGTCCTGCCGAAGACTCTCTGCAGTTTGGAGCTTCTCACAACTCCCATCATGGGAAAACCCCCATGGACTCGTGATGCCCCCCCATTCATGAAGGGGCCATCAGGGACAGAAACTCCAACCTGAGCGATCGTCTGATCCTCGCCCTGACTTCAGTTGCACGAGATCTCGATTCAGGTCTGTAGATTGTGCCTGCCATGGCCTCACCCAGAAACCTAAGCCTAGCTTGTGTTCTCAGACTTTTGTCGTCAGACTACTGGCCCACAAGGCCTCCAGTTTGGCAATCCAGAACTACAATGCAGCACTCTGCCTGCCCTCCAGATAAAAAACATTGTCCTCTGGGGCTAACCAGTAACCCCAAATGAGGATCAACCTGCACCGACCTTGGCATTACCCCAAATACATAGGCTGACCAGGGCACTAATGCCCTTTCTGACACAGCCTGAGCCTGGACCCCCTGGCCCCTCCCAGAGAGCTGGCCGCAGACTGAGCACATGGAGCCGCCATGGCCTTAGGTCGTCATCGATTCCCAACCTCGGTTTTCAGGTACAGAACCTAGACCTTATCTCCAATCACTGTCCATGTTGAAGGTGATGCAGTAATCAGAACTCCTTCCCCATGGCAAGAAACCTTGTGGTTGGCATGTTGTCTAACGTTCAGTGTGGTTGAAACCAGTGTGGCCCATGTGGCCCTGCCCATGCTCGCGGGGCACATTGGTCACAAACACACATTGTGATCCTCAGGCTGATCCCAGTCCTAAATTAAGGCCACTCAGTGGCTGGATGAAAGGATAGCATATTGGGCTTGCCATGCCCCTAGGCCCCAATTTTTAACCATAGTGCGTGTTGTCTCTTCAGTCTTCCCCACGGCTTGGCTTTGGAATTCCTCTTTTGGTGGGACACCTGAGGTAACAAAACTGAAATGAGTCCTCCCATCCCACAGATTGACGAAAAGCAATTGGGAATCGGGCCAAATCCTCAGAGAGGAAGATTCGTCCATGGCCCATGAGGCCTCCCCGACATTCCACGGCCATCACTGACACAAAATCCAGAGACAAAAGCCTGAGCAATCGCCACAGACTCGCACTTTCTTCATATCCTGTGAGTTCTTCTCATGGTTTGTAGATCGGGCCTGCCATACCTACGTCCCCAAACCTAAGCTGAGTTTGTGTTTTCAGACTCCTGTCCTCAAAGTCTTGGGCCACACACCCTCCAGGCTGGGCCCCTGGAGCCACACATTAGGACTGTGCCTACCAATCCATGGGAATTCTGCCCATTCCATGGTCCAAAATCGTACAAATTAGGAGAAACCTCCAACGACCCTTAGGCCATCCCAATAGTGTGGGTCACCCGGAACAAACAAGGGGTGTCTGACACCAGCTGATAATCAACCTCCACTCATACCATTGATGGATGTCACCAGAGAAGAAGATTGAACCAGACAGGACCCTAGGCCATAATAGGATCCATTGCTATGGGTTAGAGGCATGTGTCCTCAAAAGCCTGATTCCAATACGAGCATAGGGGTTTTCCTGAGGCACCCATCAGAACTCATCTCGTCTCCACAAGGAAACCTGTGCATGGGAGCCATGTCCAAAGCTTAGGAAAGTACTTCAGGTTGCCGGTGCCACCGCCCCATTCCAAGGCCCTCATAGACACAAAAACACATTAGGACACATCCTCAGGAAAGTCCATTTCAACTCAGCCACCGAGGTTGCTCCAGCAGAGCCATCAGATCTAAACTGTCTTGTTGCTAGGAGACAATTGGAATGCGAGGCGGGCTTCCCAGGCATCCATCCGCGAACGGTGCTCTGGAGTCATTCCATATGGGATGTCCTGGAGCTGTCCAACAGGTCTCAATTGTCCGGAAGAAGGAATCCTGGAAGGGGGCATCCCACAACTCCCAACGTGGGAAAAACTCAATGGCCTCGAGATTCCGCTCCCTTCATGAAGCGGCCGTCATGCTCAGAAACTCCCACCTGAGCCAACGTCTGATCCTCGCCCTGACTTCAGATGCATGAGATATTGGTTCAGATCTGCAGGGGGTACCTGCCGTGCCCTCGCCCTGAAACCCAAGTCTAGCTTGTCTTCTCAGACTTCCATCCTCACACTCCTGGCCCCGAAGCCCTCACGTTTGGCAATTCCGGACCCACAATGCCGCACTCTGCCTGCCCTCTAGAAAAAAAATTATTGCCTCATGAGCTGCCCAGGCACCATAAATGAGGGTAAACCTACACAGCAATCGACTTTACCCAAATTATATAGTCTAACCTGGGCACTAATGCACTGTCGAACACAACCTGAGCCTGGACCTTTTGACCAACACCCAGAAAGCTGACCGCACACTGAGCACATGAAAACCTCCATGGCGTTAGGTCATCATCTCTTCCCTACCTAAGTTTTCAGGCTTCAGAACCGAGACCTTATCTCCAATCACTGCTCAGGGGTGAGTGTGATGCAGAAATCAGAACTCTTCCTTACCCATGGCAAGAACCCTTGTGGTTGGCACGTTGTCCAGCGTTCAGTGTAGGAGAAACCAGCATTCACCCTGAGGCCCTGCCCATTCTTGAGTGCGACGAGGGCATACACACGCAATGTGACCCTCAGCATGAGTCCTGTCCTCTAGTAAGTCCTCTCCTTGGCTGGACCATTAGATGTCATAATGGGCTTGACATGTCCCTAGGCCCCAATTTTTAACCAGATTTCTGATGGTCCAGTCGCCCCTCCCCAGGGCTCTACTCTGGAATCCCTCATTTGGTGGGACACCTGAGGTTAAAAAAGAAAACAACAACAACAACAACAAAAACGGACTTCTTCCAGCCCACAGAATGAACCCAAACTCTTTGGACGGGGCCAAACCACCAGAGAGTAAGACTCGTCCATTTCCCATGAAATCACCCAGAAATTCCACGACCATGAGTGACACGATATCCAGAGACAAAAACTTGAGCAGGAGCCTCACACTCGCCCTTCTTTCAAATCCAGAAGAGTTCTCCTCATGGTCTGTAGATCAGTCCTGCCATACCTATGACCCGAAACATAAGCCGAGTTTGTGTTTTCAGACAACTGTCCAAACAGCCCTGGCCTATACAACCTACAGGCTCAGGCCCCTGGAGCCAAACCTGAGGACTGTACTTGCCCTCTCCAAGGGAATTGTGTGTGCCCATTCCAATGGCCACAACCCTTCTAATAGGATAAACCTCCAACGTCCCTGATCCATCTCAATAGTGGTGGCTTCCCAGGAAAAACAGGGGCAATCTGAGCCCAACTGACCACCTACCTGCACTCAGACCCATAGAGAGATGTCCTCAGAGGTAAAAAGGAAAGAACAGGGCCCTAGGCACTAATCAGATCCATTGCTTTGGTTTCCAGGCATCTCTCCTCAGAGGCCTGGATTTCAAAAGCAGCATATAGCTGTTTCTTGATTCACCCATCAGAAAACATCTCATCTACACATGGGAAACTTGCACGTTGGAGCTGTGTCAAAGCCTCTGTTTAGGAGAACCCTTTAGGGCCCAAGTGCCACCGCTTCATTCCAAGGTCTCCATAGACACAAAAGCACATTCGGACCCATCCCCAGGGGTGTGCATTTCAACTCAGCATCCTCGGTAGCTCCCCACAGATCCAAGAGATCTAACCTGTCTTGTTGCTAGGAGACAATTGGAATGCGAGGTGGGCTACCCAGCCATCCATCCTTAGAACCCTGCTCAGAATCATTGGCCTGGAGCCAAACAACAGGTCTCAATTGTCCTGCCGAAGACTCTCTGCAGTTTGGAGCTTCTCACAACTCCCATCATGGGAAAACCCCCATGGACTCGTGATGCCCCCCCATTCATGAAGGGGCCATCAGGGACAGAAACTCCAACCTGAGCGATCGTCTGATCCTCGCCCTGACTTCAGATGCACGAGATCTCGATTCAGGTCTGTAGATTGTGCCTGCCATGGCCTCACCCAGAAACCTAAGCCTAGCTTGTGTTCTCAGACTTTTGTCGTCAGACTACTGGCCCACAAGGCCTCCAGTTTGGCAATCCAGAACTACAATGCAGCACTCTGCCTGCCCTCCAGATAAAAAACATTGTCCTCTGGGGCTAACCAGTAACCCCAAATGAGGATCAACCTGCACCGACCTTGGCATTACCCCAAATACATAGGCTGACCAGGGCACTAATGCCCTTTCTGACACAGCCTGAGCCTGGACCCCCTGGCCCCTCCCAGAGAGCTGGCCGCAGACTGAGCACATGGAGCCGCCATGGCCTTAGGTCGTCATCGATTCCCAACCTCGGTTTTCAGGTACAGAACCTAGACCTTATCTCCAATCACTGTCCATGTTGAAGGTGATGCAGTAATCAGAACTCCTTCCCCATGGCAAGAAACCTTGTGGTTGGCATGTTGTCTAACGTTCAGTGTGGTTGAAACCAGTGTGGCCCATGTGGCCCTGCCCATGCTCGCGGGGCACATTGGTCACAAACACACATTGTGATCCTCAGGCTGAGCCCAGTCCTAAATTAAGGCCACTCAGTGGCTGGATGAAAGGATAGCATATTGGGCTTGCCATGCCCCTAGGCCCCAATTTTTAACCATAGTGCGTGTTGTCTCTTCAGTCTTCCCCACGGCTTGGCTTTGGAATTCCTCTTTTGGTGGGACACCTGAGGTAACAAAACTGAAATGAGTCCTCCCATCCCACAGATTGACGAAAAGCAATTGGGAATCGGGCCAAATCCTCAGAGAGGAAGATTCGTCCATGGCCCATGAGGCCTCCCCGACATTCCACGGCCATCACTGACACAAAATCCAGAGACAAAAGCCTGAGCAATCGCCACAGACTCGCACTTTCTTCATATCCTGTGAGTTCTTCTCATGGTTTGTAGATCGGGCCTGCCATACCTACGTCCCCAAACCTAAGCTGAGTTTGTGTTTTCAGACTCCTGTCCTCAAAGTCTTGGGCCACACACCCTCCAGGCTGGGCCCCTGGAGCCACACATTAGGACTGTGCCTACCAATCCATGGGAATTCTGCCCATTCCATGGTCCAAAATCGTACAAATTAGGAGAAACCTCCAACGACCCTTAGGCCATCCCAATAGTGTGGGTCACCCGGAACAAACAAGGGGTGTCTGACACCAGCTGATAATCAACCTCCACTCATACCATTGATGGATGTCACCAGAGAAGAAGATTGAACCAGACAGGACCCTAGGCCATAATAGGATCCATTGCTATGGGTTAGAGGCATGTGTCCTCAAAAGCCTGATTCCAATACGAGCATAGGGGTTTTCCTGAGGCACCCATCAGAACTCATCTCGTCTCCACAAGGAAACCTGTGCATGGGAGCCATGTCCAAAGCTTAGGAAAGTACTTCAGGTTGCCGGTGCCACCGCCCCATTCCAAGGCCCTCATAGACACAAAAACACATTAGGACACATCCTCAGGAAAGTCCATTTCAACTCAGCCACCGAGGTTGCTCCAGCAGAGCCATCAGATCTAAACTGTCTTGTTGCTAGGAGACAATTGGAATGCGAGGCGGGCTTCCCAGGCATCCATCCGCGAACGGTGCTCTGGAGTCATTCCATATGGGATGTCCTGGAGCTGTCCAACAGGTCTCAATTGTCCGGAAGAAGGAATCCTGGAAGGGGGCATCCCACAACTCCCAACGTGGGAAAAACTCAATGGCCTCGAGATTCCGCTCCCTTCATGAAGCGGCCGTCATGCTCAGAAACTCCCACCTGAGCCAACGTCTGATCCTCGCCCTGACTTCAGATGCATGAGATATTGGTTCAGATCTGCAGGGGGTACCTGCCGTGCCCTCGCCCTGAAACCCAAGTCTAGCTTGTCTTCTCAGACTTCCATCCTCACACTCCTGGCCCCGAAGCCCTCACGTTTGGCAATTCCGGACCCACAATGCCGCACTCTGCCTGCCCTCTAGAAAAAAAATTATTGCCTCATGAGCTGCCCAGGCACCATAAATGAGGGTAAACCTACACAGCAATCGACTTTACCCAAATTATATAGTCTAACCTGGGCACTAATGCACTGTCGAACACAACCTGAGCCTGGACCTTTTGACCAACACCCAGAAAGCTGACCGCACACTGAGCACATGAAAACCTCCATGGCGTTAGGTCATCATCTCTTCCCTACCTAAGTTTTCAGGCTTCAGAACCGAGACCTTATCTCCAATCACTGCTCAGGGGTGAGTGTGATGCAGAAATCAGAACTCTTCCTTACCCATGGCAAGAACCCTTGTGGTTGGCACGTTGTCCAGCGTTCAGTGTAGGAGAAACCAGCATTCACCCTGAGGCCCTGCCCATTCTTGAGTGCGACGAGGGCATACACACGCAATGTGACCCTCAGCATGAGTCCTGTCCTCTAGTAAGTCCTCTCCTTGGCTGGACCATTAGATGTCATAATGGGCTTGACATGTCCCTAGGCCCCAATTTTTAACCAGATTTCTGATGGTCCAGTCGCCCCTCCCCAGGGCTCTACTCTGGAATCCCTCATTTGGTGGGACACCTGAGGTTAAAAAAGAAAACAACAACAACAACAACAAAAACGGACTTCTTCCAGCCCACAGAATGAACCCAAACTCTTTGGACGGGGCCAAACCACCAGAGAGTAAGACTCGTCCATTTCCCATGAAATCACCCAGAAATTCCACGACCATGAGTGACACGATATCCAGAGACAAAAACTTGAGCAGGAGCCTCACACTCGCCCTTCTTTCAAATCCAGAAGAGTTCTCCTCATGGTCTGTAGATCAGTCCTGCCATACCTATGACCCGAAACATAAGCCGAGTTTGTGTTTTCAGACAACTGTCCAAACAGCCCTGGCCTATACAACCTACAGGCTCAGGCCCCTGGAGCCAAACCTGAGGACTGTACTTGCCCTCTCCAAGGGAATTGTGTGTGCCCATTCCAATGGCCACAACCCTTCTAATAGGATAAACCTCCAACGTCCCTGATCCATCTCAATAGTGGTGGCTTCCCAGGAAAAACAGGGGCAATCTGAGCCCAACTGACCACCTACCTGCACTCAGACCCATAGAGAGATGTCCTCAGAGGTAAAAAGGAAAGAACAGGGCCCTAGGCACTAATCAGATCCATTGCTTTGGTTTCCAGGCATCTCTCCTCAGAGGCCTGGATTTCAAAAGCAGCATATAGCTGTTTCTTGATTCACCCATCAGAAAACATCTCATCTACACATGGGAAACTTGCACGTTGGAGCTGTGTCAAAGCCTCTGTTTAGGAGAACCCTTTAGGGCCCAAGTGCCACCGCTTCATTCCAAGGTCTCCATAGACACAAAAGCACATTCGGACCCATCCCCAGGGGTGTGCATTTCAACTCAGCATCCTCGGTAGCTCCCCACAGATCCAAGAGATCTAACCTGTCTTGTTGCTAGGAGACAATTGGAATGCGAGGTGGGCTACCCAGCCATCCATCCTTAGAACCCTGCTCAGAATCATTGGCCTGGAGCCAAACAACAGGTCTCAATTGTCCTGCCGAAGACTCTCTGCAGTTTGGAGCTTCTCACAACTCCCATCATGGGAAAACCCCCATGGACTCGTGATGCCCCCCCATTCATGAAGGGGCCATCAGGGACAGAAACTCCAACCTGAGCGATCGTCTGATCCTCGCCCTGACTTCAGATGCACGAGATCTCGATTCAGGTCTGTAGATTGTGCCTGCCATGGCCTCACCCAGAAACCTAAGCCTAGCTTGTGTTCTCAGACTTTTGTCGTCAGACTACTGGCCCACAAGGCCTCCAGTTTGGCAATCCAGAACTACAATGCAGCACTCTGCCTGCCCTCCAGATAAAAAACATTGTCCTCTGGGGCTAACCAGTAACCCCAAATGAGGATCAACCTGCACCGACCTTGGCATTACCCCAAATACATAGGCTGACCAGGGCACTAATGCCCTTTCTGACACAGCCTGAGCCTGGACCCCCTGGCCCCTCCCAGAGAGCTGGCCGCAGACTGAGCACATGGAGCCGCCATGGCCTTAGGTCGTCATCGATTCCCAACCTCGGTTTTCAGGTACAGAACCTAGACCTTATCTCCAATCACTGTCCATGTTGAAGGTGATGCAGTAATCAGAACTCCTTCCCCATGGCAAGAAACCTTGTGGTTGGCATGTTGTCTAACGTTCAGTGTGGTTGAAACCAGTGTGGCCCATGTGGCCCTGCCCATGCTCGCGGGGCACATTGGTCACAAACACACATTGTGATCCTCAGGCTGAGCCCAGTCCTAAATTAAGGCCACTCAGTGGCTGGATGAAAGGATAGCATATTGGGCTTGCCATGCCCCTAGGCCCCAATTTTTAACCATAGTGCGTGTTGTCTCTTCAGTCTTCCCCACGGCTTGGCTTTGGAATTCCTCTTTTGGTGGGACACCTGAGGTAACAAAACTGAAATGAGTCCTCCCATCCCACAGATTGACGAAAAGCAATTGGGAATCGGGCCAAATCCTCAGAGAGGAAGATTCGTCCATGGCCCATGAGGCCTCCCCGACATTCCACGGCCATCACTGACACAAAATCCAGAGACAAAAGCCTGAGCAATCGCCACAGACTCGCACTTTCTTCATATCCTGTGAGTTCTTCTCATGGTTTGTAGATCGGGCCTGCCATACCTACGTCCCCAAACCTAAGCTGAGTTTGTGTATTCAGACTCCTGTCCTCAAAGTCTTGGGCCACACACCCTCCAGGCTGGGCCCCTGGAGCCACACATTAGGACTGTGCCTACCAATCCATGGGAATTCTGCCCATTCCATGGTCCAAAATCGTACAAATTAGGAGAAACCTCCAACGACCCTTAGGCCATCCCAATAGTGTGGGTCACCCGGAACAAACAAGGGGTGTCTGACACCAGCTGATAATCAACCTCCACTCATACCATTGATGGATGTCACCAGAGAAGAAGATTGAACCAGACAGGACCCTAGGCCATAATAGGATCCATTGCTATGGGTTAGAGGCATGTGTCCTCAAAAGCCTGATTCCAATACGAGCATAGGGGTTTTCCTGAGGCACCCATCAGAACTCATCTCGTCTCCACAAGGAAACCTGTGCATGGGAGCCATGTCCAAAGCTTAGGAAAGTACTTCAGGTTGCCGGTGCCACCGCCCCATTCCAAGGCCCTCATAGACACAAAAACACATTAGGACACATCCTCAGGAAAGTCCATTTCAACTCAGCCACCGAGGTTGCTCCAGCAGAGCCATCAGATCTAAACTGTCTTGTTGCTAGGAGACAATTGGAATGCGAGGCGGGCTTCCCAGGCATCCATCCGCGAACGGTGCTCTGGAGTCATTCCATATGGGATGTCCTGGAGCTGTCCAACAGGTCTCAATTGTCCGGAAGAAGGAATCCTGGAAGGGGGCATCCCACAACTCCCAACGTGGGAAAAACTCAATGGCCTCGAGATTCCGCTCCCTTCATGAAGCGGCCGTCATGCTCAGAAACTCCCACCTGAGCCAACGTCTGATCCTCGCCCTGACTTCAGATGCATGAGATATTGGTTCAGATCTGCAGGGGGTACCTGCCGTGCCCTCGCCCTGAAACCCAAGTCTAGCTTGTCTTCTCAGACTTCCATCCTCACACTCCTGGCCCCGAAGCCCTCACGTTTGGCAATTCCGGACCCACAATGCCGCACTCTGCCTGCCCTCTAGAAAAAAAATTATTGCCTCATGAGCTGCCCAGGCACCATAAATGAGGGTAAACCTACACAGCAATCGACTTTACCCAAATTATATAGTCTAACCTGGGCACTAATGCACTGTCGAACACAACCTGAGCCTGGACCTTTTGACCAACAGCCAGAAAGCTGACCGCACACTGAGCACATGAAAACCTCCATGGCGTTAGGTCATCATCTCTTCCCTACCTAAGTTTTCAGGCTTCAGAACCGAGACCTTATCTCCAATCACTGCTCAGGGGTGAGTGTGATGCAGAAATCAGAACTCTTCCTTACCCATGGCAAGAACCCTTGTGGTTGGCACGTTGTCCAGCGTTCAGTGTAGGAGAAACCAGCATTCACCCTGAGGCCCTGCCCATTCTTGAGTGCGACGAGGGCATACACACGCAATGTGACCCTCAGCATGAGTCCTGTCCTCTAGTAAGTCCTCTCCTTGGCTGGACCATTAGATGTCATAATGGGCTTGACATGTCCCTAGGCCCCAATTTTTAACCAGATTTCTGATGGTCCAGTCGCCCCTCCCCAGGGCTCTACTCTGGAATCCCTCATTTGGTGGGACACCTGAGGTTAAAAAAGAAAACAACAACAACAAAAAAAAAAAAAAAGGAAAACGGACTTCTTCAAGACCACAAAATGACCCCAAACTCTTTGGACGGGGCCAAACCACCAGAGAGTAAGACTCGTCCATTTCATGAAGTCACCCAGAAATTCCACGACCATGAGTGACACGATATCCAGAGACAAAAACTTGAGCAGGAGCCTCACACTCGTCCTTCTTTCAAATCCAGAAGAGTTCTCCTCATGGTCTGTAGATCAGTCCTGCCATACCTATGACCCGAAACATAAGCCGAGTTTGTGTTTTCAGACAACTGTCCAAACAGCCCTGGCCTACACAACCTACAGGCTCAGAACCCTGGAGCCAAACCTGAGGACTCTACTTGCCCTCTCCAAGGGAATTGTGTGTGCCCATTCCAATGGCCACAACCCTTCTAATAGGATAAACCTCCAAAGTCCCTGATCCATCTCAATAGTGGTGGCTTCCCAGGAAAAACAGGGGCAATCTGAGCCCAAATGAGCCCCTACCTGCACTCAGACCCATAGACAGATGTCCTCAGAGGTAAAAAGGAAAGAACAGGCCCCTAGGCACTAATCAGATCCATTGCTTTGGTTTCCAGGCATCTCTCCTCAGAGGCCTGGATTTCAAAAGCAGCATATAGCTGTTTCTTGACACACCCATCATAAAACATCTCATCTACACATGGGAAACTTGCACGTTGGAGCTGTGTCAAAGCCTCTGTTTAGTAGAACGTTTTAGGGCCCAAGTGCCACCGCTTCATTCCAAGGTCTCCTTAGACACAAAAGCACATTATGACCCATGCCCAGGGGTGTCCAATTCAATGCATCGTCCTCGGTTACTCCCCACAGATCCACGAGATCTAACCTGTCTTGTTGCTAGGAGACAATTGGAATGCGAGGTGGGCTACCCAGCCATCCATCCTTAGAACCCTGCTCAGAATCATTGGCCTGGAGCCAAACAACAGGTCTCAATTGTCCTGCAGAAGACTCTCTGCAGTTTTGAGTTTCTCACAACTCCCATCGTGGGAAAACCCCCATGGCCTCCTGATGCCCCCCCCCCATTCATGAAGGGGCTATCAGGGACAGAAACTCCAACCTGAGCGATAGTCTGATCCTCGCCCTGACTTCAGATGCACGAGATCTCGATTCAGGGCTGTAGATTGTGCCTGCCATGGCCTCACCCAGAAACCTAAGCCTAGCTTGTGTTCTCAGACTTTTGTCGTCAGACTACTGGCCCACAAGCCCTCCAGTTTGGCAATCCAGAACTACAATGCAGCACTCTGCCTGCCCTCCAGATAAAAAACATTGTCCTCTGGGGCTAACCAGTAACCCCAAATGAGGATCAACCTGCACCGACCTTGGCTGTTCCCCAAATACATAGGCTGACCAGGGCACTAATGCCCTTTCTGACACAGCCTGAGCCTGGACCCCTGGCCACTCCCAGACAGCTGGCCGCACACTGAGCACATCGAGCCCCCATGGCCTTAGGTCGTCATCTCTTCCCAACTTCGGTTTCCAGGTTTCAGAACCTAGACCTTATCTCCAATCACTGCCCAGGTTGAAGGTGATGCAGACATCAGAACTCCTTCCCCATGGCAAGAAACCATGTGGTTGGCATGTTGTCAAACGTTCAGTGTCGTTGAAACAAGTGTTGCCCATGAGGCACCGCCCATGCTCGTGGGCCACATTGGTTACAAACACACATTGTGACCCTCAGGCTGAGCCCAGTCCTCAAGTAAGGCCACTCAGTGGCTGGATGAAGAGATAGCATATTGGGCTTGCCATGCCCCTAGGCCCCAATTTTTAACCATAGTGCGTGTTGTCTCTTCAGTCTTCCCCACGGCTTGGCTTTGGAATTCCTCTTTTGGTGGGACACCTGAGGTAACAAAACTGAAATGAGTCATCCCATCCCACAGATTGACGAAAAGCAATTGGGAATCTGGCCAAATCCTCAGAGAGGAAGATTCGTCCATGGCCCATAAGGCCTCCCCGACATTCCAAGGCCATCGCTGATACAAAATCCAGAGACAAAAGCCTGAGCAAGCGCCTCAGACTCGCACTTTCTTCATATCCTGAAGAGTTCTTCTCATGGTTTGTAGATCGGGCCTGCCATACCTACGTCCCCAAACCTAAGCTGAGTTTGTGTTTTCAGACTTCTGTCCTCAAAGTCTTGGGCCACACACTCTCCAGGCTGGGACCCTGGAGCCACACATTAGGACTGTGCCTACCAATCCATGGGAATTCTGCCCATTCCATGGTCCATAATCTTACAAATTAGGAGAAACCTCCAAAGTTCCTAAGGCCATCCCAATAGATTTGGTCGCCCGGAACAAACAAGGGCTGTCTGACACCAGCTGATAATCGACCTCCACTCATACCATAGATGGATGTCCCCAGAGAAGAAGATTGAACCAGACAGGACCCTAGGCCATAATAGGATCCATTGCTTTGGGTTACAGGCATGTGTCCTCAAAAGCCTGATTCCAATACGAGCATTGGGGTTTTTCTGAGGCTCCCATCAGAACTCATCTCGTCTAGACAAGGACACCTGTGCATGGGAGCCATGTCCAAAGCTTAGGAGAGAACTTCAGATTCCCGGTGCCACCTCCCCATTCCAAGGCCCTCATGGACACAAAAACACATTAGGACACATCCTCAGGAAAGTCCATTTCAAGTCAGCCACCCCGGTTGACCAGGCAGAGCCATCAGATCTAAACTGTCTTGTTGCTAGGAGACAATTGGAATGCGAGGCGGGCTTCCCAGGCATCCATCCGCGAACGGTGCTCTGGAGTCCTTCTATATGGGATGTCCTGGAGCTGTTTAACAGGTCTCAATTGTCCGGAAGAAGGAATCTTTGAAGGGGGCATCCCACAACTCCCAACGTGGGAAAACCTCAATGGCTTCGAGATTCCGCTCCCTTCATGAAGCGTCCATCATGCACAGAAAATCCAACCTGAGCCAACGTCGGATCCTCGCCCTGACTTCAGATGCATGAGATATTGGTTCAGATCTGCAGGGGGTACCTGCCGTGACCTCGCCCTGAAACCCAAGTCTAGCTTGTCTTCTCAGACTTCTGTCCTCACACTCCTGGCCCCGAAGCCCTCAAGTTTGGCAATTCCGGACCCACAATGCAGCACTGTGCCTGCCCTCTAGAAAAAAATTATTGCCTCATGAGCTACCCAGGCACCTTAAATGAGGGTAAACCTACACAGCACTCGACTTTACCCAAATTATATAGTCTAACCTGGGCACTAATGCACTGTCGAACACAACCTGAGCCCGGAACTCCTGACCAACACCCAGAAAGCTGACCGCACACTGAGCACATAAAACCCGCCATGGCCTTAGGTCATCATCTCTTCCCTACCTTAGTTTTCAGGCTTCAGAACC
Source organism: Mustela nivalis (assembly GCF_964662115.1). NCBI lineage: Eukaryota > Metazoa > Chordata > Mammalia > Carnivora > Mustelidae > Mustela > Mustela nivalis. Next base: position 94,842 of record NW_028135825.1, read on the forward strand.
GAGACCTTATCTCCAATCACTGCCCAGGTGTGAGTGTGATGCAGAAATCAGAACTCCTCCTTACCCATGGCAAGAACCCTTGTGGTTGGCACGTTGTCCAACGTTCACTGTAGGAGAAACCAGCATTCACCCTGAGGCCCTGCCCATTCTTGAGTGCGACGAGGGCATACACACGCATTGTGACCCTCAGCATGAGTCCTCTCCTCTAGTAAGTCCTCTCCTTGGCTGGACCATTAGATGTCATAATGGGCTTGACATGTTCCTAGGCCCCAATTTTTAACCAGATTTCTGATTGTCCAGTCGCCCCTCCCCAGGGCTGTACTCTGGAATCCCTCATTTGGTGGGACACCTGAGGTTAAAAAAGAAAACAACAACAACAACAACAAAAAAAAACGGACTTCTTCCAGCCCACAGAATGACCCCAAACTCTTTGGACGGGGCCAAACCACCAGAGAGTAAGAATCGTCCATTTCCCATGAAGTCACCCAGAAATTCCACGACCATGAGTGACACGATATCCAGAGACAAAAACTTGAGCAGGAGCCTCACACTCGCCCTTCTTTCAAATCCAGAAGAGTTCTCCTCATGGTCTGTAGATCAGTCCTGCCATACCTATGACCCGAAACATAATCCGAGTTTGTGTTTTCAGACAACTGTCCAAACAGCCCTGGCTTACACAACCTACAGGCTAAGGCCCCTGGAGCCAAAACTGAGGACTGTACTTGCCCTCTCCAAGGGAATTGTGTGTGCCCATTCCAATGGCCACAACCCTTCTAATAGGATAAACCTCCAAAGTCCCTGATCCATCTCAATAGTGGTGGCTTCCCAGGAAAAACAGGGGCAATCTGAGCCCTTCAGAGCACCTACCTGCACTCAGACCCATAGACAGATGTGCCCAGAGGTAAAAAGGAAAGAAAAGGCCCCTAGGCACTAATCAGATCCATTGCTTTGGTTTCCAGGCATCTCTCCTCAGAGGCCTGGATTTCAAAAGCAGCATATAGCTGTTTGTTGACTCACCCAACAGAAATCATCTCATCTACACATGGGAAACTTGCACGTTGGAGCTGTGTCAAAGCCTCTGTTTAGTAGAACTCTTAAGGGCCCAAGTGCCACCGCTTCATTCCAAGGTCTCCTTAGACACAAAAGCACATTAGGACCCATGCCCAGGGGTGTCCATTTCAATGCAGCGTCCTCGGTTACTCCCCACAGATCCAGGAGATCTAACCTGTCTTGTTGCTAGGAGACAATTGGAATGCGAGGTGGGCTACCCAGCCATCCATCCTTAGAACCCTGCTCAGAATCATTGGCCTGGAGCCAAACAACAGGTCTCAATTGTCCTGCAGAAGACTCTCTGCAGTTTGGAGCTTCTCACATTTCCCATCGTGGGAAAACCCCCATGGCCTCGTGATCCCCCCCATTCATGAAGGAGCCTTCAGGGACAGAAACTCCAACCTGAGCGATCGTCTGATCCTCGCCCTGACTTCAGATGCACGAGATCTCGATTCAGGTCTGAAGATTGTGCCTGCCATGGCCTCACCCAGAAACCTAAGCCTAGCTTGTTTTCTCAGACTTTTGTCGTCAGACTACTGGCCCACAAGCCCACCAGTTTGGCAATCCAGAACTACAATGCAGCACTCTGCCTGCCCTCCAGATAAAAAAAACATTGTCCTCTGGGGCTAACCAGTAACCCCAAATGAGGATCAACCTGCACCGACCTTGGCTGTACCCCAAATACATAGGCTGACCAGGGCACTAATGCCCTTTCTGACACAGCCTGAGCCTGGAGCCCCTGGCCCCTCCCAGACAGCTGGCCGCACACTGAGCACATCCAGCCGCCATGGCCTTAGGTCGTCATCTCTTCCCAACCTCGGTTTCCAGGTTTCAGAACCTAGACCTTATCTCCAATCACTGCCCACGCTGAAGGTGATGCAGAAATCAGAACTCCTTCCCCATGGCAAGAAACCTTGTGGTTGGCATGTGTCCAACGTTCAGTGTCGTTGAAACCAATGTGGCCCATGAGGCCCCGCCCATGCTCGCAGGCCACATTGCTCACAAACACACATTGTGACCCTCAGGCTGAGCCCAGTCCTGAAGTAAGGCCACTCAGTGGCTGGATGAAGAGTTAGCATATTGGGCTTGCCATGCCCCTAGGCCCCAATTTTTAACCATAGTTCGGGTTGTCCCTTCAGTCTTCCCCACGGCTTGGCTTTGGAATTCCTCTTTTGGTGGGACACCTGAGGTAACAAAACTGAAATGAGTCATCCCATCCCACAGATTGACGAAAAGCAATTGGAAATCGGGCCAAATCCTAAGAGAGGAAGATTTGTCCATGGCCCATGAGGCCTCCCCGACATTCCACGGCCATCGCTGATACAAAATCCAGAGAAAAAAGCCTGAGCAAGTGCCTCAGACTCGCACTTTCTTCATATCCTGAAGAGTTCTTCTCATGTTTTGTCGATCGGGCCTGCCATACCTACATCCCCAAACCTAAGCTGAGTTTGTGTTTTAAGACTTCTGTCCTCAAAGTCTTGGGCCACACACTCTCCAGGCTGGGACCCTGGAGCCAAACATTAGGACTGTGCCTACCAATCCATGGGAATTCTGCCCATTCCATGGTCCATAATCGTACAAATTAGGAGAAACCTCCAAAGTCCCTAAGGCCATCCCAATAGTGTAGGTCGCCCGGAACAAACAAGGGCTGTCTGACACCAGCTGATAATCGACCTCCACTCATACCATAGGTGGATGTCCCCAGAGAAGAAGATTGAAACAGACAGGACCCTAGGCCATAATAGGATCCATTGCTTTGGGTTACAGGCATGTGTCCTCTAAAGCCTGATTCCAATACGAGCATAGGGGTTTTCCTGAGGCACCCATCAGAACTCATCTCGTCTCCACAAGGAAACCTGTGCATGGGAGCCATGTCCAAAGCTTAGGAGAGAACTTCAGATTCCCGGTGCCACCGCCCCATTCCAAGGCCCTCATGGACACAAAAACACATTAGGACACATCCTCAGGAAAGTCCATTTCAACTCAGCCACCCAGGTTGCTCCCGCAGAGCCATCAGATCTAAACTGTCTTGTTGCTAGGAGACAATTGGAATGCGAGGTGGGCTTCCCAGGCATCCATCCGCGAACGGTGCTCTGGAGTCATTCCATATGGGATGTCCTGGAGCTGTCCAACAGGTCTCAATTGTCCCGCAGAAGGAATCCTTGAAGGGGGCATCCCACAACTCCCAACGTGGGAAAACCTCAATGGCCTCGAGATTCCGCTCCCTTCATGAAGCGTCCATCATGCACAGAAAATCCAACCTGAGCCAACGTCTGAATCTCGCCCTGACTTCAGATGCATAAGATATTGGTTCAGATCTGCAGGGGGTACCTGCCGTGACCTCGCCCTGAAACCGAAGTCTAGCTTGTCTTCTCAGACTTCTGTCCTCACACTCCTGGCCCCGAAGCCCTCAAGTTTGGCAATTCCGGCCCCACAATGCAGCACTGTGCCTGCCCTCTAGAAAAAAAATTATTGCCTCATGAGCTACCCAGGCACCTTAAATGATGGTAAACCTACACAGCACTCGACTTTACCCAAATTATATAGTCTAACCTGGGCACTAATGCACTGTCGAACACAACCTGAGCCCGGAACTCCTGACCAACACCCAGAAAGCTGACCGCACTCTGAGCACATAAAACCCGCCATGGCCTTAGGTCATCATCTCTTCCCTACCTCAGTTTTCAGGCTTCAGAACCGAGACCTTATCTCCAATCACTGCCCAGGTGTGAGTGTGATGCAGAAATCAGAACTCCTCCTTACCCATGGCAAGAACCCTTGTGGTTGGCACGTTGTCCAACGTTCAGTGTAGGAGAAACCAGCATTCACCCTGAGGCCCTGCCCATTCTTGAGTGCGACGAGGGCCTACACACGCATTGTGACCCTCAGCATGAGTCCTCTCCTCTAGTAAGTCTTCTCATTGGCTGGACCATTAGATGACATAATGGGCTTGACATGTTCCTAGGCCCCAATTTTTAACCAGATTTCTGATTGTCCAGTCGCCCCTCCCCAGGGCTGTACTCTGGAATCCCTCATTTGGTGGGACACCTGAGGTTAAAAAAGAAAACAACAACAACAACAAAAAAAAAAGGACTTCTTCCAGCCCACAGAATGACCCCAAACTCTTTGGACGGGGCCAAACCACCAGAGAGTAAGAATCGTCCATTTCCCATGAAGTCACCCAGAAATTCCACGACCATGAGTGACACGATATCCAGAGACAAAAACTTGAGCAGGAGCCTCACACTCGCCCTTCTTTCAAATCCAGAAGAGTTCTCCTCATGGTCTGTAGATCAGTCCTGCCATACTTATGACCCGAAACATAAGCCGAGTTTGTGTTTTCAGACAACTGTCCAAACAGCCCTGGCTTACACAACCTACAGGCTAAGGCCCCTGGAGCCAAACCTGAGGACTGTACTTGCCCTCTCCAAGGGAATTGTGTGTGCCCATTCCAATGGACACAACACTTCTAATAGGATAAACCTCCAAAGTCCCTGATCCATCTCAATAGTGGTGGCTTCCCAGGAAAAACAGGGGCAATCTGAGCACTACAGAGCACCTCCCTGCACTCAGACCCATAGACAGATGTCCCCAGAGGTAAAAAGGAAAGAACAGGCCCCTAGGCAGTAATCAGATCCATTGCTTTCATTTCCAGGCATCTCTCCTCAGAAGCCTGGAATTCAAAAGCAGCATATAGCTGTTTCTTGACTCATCCAACAGAAAACATCTCATCTAAATATGGGATACTTGCACGTTGGAGCTGTGTCAAAGCCTCTCTTTAGTAGAACTCTTTAGGGCCCAAGTGCCACCGCTTCATTCCAAGGTCTCCTTAGACACAAAAGCACATTAGGAACCATGCCCAGGGGTGTCCATTTTAATGCAGCGTCCTCGGTTGCTCCCCACAGATCCAGGAGATCTAACCTGTCTTGTTGCTAGGAGACAATTGGAATGCGAGGTGGGCTACCCAGCCATCCATCCTAGAACCCTACTCAGAATCATTGGCCTGGAGCCAAACAACAGGTCTCAATTGTCCTGCAGAAGACTCTCTGCAGTTTGGAGCTTCTCACAACTCCCATCGTGGGAAAACCCCCATGGCCTCGTGATCCCCCCCCGCCATTCATGAAGGGGCCATCATGGACAGAAACTACAACCTGAGCGATCGTCTGATCCTCGCCCTGACTTCAGATGCATGAGATCTCGATTCAGGTCTGTAGATTGTGCCTGCCATGGCCTCACCCAGAAATTTAAGCCTAGCTAGTGTTCTCAAACTTTTGTCCTCAGACTACTGGCCCACAAGCCCTCCAGTTTGGCAATCCAGAACTACAATGCAGCACTCTGCCTGCCCTCCAGAAGAAAAACATTGTCCTCTGGGGCTACCCAGTAACCCCAAATGAGGATCAACCTGCACCGACCTTGGCTGTACCCCAAATACATAGGCTGACCAGGGCACTAATGCCCTTTCTGACACAGCCTGAGCCTGGACTCCCTGGCCCGTCCCAGACAGCTGGCCGCACACTGAGCACATCGAGCCGCCATGGCCTTAGGTCGTCATCTCTTCCCAACCTCGGATTTCAGGCTTTAGATTCTAGACCTTACCTCCAATCACTGCCCAGGGTTGAACGGGATGCAGAAAGCAGAACTCCTTCCCCATGGCAAGATACCTTGTGTTTGGCATGTTGTCCAACACTCAGTGTAGTTGAATCCAGTGTTGCCCATGAGGCCCCGCCATGCTCGCAGGCTACATTGGTCACAAACACACATTGTGAACCTTAGCCTGACCAAAGTCCTCAAGTAAGGCCTCTCAGTGGCTGGATGAAGAGATAGCATATTGGGCTTGCCATGCCCTTAGTCCCCAATTTTGAACCATAGTTCTGGTGGTCCCTTCAGTCTTCCCCACGGCTTTGCTTTGGAATTCCTCTTTTCGTGGGACACCTGAGGTAACAAAACTGAAAGGAGTTCTCCCATCCCACATTTTGACGAAAAAAAATTGGGAATCGGGCGAAATCCTCATAGAGGTAGATTCGTCCATGGCCCATGAATCATCCCCGACATTCTACGGCCATTGCTGATACAAATTCCAGAGACAAATGCCTGAGCAAGCGCCTCAGACTCGCTCTATATTCAAATCTTCATGAGTTCTTCTCATGGTTTGTATATTGGGCCTGCCATACCGATGTCCCCAAAAAAAGCTGAGTTTGTGTATCAGAATCACAATCAGAACTCTGCATTCCACATGGCTGTAATGCTTGTTCTTTACATGGAGTCACACCTTCACGTGGGGAACCCTTCATGGCCCCTGATGCCACGCCAAAACATGAGTGCTGCTTGGGCACAAATTCACACTATGACCCTAGCATGAGCCCCATGTCAAAGAAAGGCCTGTCAGGTTCGGGACGAAGATCCTGCATATAGTCCCTGCCATGCCCATAGGCACCCAGGACTAACTACATGGTGTGTATTCCAGTTGAAGGAACCAACTCAGCCCCCTGGGTCGCGTGTTCCAGAGGCCCCAGATCAAGCATATCTTATCGCTAATGGCCAATTGGAATGCGAGGCATGCTGTACAGGGATCCATCCTTCGAACCCTGCTCTCCAGTCCTTCCGTATGGTATGTCCTGGAGCCATGCAACAGGACTCGAATGTACCGCAGAAAGAAACCTTGTGGTTTGGGGCAACCTCCAAACTCAGCGTGGGAAAACTTCCTTGGCCTCATGAGGCCCCCGCTTCATGAAGGTGCCATCATGGACACATACTCCAGCCTCAGCCAACGTCTGATCCTCAGCCTGACTTCAGATGCAGGAGATTTTGATTCAGCCTCTGCAGAATGGGCCTGCTCTGCCCTTGGCTCCAATCCTCACCCTAGCTTGTGTTTTCAGACTTCCGTCCTCTCACTCCAGGCCCACAAGCCCTCCCTACTGGGAATTCTGGGGCCACAATGAAGCACTCTGCCTGCCTCCCAGGAGAAAAACATTGTCTATGGTGCTGCCCAGAAACCCCAAATGAGGATCAAACTGCTTGGCCCTCGGCAACACCCCAATTGCATAGGCTACCTTAATCACTGATGCTCTGTCGCAAATAGCCTGAGCCCAGACCTTCCAACAGACACCGACACAGCTGGCTGCACACCCAGCACATTGAACCCGCCACTGCCTTAGGCCACCATCCATTCCCAACCTGGGTTTTCAGTCATCGGAACCTAGACCTTATCTCCAATCCCTGCACAGGGGGGAACCTGATACACAAGTCAGAACCCCTCCTTCCCCATGGCAAGAAAACTTGCTGCTGGCAGTGATTCAAACCTTCAGTGTAGGAGAAAACGGCATGGCCCATGAGGCAACGCCCAAGCGTTAGGGCCGCCTTGGGCACAAACACACATTGTGACCCTCAGCGTGAGTACCTTATTCAAGTAACGCCTCTCAGTGACTGGACCAAGAGCCCGCATATGTGGCTTGCCATGCCCATAGGCACCCAGGATTAACTAGATGGTGTGTATTCCAGTTCAGGGAACCCACTGCTTTGCTCTAGAGTCCCTCTCCTGGGGGGTCCCATGTGGCAGAAAACAGTACTCTTCACTTCCCACAGAATGAATCCAAACACTTGGGAGCTTGGACAATCCCCTGAGAGGAAGGCTCTTCCTCGGCCTCTGAGACAACCCCTACCCTGACCGGACACTGTGAACTCAACACCCAGAGACAAAATCCTGAGTGACTGCCTCCCACTTGCCCTCCTTTGATATGCAGAGGATCTCCCCTCACGGACTGGAGATCAGTCCTGCCATTACCTTGGCCACTAGCTGAGCCAAGTTTGCTTTTTCAGACATCTGTCCCCACAGCCCTGGCAAACACAGCCTCTAGGCTGGGTCCTCTGGAGCCATACCACAGGACCGTGCCTGCTCTCTCCTGGGAAACTGTGTCCATTCCTTTGGCCACACACCTCCAGAATATGAGAAACCTCAAGGCCCCCGAGGACATCCCACTACTGGGAGGCTCCCTGGACACACAGGGGCATTCGGACACAAGCTGAGCAGCTACCTCCACGAAGGCATGCCCACAGATGTCAACAGAGATAGAAGGTTGAGCCGGACAGGCCCTTAGGCCGTAATCTCAACTCTTGCTTTGGGTTCCAGGTGTTACTCCTCAGAGGCTTTGGTTCGAAGAACAGGATATGGGGCTTTCCTGAGGCACTGAACAGAACTCCTCTCCTCTCCACATGGGAAGCTTCCCTGTTGGAGCTGTGTCAAACACCTCAGTTTGGAGAACCCTGCAGAGTCCCTGAGCCACCTCCACATTCCAAGGTCTCCCAGGCCACCAAGCCACAGTAGGACTCATCTTCAGGAGAGTCCATTTCAACTCTCCCCTCTGGGTAGCTCACCCAGGAGCCTGCAGATTGAGCCTGCCTTGTCCTGACTAAAGAGTGGGAATATGAGGTGGCGTTCCCAGGCATCCATGCTTAGACACCTGCTCTCGAGTCTTTCCGTATGGGGCCTCCTGGAACCATCCAATAGGAATCGACTGTCGTGCAGAAGGAAAACTTGAGGTTTGGAGTAGTTCACAAATCCCATCGTAGGCAAACATCCCTGGCCTAATGAAGCCCTCACCCTTCAGGAAGAGGCCATGCTGGACAAAAACTCTAGCCTGAGGCATGTCTCATAGATGACATGACCTCAGTGCAGGAGATCTCGATTCAGCCTCTGCAGAGTGGGCCTGCCGTGCCCTCGGTCCCAAACCTCACGCTAGCTTGTGTTTTCAGACTTCCTTCCTCACACTCCTGGCAAACAAGCCCTCCGGACAAGAAACTCCAGAACCAAAACCCAGCCCAGTGTCTGCCCAACGGAAGAAAAACGTTTCCCTGTGGGGCTCTCCAGAAAACCCAGATGAGGATCAACCTGCTCGGGCCTCGACGGAACTTGAACTGGATATGCTGCTCTGGGAACTCATGCTCTGTCTGACACAGCCTGAAACCAGACGTCCAGAGAGACAAGGAGACAGCTGGCCGCACACCCAGCACTTCGGACACGCCATGGTCTTATGCCGTCACCTCTTCCTAACCTTGGTTTTCAGATATCTGAACCTAGATATTATATCAATTCTCCACACAGCTGGGTATCGCAAGCACAAAACAGAACTCCTCCTTCCCCATGGCTGTCAAGCTTGCTCTTGGCATGGAGTCACACCATCAGGGTGGGAGAAACCTTCATGGCCCCTGATGCCACGCCCAAACTTGAGTGCTGCTTGGGCACAAATTCACACTGTGACCCTAGCATGAGCCCCATGTCAAAGAAAGGCCTGTCAGGACCTGGACCAAGAGCCCGCATATGGGGCTTGCCAAGCCCCTATGCACCCAATCCTCACCAGTGTTTGAGTTTTCCAGTCGCCCCACCTGTACCTGGGCGCTGCTCTGGAATCCCTTTCTTGGAGAGACACATGAGCCAGACAACACGACTCCACCCTTCCCTCAAAATGACCCCAAACTCTTGGGAGCTGGGACAAATCCCCAGAGAGGGATACTCGTCCAAAGTCCCTGAGGCCACCGCTCCAATCCACGGCTATCCCGGACACAACATCCAGAGACAAAAGCCTGAAGGAACGCCTTCCACTCGCCCTTGTTTCAGAGGCCCAGGAGTTCCCTCTCGGGCTGTACATCCGGCCTGTCATACCCTAGGCGCCACTCATAAGCTGACTTTGTGTTTTAAGACTTCTGTGCCCACAGCATGGACCCACACAACCTCCAGGCTAGGGCCTCTGAAGCCACAGCGAAAGATTGTGCCGGCCCTCTCTAAGGAAAGTGTGTCCAATCCATTGACCACAACCCTACAGTTTATGGAAAAGCTCCAAGGCCCCTGAGGCCATCAATAGGTAGGCCACCCTGGACTAAGAGGGGCTCTCTGACACCAGCAGTGTAACTATCTCCACTTAGATTCTCAGACAGTGTCCCCAGAGACAGAAGGTTGAAATGGACAGGCCCCCAGGCCCTAATATGAACCTTAGCTTTGTTTCCATGTGTCCGTTCTCAGAGAACTGTTTTCGTAGACCAGCACATGGGGTTTTTCTGAGGCACCAAACCAAGCATCTCTCGTCTCCACATGGGCAGCTTTCTTACTGGGGATGTATCAAACCCTTCAGGTAGGAGAGTTCCGCAAGGCCACCGTACAACCAGCACATTCCAAGGTCTCGATGGACCCAAACGCACATTATGACACATCCTCAGGAGAGGCCATTTCAATTCAGCCCCCTGGGTAGCGTGACCCAGAGGCAGCAGATCAAACATATCTTGTCGCTTATGGCCAATTGGAATGCGAGGAATGCTGTACAGGGATCCATCCTTCGAACCCTGCTCTCCAGTCCTTCCATATGGTATGTCCTGGAGCCATGCAACAGGACTCGAATGTCCCGCAGAAGGAAACCTTGTGGTTTGGGGCAACCTCCAAACTCAGCGTGGGAAAACTTCCTTGGCCTCATGAGGCCCCCGCTTCATGAAGTTGCCATCATGAACACATACTCCAGCCTCAGCCAACGTCTGATCCTCAGCCTGACTTCAGATGCAGGAGATTTTGATTCAGCCTCTGCAGAGTGGGCCTGCTCTGCCCTTGGCTCCAATACTCACCCTAGCTTGTGTTTTCAGACTTCCGTCCTCACACTCCTTGCCCACAAACCCTCCCTACTGGGAATTCTGGGGCTACACTGAAGCACTCTGCCTGCCTCCCAGGAGAAAAACATTGTCTATGGTGCTACCCAGAAACCCCAAATGAGGTTCAAACTGCTTGGCCCTCGGCAACACCCCAATTGCATAGGCTACCTTAAACACTGATGCTCTGTCGCAAATAGCCTGAGCCCAGACCTTCCAACAGACACCGACACAGCTGGCTGCACTCCTAGGACATTGGAACTGCCACTGCCTTAGGCCACCATCCATTCCCAACCTGGGTTTTCAGTCATCGGATCCTAGACCTTATCTCCAATCCCTGCACAGGGGGGAACCTGATGCACAAATCAGAACCCCTCCTTCCCCATGGCAAGAAAACTTGCTGCTGGCAGTGAGTCAAACCTTCAGTGTAGGAAAAACGACATGGCCCATGAGGCAACGCTCAAGCTTTAGGGCCGCCTTGGGCACAAACACACATTGTGACCCTCAGCGTGAGTACCTTATTCAAGTAACGCCTCTCAGTGTTTGACCAAGAGCCCGCATATGTGGCTTGCCATGCCCATAGGCACCCAGGACTAACTAGATGGTGTGTATTCCAGTTCAGGGAACCCACTGCTGTGCTCTAGAGTCCCTCTCCTGGGGGGTTCCCTGTGGGAGAAAACAGTACTCTTCCCTTCCCACAGAATGAACCCAAACACTTGGGAACTTGGACAATCCCCCGAGAGGAAGGCTCTTCCTCGGCCTCTGAGACAACCCCTACCCTGACCGGACACTGTGAACTCAACACCCAGAGACAAAATCCTGAGTGACTGCCTCCCACTTGCCCACCTTTGATATCCAGAGGATCTCCCCTCACGGACTGGAGATCTGTCCTGCCATTACCTTGGCCACTAGCTGAGCCAAGTTTGCTTTTTCAGACATCTGTCCCCACAGCCCTGGCAAACACAGCCTCTAGGCTGGGTCCTCTGGAGCCATACCACAGGACCGTGCCTGCTCTCTCCTGGGAAACTGTGTCCATTCCTTTGGCCACACACCTCCAGAATATGAGAAACCTCAAGGCCCCCGAGGACATCCCACTACTGGGAGGCTCCTTGGACACACAGGGGCATTCGGACACAAGCTGAGCAGCTACCTCCACGAAGGCATGCCCACAGATGTCAACAGAGATAGAAGGTTGAGCCGGACAGGCCCTTAGGCCGTAATCTCAACTCTTGCTTTGGGTTCCAGGTGTTACTCCTCAGAGGCTTTGGTTCGAAGAACAGGATATGGGGCTTTCCTGAGGCACTGAACAGAACTCCACTCCTCTCCACATGGGAAGCTTCCCTGTTGGAGCTGTGTCAAACACCTCAGTTTGGAGAACCCTGCAGAGTCCCTGAGCCACCTCCACATTCCAAGGTCTCCCAGGCCACCAAGCCACAGTAGGACTCATCTTCAGGAGAGTCCATTTCAACTCCCCCTCTGGGTAGCTCACCCAGGAGCCTGCAGATTGAGCCTGCCTTGTCCTGACTAAAGAGTGGGAATATGAGGTGGCGTTCCCAGGCATCCATGCTTAGACACCTGCTCTCGAGTCTTTCCGTATGGGGCCTCCTGGAACCATCCAATAGGACTCGACTGTCGTGCAGAAGGAAACCTTGAGTTTTGGAGTAATTCACAAATCCCATCGTAGGCAAACATCCCTGGCCTAATGAAGCCCTCACCCTTCAGGAAGAGGCCATGCTGGACAAAAACTCTAGCCTGAGGCACGTCTCATAGTTGACATGACCTCAGTGCAGGAGATCTCGGTTCAGCCTCTGCAGAGTGGCCCTGCCATGCCCTCGGTCCCAAACCTCACGCTAGCTTTTGTTTTCGGACTTCCTTCCTCACACTCCTGGCAACAAGCCCTACGGACTAGGAACTCCAGAACCACAACCCAGCCCAGTGTCTGCCCAACGGAAGAAAAACGTTTCCCTGTGGGGCTCTCCAAAAAACCCAGATGAGGATCAACCTGCTCGGGCCTTGACGGTCCCCGAACTGGATATGCTGCTCTGGGCACTCATGCTCTGTCTGACACAGCCTGAAGCCAGACGTCCAGACAGACAAAGAGACAGCTGGCCACACACCCAGCACTTCGGACACGCCATGGTATTATGCCGTCACCTCTTCCTAACCTTGGTTTTCAGATATCTGAACCTAGACATTATATCAATTCTCCACACAGCTGGGTATCGCAAGCACAAAACAGAACTCCTCCTTCCCCATGGCTGTCAAGCTTTCTCTTGGCATGGAGTCACACCTTCAGGGTGGGAGAAACCTTCATGGCCCCTGATGCCACGCCCAAACTTGAGTGCTGCTTGGGCACAAATTCACACTGTGACCCTCAGCATGAGCCCCATGTCAAATAAAGGCCTGTCAGGACCTCTACCAAGAGCCCGCATATGGGGCTTGCCAAGCCCCTATGCACCCAATCCTCACCAGTGTTTGAGTTTTCCAGTCGCCCCACCTGTACCTGGGCTCTGCTCTGGAATCCCTTTCTTGGAGAGACACATGAGCCAGACAACACGACTCCACCCTTCCCACAAAATGACCCCAAACTCATGAGGCCCCCGCTTCATGAAGGTGCCATCATGGACACATACTCCAGCCTCAGCCAACTTCTGATCCTCAGCCTGACTTCTGATGCAGGAGATGTTGATTCAGCCTCTGCAGACTGGGCCTGCTCTGCCCTTGGCTCCAATCCTCACCCTAGCTTGTGTTTTCAGACTTCCGTCCTCACACTCCTGGCCCACAAACCCTCCCTACTGGGAATTCTGGGGCCACACTGAAGCACTCTGCCTGCCTCCCAGGAGAAAAACATTGTCTATGGTGCTGCCCAGAAACCCCAAATGAGGATCAAACTGCTTGGCCCTCGGCAACACCCCAATTGCATAGGCTACCTTAAACACTGATGCTCTGTCGCAAATAGCCTGAGCCCAGACCTTCCAACAGACACCGACACAGCTGGCTGCACACCCAGCACATTGGACCCGCCACTGCCTTAGGCCACCATCCATTCCCAACCTGGGTTTTCAGTCATCGGAACCTAGACCTTATCTCCAATCCCTGCACAGGGGGGAACCTGATGCATAAGTCAGAACCCCTCCTTCCCCATGGCAAGAAAACTTGCTGCTGGCCGTGAGTCAAACCTTCAGTGTAGGAGAAAACGGCAAACCTGCCCGGCCTCATGAAGCCCCCATATCCTTCAGGGAGAGGCCATCATGGTCAAAAACTCTAGTTTGAAGCACGTCTCATAGTAGACATGACCGCAATGCAGGAGATCTTGATTCAGCCTCTGCAGAGTGGCCTGCCGTGCCCTCGGTCCCAAACCTCACGCTAGCTTGTGTTTTCAGACTTCCTTCCTCACACTCCTGGCAAACAATCCCTCCAGAGTAGGAATTGCAGAACCACAAGCCTGCTCAGTTACTGCCCACCGGTAGAAAATGTTTCCTTGTGGGGCTTTCCATAAAACCCAGATGAGGATCAACCTGCTCTTGCCTCGACGGCACTCAGATTTGATAGGCTGCTCTGGGCACTAATGCTCTGCCTTTCACAGCCTGATGCCAGACTTCCAGACAGACAAGGAGACAGCTGGCCACACACCTAGCACTTCTGACACGCCATGGACTTATGCCGTTATCTCTTCCTAACCTTGGTTTTCCGATATCTAAACCCAGATATTATATCAATTCCCCACACAGTTGGGCATTTGAAGCACAAATCAGAACTCCTTTTTCCCCATGGCTGTAAGGCTTGCTCTTGGCATGGAGTCACACCTTCAGGGTGGGAGAAACCTTCATTTCCCCTGAAACCACGCCCAAACTTGAGTGCTGCCTTGGGCACAAATTCACTCTGTGACCCTCAGCATGAGCCCAATATCAAAGAAAGGCCTGTCAGGGCCTTGACCAAGAGCCCGCATATGGGGCGTGCCTAGCCCCTATACACCCAATTCTCACCAGTGTTTGAGTTTTCCAGTCTCCCCCCCGTTCCTGGGGCTCTGCTCTGGAATCACTTTCTTGGAGAGACACATGAGCCAGACAACAGGACTCCACCCTTCCCCCAAAATGACCCCAAACTCCTGTTAGCTGGGTCAAATCCCCAGAGAGGGATACTTGTCCACAGTCACTGAGGCCACCCCCTACAATCTACGGCTATCCTGGACGCATCCAAAGACAAAAGCCTGAAGGAATCTCGCCCTTGATTCACAAGCCAAGGAACTCACTCTCTATCTGTACATCCGGCCTGCCATACCCTCGGCGCCACTCATAAGCTGAGTTTGTGTTTTCAGACTTCTGTGCCCACAGCCTGGACCCACACACCCTCTAGGCTAGGGCATCTGGAGCCACAGCGAAAGATTGTGCCTGCCCTCTCCAAGGAAAGTGTGCCCAATCCATTGACCACAACCCTACAGGTTAGGGAAAAGCTCCAAGGCCCCTGAGGCCATCCTGATAGTGTAGGCTGCCCTGGACTAAAAGGGGCACTCTGACACCAGCTGAGCCATTATCACCACTTAGACTCTCAGACAGTGTCCCCAGAGACAGAAGATTGAAATGGACAGGCCCTTAGGCCCTAATATGAACCTTAGCTTTAGTTTTCATGTGTCTGTCCTCAGAAGTCTGGTTTCGTATACCAGCATATTAGGTTTTTCTGAGGCTCCAAACCAAACCTCTCTCGTCTCCACATGGAGTGCTTTCTTACTGGATCTGTATCAAACCCTTCTGGTCGGAGAATTCCGCAGGGCCACAGTACAACCATCACATTCCAAGGTCTCCATGGACAGAAACACACATTATGACGCATCCTCAGGAGAGGCCATTTCAACTCAGCCCGCTGGTTAGCTTGCCCCAGAGCCAACAGATCAAACATATCTTGTCGTTAATGGCCAAAGGGAATGCGAGGCATGCTGTTCAGGGATCCATCCTTTGAACCCTCCTCTTCAGTCCTTCCGTATGGTATGTACTGGAGCCACTCAACAGGACTCGACTGTCTTGCAGAAGGAAACCTTGTGGTTTGTGGCAACCTCCAAACTCAGCGTGGGAAAATTTCGTTGGCCTCATGAGGCACCTGCTTCATGAAGGTGCTATCAAGGGCACAATCCAACCTCAGCCAACGTCTGATCCTCAGCCTGACTTCAGATGCATGAGATATCCTTTCAGCCTTTGCAGAGTGTGCCTGCTCCCAACCTCACCCTATCTTTTGTTTTCAGACTCTACCCTAGCACTCCTGGCCCAAAAGCCCTCATGATTGGGAATTCTGGTTCCAGAACGAAGCACTCTGCCTGCCCCCCAAAGAAAAACATTGTCTATGGCATTGCTCAGAAACCCCAAATGAAAATCAACCTGCTCAGCCCTCGGCAACACCCCAATTGCATAGGCTACCCTAAACACTGTGCTCTGTCTTACATAGCCTGAGCCCAGACCTTGTGAGAGACATTGAGACAGTTGGCTTCACACCCAGCACATCGAACCTGCCATGGGTTAGGCCATTTCATCCCTTTCCATTGACCTGGGTGTCTTCCTGGAGGTATATTCTGAGGCTGTGTCAGACTATGCATTTTTTCTGGAGCTTCCTATGGAATTGGGGTGGTATTAGGGGCCTTGCAATTTTCTCTTAATCTGGTGGGTTGGGAAACTGAGACAGGCTGACATTCCTTGGGAGAGCTGGCCCAGTGCTGTTGTGTGTTCCTGGAGGCCCCATCCTGGAGGGCATATGGGTCAGGACTCTGGGTCCAAAGTCTTCAGACACAAACTCGGGTAAGAGTTAAGCTCGAGGTGATGGCAGACCCAATCTGCAGACCCTGAGCGAAGCATCTCCAGATATGAAATTCGGACGGCTGTGAGGCAGGAGCACAGTCTTTTCTGTCTGACTTGTTTGTCTATGATGGCCACGAAATGGAGGGGTGGCCTCATGGGTCCATGTGAGATTCTACCTCTCTGGGAATTCTGCTCGGCACCCAAGAGTTTGGTGTATTTCCGGGGGATGGGAGGAGCGCAGTTTTCTGAGTCAGGGATCCCGTCCAAACAGCCATTCCAGAGATGGGTCCTGGGTTCTGGAGCCTGGATCACCGCAACAAGGCTTAGGATTTGGGCCTAGGGTCCTGCTCTATGTTTTCCTGGTACAGCTCCCGAGTGTTCTTGTTGGAAATGGGTCTCATTCTGAGGGTCACAATGCCTGTTTTTGCCCAGATGCCCATGCTGAGTGGGTGTGACCTCATGGGCTATGCACTTGGCTCCCACTCTGAGGGTTGGACTGCCATCTCAACATTCAGTTTTCCTGCCATGGGGAAGGAGGGGTACTTTTTTATGCTTCAGGTTCCCCCATGGGCAGGAATTTGAGCTAAGTTCTGGGACCGGTGCCTGAATACCCAGTTCACTTTGAGATGAGGTCCTCGGGCCAAGGCAGGACCCACCTGCAGAAAATGAGGCCTGCTTTCTGGGTGGCTGTCAGGAGCTCGGGCTCGAGCTGTGTCAGACAGAACATTCGTGGAGAGTTCGGCCTATGATATTGGGGTGCTTTTGAGAGCTGTGCAACTGGATCCTCATGGGGGATTTTTGCACAGACCCTTTCTTCACTTCTTCTATCTGGTGAGCAGGCAGATGGCTGCATTACGGCTCCAGAATATCCAAGTTGGAGGGTTTGCAGGCGAGGAGTGTGAGGACAGAATTATGAAAACATAAGCTACGGTTACGCTCAGTGCCGAGCACATGTCTATTCCAATGTACAGCAGTTGTTTCGAGATCTTCAGCACCTGGGCGAGGGGAAGATGTCTGCTCACGCTGGAGTTTGTATCCATGATGGCCAACAAATGGTGGGGAGGCCTCAAGAATTCTTGGAGGTTTTTCCAAGCTGGAGCTTGTGAGCTGCTCCAAACATCAAGGTGTCCTACTAAGGGACAGCAGAAGTCTTCTTACAGGGCTCCAGGGTCCCCCATATGGAAGATTCGATAGCAATGCTCTCTGAATGGAGGCCTGGGAAGCCAATCTCGTGTTACCATTGCAGCTGAGGAACAGGGTAAGCTTGAACCAATGACACTGATTCCAAGTTCCAAGTGATTTGCGTTGATGGAAGTTCTCAGTCTAACAGGTCCCAATGCTGCTTGGTGTCCAGGGAGACCTTAGAATGTGGTGGCGGCTCTCTGACCATTGAGGATTCCCTATCCTTAGGATTAGACCCAGTACCCAGGAGCCAGGTTTCCTTCTTGGGACAGGATGTGTGCTCTTGTATGGCTCACGGACCACAGGTTGGACCATATGCTTGAATTTCCAGAACAGACCTCTAGGAAGAGAGACCTCAAAACATAAGCTAGGGTTCTGATGAGGTTTTAGGGCCATGGAAGTTTCAATCTTCGGACTAAGTGCCATTGGCCTGCATGTCATCCTGGAGGTAGGTGCTGAGGCTGTGTCAGGCTGTGCGCTTATTCCAGAGTGGCCTATGATATTGGGGTGCAGTCAGGGGCCTTGCAGTTTTCTCCTAATCTGGACATTTTGGGAAACTGAGATGGGCAGGGTTTCCTCAGGAGAGCAGGGCCAGTGATGTCATGTGTTTCTCGAGGCCCCATCCTGGAGGTCATGTGTGTCAGGACTTTGGGACCAAAGACTTTAGACACAACCTCGGATAAGAGATAGGAGTGAGGTGATGGCAGTCCGAATCTGAAGACCCTGAGGGAAGCTCCTCGGGATTTGAAATTCAGGTGGCTGGGAGGGAGGAGCACAGGCTTTTCTGTCTGGATTTTGTGTCTAGGATGGCCACTAAATGGAGGGGTGACCTCATGTGTCCGTGGGATATTCTTCCACTCTGGTGATTCTGCTTGGCACCCAAGAGTTTGATTTCTTTCTGGGGAAGAGGAAAAGACTGTATTCCATCTCTGGGATCCTGTCCAAACAGGGATTCCAGAGATGGGTTCTGGGTCCAGACACTGGGAAAACTTAACCAAAGCTTCGATTTGGGATCCTGGTCCAGATCCCAAGGGGGATCTTTGGAAAGGGGTCTCATTCTGAGGGTCACAATGCCTATTTGTGCCCAGCTGCCCATCCTGTGTAGGCATGGTCTCATGGACCATGCACCTGGTTCCCACTCAGGGTTGTACAGCCATCTCAACATTCAGTTTTCTGGCCATGGGGAAGGAGGAGCACTCTTTTGTGCTTCTGAGTCCCCTATGGGCAGGAATTTGAGCTAAGTCTGGGACAGGTACCTGAATATCCAGGTTGCTTCAAGATGATGGCCTCGGGCCAAGTTTGGACCCACCTGGAGGATATGGGGCCCACTATCTGGGTGGCTGACAGGAGGTCGGGGATCAGGCGGTGTCAGATAGACAATTTATGCAGAGGTCGGTCTATTATATTGGGGTGCCATTGAGGGCCGTGCAGGAGGATCCTCATGTGGGTTTCTACGAAGACCCATAGGGCACTTCTTTCTGGTGGGCAGGCAGAAAGCTGCACTGTGGCTTCAGAATTCCCAATATGAAGGGCTTGTAGGCGAGGACTGTGAAGACAGAAGTCTGAAAACACAAACCACGGATAAGCTCAGTGCCGACCACAGGACCATTCCATTGTGCAGTGGTTGTTTCGAGATTTCCAGCACCTGAGTATGGGCGAGGGTCAGATGTCTGCTCACGCTGGGTTTGCATCCATGATGGTCAACGAATTGTGGGGTGGCCTCAAGAATTCTTGGAGATTTTCCCAAGCAGGACCTTGTGAGCTGCTCCAAACAGCAAGGTGTCCTACTGTGGGACAGGGGAAGTCCGCTTACAAGGCTCCAGGGTCCCCCATATAGAAAGATTCGACAGCAGAGGTCTCTGAATGGGGGCCTGGGAAGTCTTCCTTGCATGACCATTGCAGCTGAGGAACATTGCAGGCTTGATCTGCTGGTTTTTGTTCAAATTTCCAAGTGATCTAAGTTGACGGATGTTCTCAGTCTAATGAGTCACAATGCTGCTTGGTGTCCAGGGAGACCTTAGAATGTGGTGGTGAGGGTGCCTGGGTGGCTCAATGGGCTAAGCCGCTGCCTTCGGCTCAGGTCATGATCTCAGGGTCCTGGGATTGAGTCCCGCATCAGGCTCTCTGCTCAGCAGGGAGCCTGCTTCTTCCTCTCTCTCTCTCTGCCTTCCTCTATGCCTACTTGTGATCTCTCTCTGTCAAATAAATAAATAAAATCTATATAAAAAAAAAGAATGTGGTTGTGGGTCTGTGGCCATGCAGGATTCTCCTACCTGAGGGTTAGACCCAGTTCCCAGGAGCCAGGTTCCCTTCTCGGGACAGGAGGGGTTCTCTTGTATGGCTCAGGGACCACATGTCGGATCATATGTTGGATTCAAGACCAGGCCTCTGGGCACAGAGGCCTGAATATCTAGGCTAGGGTTCTTATGAGGTTGTAGGGGCATGTCATCCTCAACCTTCGGACTTAGGGACTTTGACCTGTGAGTCTTCCTGGAGGTAGATGCTCAGGCTGTGTCAGACTGTGCATTTTTTCCAGAGTGGCCTATGAAATTGGGGTGGGCTCAGGGGCCTTGCAGGCTCTTCCTAATCTGGAGGGTTTGTGCAACTGAGACGGCAGAATTTCATCCAGAGATCAGGCCCAGTGATGTAGTGTGGTTCTGTCAGCCCCATCCTGCAGGGAATGTGGTTAAGGGCTCTGGGACCAAAGTCTTCAGACACAAAATTGTGTATCAATTAGGAGGGAGGTGATGGCAGCCCCGATCTGCAGACGCTGAGGGCAGCTCCTCAGGATTTGAAATTCGTGTGGCTGGGAGGCAGGAGCAAAGGCTTTTCTGTCTGGATTGTGTCTAGGATGGCCTTGGAATGGTGGGGTGTCCTCATGTGTCCATGGAATATTCTACCTCTCTGGGGATTCTTCCCAGCACCCAAGAGTTTGGTGTCTCACTGAGAAGGAGAGAGCGTGGTTTACTGTTTCAGTGTTTCCGTCAACACAGGGATTCCAGAGATGGGTTATAGGTCCCTGTGCCTGGATAACCCTACAAAGGCTTAGTATTTGGGCCTAGAGGCTTGACTGCCTGGCTCTGTGGGGCTTTGGTTCAGCTCCCATGGAGACTTGTTGGAAATGGGTCTCAGGGTAAGGGTCACAATGCCTGTTTGTGCCCAGATGCCCATCCTGAGTGGGCATTGGCTCTTGTTCCATGCACCTGGATCCCAATATGAGGGTTGGACCACCATATCAACATTTAATTTTCCTTCTATGAGGAAGGAGGAGTACTCTTTTGTGCTTCAGATTCCCCCATGCACAGTAATTTGAGCTATGTTCTGGGACTGGTACGTGAATAATCAGGTTGGTTTGAGATGAAGGACTCAGGTCAAGGCAGGTCACACCTGCCAGATATGGGTCCCGCTATCTAGGTGGCTACCAGGAGGTCGGGGCTCGAGCTGTGTCAGACAAAGCATTAGTTCACAAGGTGGCCTATGATATTGTGGTGCTATAGAGGGCTGTGCTGGTGGAACCTTATATGGAGTTTCACGCAGACCCATAGGGCACCTCTTTTTTCTGGTGGGCAGGCAGAAGGCATTGTGGCTCCCAAATTCCCAATATGGGGGACTTGAAGGCGAGGAGTGTGAGAACAGAAGGCAGAAAACACAATCTATGCTTAATCTCAGTGCCGAGAACATGGCCGTTCCAATGTGCAGTGGTTTTTTCGAGATCTCCAGCATCTGAGTACAGGCGAGGGTCAGATGTCTGCTCATGATAAAGTTTGTATCTATCGTGGCCAACAAATGAAATATCCAGCACCTGAGTAAAGGTGGATTTCAGATGTTTACGCACACTGGAGTTTGTGTCTCTGATGACCGAATGGAGGAGTGGCATCAAGAGGCTGATGCATGTGAGATGCTCTAAACAGCAAGGTTGTTTTTTCTACTGGACAGTTAGAGTCTGGTATGTTTTCTGCAGGGCCCCCCATGTGAAAAGTATGGGTAGCAGAGCCCTTCCACATGGATGCCTGGAAAGCACACCTCCATTGACCAATGCAGCTGAGGAACATGCAGGTTCTGTACGGTGCTTCTGGGGCGAAGCACCAAGGTCTTGAGTTGACATGGAATCTCTTGAAGATGGGTTACAATGCTGGTTTTTTTTTACCAGGTAGATCTTAGAATGTGTTGGTGGCTAAGGTGCCTGCAAGATTCTCCTACCCTGAGGGTTTAACACAGGTCGAAGAGCACGGTTACCCTCTGGGGACAGGAGATGTAGTGTTTTGTGGCTCAGGGACCACATGCCATATCATAAGTTCCTATTCAAGAACAGGCCTCTGAAGACAGATGCCCGACAACCTAATCTAGGGTTCCAATGAGTCCCAGGGGCATGAGAGGTTCAATCTTCAGACTTAGGAAAGTTGACTTGGGTGTCTGCCAGGATGTAGGTGATCAGGGAGTTTCAGACTGCGCACTTATGTCCAGAGTAACCTCCAATATTGGGGTGGCCACAGGGGCCTTGAATGTTTCAACCAACTCTGGAGGGTTTGGTTAACTGACATGCACAATTTCCATGGGGATGGCAAGCACAGTCCTGTGGTGTGGCTCCAGAGACTCCACCCTGGAGGGCATGTGAGCCATGGTTCTGGGAGGGAAGTCTGCAAACACAAACTCGGGTTAGGTTTAGTGGCTAGGTTATCGCAGGGCAATGTGTAGACCTGGAAGGCTACTCGTCAGGAACAGTAACTGGAATGACCCGAAGGTGGAAGCACAGGCTTTTATATCTGGATTGTGTGTCTAGGGTGACCTCAGAATGTAGCTATGGCCTCATGGGTCCATGGGAGATTTTTCCTCTAAGGATACTGGCGGCTCCCAATATTTTGATGACTTTTTGAGATGGGAAGACTGCTATTTTCGATCTTAGGTGTGCCCCAAAACAGGGATTCCAGAGATGGGTTCTGGGTCTAGGCGCCTGGAAAATCCCACCAAGGGTTGGGATTTGGGCTTATGGGCAGACCAGGCCTGCAATGCAGGATCTTGGTGGTGCAACTGAGAGGGCTTGTTTGGAAGCATGCTCTGGCTGAGCATTACAATGCCTGTTTGTGCCCAGGGTGGCCCTCAGGAGTGGGCGTGGTCCCATTGTCCATTTTCTGGCTCCCACACTGAGGGATGGACACACATTCCAATGGCCAGGTTTCCAGCCATGGGAAAGGAGGAAATATCTATTGTGCTTCATGTTCCCCCATAGGCAGGGATTACAGCAAAGGTCTGGGGACAGATGCCTGAATACCAAGGATGCATAGAGATGACAGATTTGGGCCATGGCCGTTCTCACATGCTGGATATGGGCCCCGCTCTCTGGGTGGCTGACACGAGGTCTGGGCTCAGGCTGTGTCAGACACAGCACTAGTGGCCAGAGAAGTCTATATATTGGGGTTCTCTCCAGGGCCGAGTAAATTGATCCTCATGTAGGGTTTCTGGCCAGACTCACGAAGCACTTCTTTCTGTGGGGCAGGCAGAATGCTGCCTTATGGATCCAGAATTCCCTATCAAGAGGGTTTGGGGACAAATAGGGTGAGAATGCAATTGTAAACACCAGCTATGCTTAAATTGAGTGCCAAGCGGAAGTCAGTTTCAATGTGCAGCAGCTTATACGAGATATCCAGCACCTGAGTAAGGGCAGATGTCAGATATTTGCTCAAACTGGAGTTTGTGTCTAGGATGACGACTAATGGAGGGGTGGCTTCAGGAGGCAATGGAGGATTACCCACGCTTAAGATTGTGAGATGCTCCAAACAACAAGGTTTCGTTCTAATGGACAGGAGGAGTCTGTTTTTTTTTCCTCCAGGGTCCCTCAAGTGGAAGTTTGCGTAGCAGATCCCTCCCGCATGGATGACTGGAAAGCACACGTCCAATGACCATTGCAGCTGAGGAACATGACAGGTTCGTTTTGGTGGTTCTGGTGCCAAGTACCAAGGCCTTGAGTTGACTTGGAATCTCTTACAGATGTGTCCCAAAACTGGTTTGTTACAAGGGAGTTCTTAGAATGTATTGGTGGCTATGGGCCACGCTGAGGGTTTGGCACAGGTCGATGTGCACAGTTTCCATCTTGGGAGAGGAGATGTTCTGTTTTGTGGCTCAGGGTACATATGTTGTATCCTGACTTTGTATTCAAGAACAGGCCTCTGAGGATTGATGCTTGCAACCTAATCTAGAGATCCAATGATGTCCTTGGTGCCCATCAGGTTCAATTTTCTTACTAAGGACCATTGATATGGTTGTCTGACTGGATGTAGGTGATCAGGGTGTTTCAGACTGTGCATTTGCATCCAGAGCCACTTCCAATATTGGGGTGGGCTCAGGGGCCTTGCAGGTTTCTCCTAACTTGGAGGCTTTGGGGAACTGTGATGGGCACAGTTTCCTTGGGGATGGCAGGCCTAGTCCTGTGGTAAGGCTTCAGAGACCACCTCCTTGAGGATATGAGAGCCATGGTTTTGGGAGGGAAGTCTGCAAACACAAATTTGGGTCAGGGATAGTGGCAAGGTGATCGCAGGTCCAATGCATAGACCTAGAAGGCATCACGTCAGGAACTGTAATTAGGGTGACTGAAAGCTGGTAGCACAGGCATTTCTATCTGGATTGTGTGTCCAGGATGGGCTCTGAATGTAGACGTGGTCTCATGGTTCAATGGGAGACTTTTCCTCTCTAAGGATCCTGGTGGATCTCTATAGACTGGTGGTTTTTTAGAGAAGAAAAGAGTGCTCTTTTCCATCTTAGGGGTGCTCCAAAACAGGGAAGAATGCTGTTTTCCAACCTAGGCTTATGCCAAAACAGGGATTCCAGAGACGAGATCTGGGTCTGGGTGCCCGGATATCCCACCAAGTGTTAGGATTTGGGCCTAGGGGCATTCCAGGCCTGCAATGCAGGATCCTAATGGTGTAACAGAGAGGGCTTGTTTGAAAGCATGCTCAGGCTGAGGGTCATCATGCCTCTTTGTGCCCAGGGGGGCCCTCAGGAGAGGGCGTAGCCTCATTGGCCATATAGCTGGATCCCACTTTGAGGGTTGGACACCCATTGCAACAGCCAGGCTTCCTGCAATGGAAAGAGGAGTTCTCTATTGTGCTTCAGGTTCCCCCATTGGCAGGGTTACAGGAAAGGTCTGTGGAAAGTTGCCTTAATACCAAGTATGTGTACAGATGACAGGCTAAGAATTCCCAGGTAACAAAACAGCATTGTTACCCATGTTCATGACATTCCATGTAAAAATGAGCCCTTAGTACTTCGCCCCAGAGCCACCAGAATGAACTTGCCATGTTCCTAAGCTGCAATGGTCAGTGGAGGTGTGGTTTCCAGGCAACCATACGGGGGTGCTCTGCTACACAAACTTTGCAATTGGCTGGGACCCTTGAGACAAAAAAACAGAATGCCCCTGTCCGGTAGAAGGAAACCTTCTGTTTGGAGCATCTCACAAGCCCCAGCGTGGGAAATCCTCCATTTCCTCTGGAAGCCACCACTCCATTTGTCAGTCATCATTGACACAAACTCCAGCATGAGCAAACATCTGACATCCGCCCTTACTCAGGTGCTGGATTTCAATTCGATCGCTGCACACTGGAACTGCCTTTAGTTTGACTGAATTAAGCCATAGCTTGGGTTTACAATTCCATCCTCAGCCTACTGGTCCACAAGCCCTATTGTGAGGGAATTCTGGAGCTACAACACAATATTCTGCCTTCCCCATAGAAAGAAAAAGGGCCTGGAGAGTCTGCCCAGAAACTCCATATGATGGTCAATCTTCTCGGTGCTAGACGGAACCCTGATTCATAGGCTGCCCTGGGCACTAGTGCTGTGTCTGACATAGCCGGAGCCAGGACCTAGTGTCAGCCACTGAGAGATCAGGGCCCATATACAGCATGTGAGACCAGCTATGGCCCAAGTCTGTCTTCTCTTCTATTCTTGGTATTCAGGCATCTGTACCCACACCTTTGCTGAAATCCTTGCCATTGGGGGAACCTGAAGCACAATAGAGAACTCCTCCTTCCCCATGGAAGGTATTCTGACAGTTGGGATAGTTGCTCAACCCTCAAAGTGGAAGGCAGCTCCATGGCCAAGGAGACCATGTGCACTCATGATGGCTTCCCCGGGCACAAGCAGGCATTGTGACCTCAGCCTGAGCATGCTTTCAACCAAACGCTCTCAATTGCATCTCTGGGATCCCGAATTGCAGGCCTAGTACACACCTAGGCCCAAATCCTAACCCTGGTGGGATTTTACAGGGGCCCAGACACAGAGCCCATCTCTGGAATCCCTATTTTGGGGGACCCTTAAGATGGAAAACAGCACTCTTCCCTTCCCCGAGATAGTCACCAAACTCTTGGTAGCCACCAGGATCCTTGAGTGGAAAAATCTGCCATAGACCCATGAGAACACACCTGCATTCCGAGGCCATCCTGGACATACAATCCAGATACATATCATGTGCTATCACCTTTGAGTCATCGGATTTACAGTTCCTGACGAGCTGCCTTCCAGGTCTATGCATTGGGCCTGCAATCACCTTGCCATTAACCTAAACTGAGTTTGTGTTTGCAGACTTCCTTCCTAAAACCATGGCTCACATGACCTCCAGGTTCTGGCATCTGAAGCCACACCACAAGACTGTGCATGAGATCCTCAAGGAAACTGTGCCCATCACTTTTGCCCGATACCTTTAGATTAGGAGAAACCTGCAAGGCCCCTGAGCGAAGCCAAATAATGGAGGCCGCTCTGGGCACAAATGCACAGTCTGAGACACCCTGATCACCTCCATACAGGCAGACACCCAAGTCAATGCTCCTGAGTCAGAAGATTGAACCTGACATGCCCCGAGGACTTCATTGGCACACTAGATTAGGTTTACAGGTATCTGTCGTCAGAGGCCTGCTCTGGAATATCAACTTATGATAAAATATATAGTCCCTGAGCCACAGAACAGAATATGTTCTCCCCAAAAAGGAAGCCATGCTCCTGGAATTGTGTCATACCCTAAGGGTATTTGGATCCTGAATGGCCCCTTAGCAACCAGCACATTCTATGATATTCCTGGTAACAAACCATCATTGTGCCCCATCTTCATGAGACTCCATGTCAACTCAAGGTCTCGATATATTGCCCCAGAGCCACCAGAATGCACCTGCCATGTTCCTCAGCTGCAATGGTCAATGGAGGGGTGATTTCCAGGCATCCCTGTGGGGTTCTCTGCTACAAAACTTTCCACATGGAGAAACCAGAGAAAACAAACCAGACTTCTCCTGTCCGGTAGAAAGAAACTTTGCTATTTGGAGCATCTCACAAGCCCCAGCATGGGAAATCCTCCATGGCCTCTTGACGCCACCCTTCCATTTGTGGGTAATCACAGACACAAACTCCAGTGTGAGCAAACATCTGACATCCACCCTTACTCAGGTGCTGGATATTCGAAATGGCAGCTGCACACTGGAACTGCCTTTTGCTTTTCACTGAACTTAACCATAGCTTTGTATTACTATTCTATCCTCACCACACTGCTCCACAATATCTCTTGATAGGGAATTCTGGAGCCACAACGCAGTATTCTGCCTTCCACATAGAAAGAAAAAGGACCTGTTGAGTCTGCCCAGAAACTGCACATGAGGATCAATCTACTCAGACCACGAGGCAACCCTGATTAATAGATTTCCCTGACCACTAGTGCTGTGTCTGACAGAGTCTAAGCCCCGACCTCGTGTCAGCCACCCAGAGGTGAGGGCCCATATTTAGTATGAGAGATCGGCCATGGCCCTGGGCCATCATCTGTACCCATCCTTGCTATCCAGTCATCTGTCCCCCAAACTTTGCTGGAATTCCTGCCAATGGCGAACCTGAAACACAATAGAGAACACCTCCTTCCCCATGGCAGGAATATTGGCTGTTGGGATGGTTGTCCAACCCTCAGCGTGGGAGCCAGCTGCATGCCAAGGAGACCATGCCCACTCCTGAGGGCCGACATGGGCACAGGCAGGCATGGTGATCCTCAGCCTGAGCATGTTTTCAAACAAACACTCTCAGTTGCTCCTCCAGTACCAGCATTGCAGGCCTGGTATGCCCCTAGGCACAAATCCTAACCCTTGGTGGGATTTTCCAGGTGCCCAGACCCAGAGTCTGTCTCAGAATCCCTGTTTGGGGCACCCTTAAGATGGAAAACAGCACTCTTCCCTTCCCTGAGAAAGGCACCAAACTATTGGGAGCCGCCAAGATCCTTAGAGAGAAAAAATCTCCCATGGACCCATGAAAACAAACCTGCATTCCGAGGCCATCCTGTCCACACAATCCAGAGAGAAAAGTCTTTGCTACCGCCTTTGAGTCATCCTATTTACATTTCCTGACGAGCTGCCCTCCATGTCTATGCATTGGGCCTGTGATCATCTCGACACTAACCCTAACCCCAGTTTGTGTTTGCCGACTTCTCTCCCAAAACCATGGCTTACATGCCCACCAAGATGTGGTCCCTCAAGCCACATCACAGGAAAGTTCCTGCCATCCCCAAGAAAACAGTGCCCATCAGGTTGTCCAAACCCTCCAGATTAGGAGAAACCTGCCAGGCCCCTGAACCCACCCCAATATTGGCGGTTGCTCTGGATGCAAACGTGCAGTCTGAACCACCCTGAGCACCTCCATCGAGGCAGAAAGCCAAGTCAATGGTTCTGAGTCAGATGATTGAACCTGACATGCCCCTAGGACTTCACTGGAACCCTAGATTGGGTCTTCAGACATCTGTTCTCAGAGTCCTGTTCTGGAATACCAAGTTATGATACAACATGTGGTCCCTGATTCCCACAACAGAACATCTCCTGTCTCCAGAAGGAAAATGTGCTCTTGGATCTATGTCCAACTTTCAGGGTAGATGGATCCTGCATGACCCATTAGCCCCAGCACCTTCTATGATCTCCCTGGTAACAAACCAGCATTGTGACCCAACTTCCTGAGACTTGATGCCAACTCAAGGTGTTGGTACTTTGCCCAAGAGCCATGAAACGAATCTGCCATGTTCCTCAGGTACAAAGGTCAATGGACGTGTGCTTTCTAGGCATCCAAGAGGTAGTTCTCTGCTACACAAAAATTCCACATAGGGAACCCTAGAGCAAACAAATAAGACTGCTCCTGTCAGGTTGAAGGAAACCTTGGTTGTTTGGAGCATCTCACAAGCCCCAGCCTGGGAAGTCCTCCACATTCTCTTGATGCCAACCCTCCATTTGTTAGTCATCATAGACACAAATTTCAGCATGAGCAAACATCTGACATCTGCTCTTACTCAGGTGCTGGATATTCGAATCAGTCACGCACACTGGAAATACCTTTCACTTGACACTGTATTCTTGCACAGTTTGGGTTTACAATTCCATCCTCACCCTACTGGACTGCAAGTCCTCTTGAGAGGGAATTAGGGAGACAAAACGCAACATTCTGCCTTCCCCATAGAAAGAAGGGCCTGGTGAGTCTGCCCAGAAACTCCCCATGAAGATCAATCTACTTGGCCCTCGAGGGAACCCCGATTTATACTTTGCGCTGGCCACTAGCGCTGTGTCTGAGAGAGCCTGAGCCCCAACCTCGTGTCAGCCACCCAGAAGTGGGGCCCTTATCCAGCATGTGGGACTGGCCATGGCCCAGTCATCTCTACCCATCCTTGGTATTCCGGCAACTATCCCAGACCTTTGCTGGAATCCCTACCAGTGGGGGAACCTGAAGCACAATTGAGAACTCCTCCTTCCCCATGGCAGGAAGCCTGGCTGTTGCTATGGGTGCCCAACCCTCAGAATTAGAACCAGGTGCATGGCCAATGAGACAACGCCCAATCATAAGGGCCGCCTGGGCCAAAGCAGGCATTGTGTCCCTCAACCTTAGCATGCATTCAAACAAATGCTCTCAGTTGTTTCTGCAGGGTCCCGCATTGAGGGCTGGTATGCCCTTAGGACCAAATCCTAACACTTCGTGGGATTTTCCATGCCAACATAACCAGAGCCCGTCTCTGGAATCTCTGTTTTGAAGCACCCCTATGATGGAAAACAGCAATCTTCCCTCCCCTGAGAAAACTATTAGGAGCTGCCAGGATGCGTAGAGAAGAAAAATCTCCCAGGGCTCCATAAGACCACACCTTCATTCCGAGGCCATCCTGGACACACAATCCAGATACAAGAGACTGTGCTACCACCTTCGAATCACCTGGTTTACAGTTCCAGACGAGCTGCCCTACAGACCTACGCATTGGGCCTGTGATCACCTCGCCATTAACCCTACCCCAAGTTTGTGTTTGCAGACTTCTTTCCCAAAACCATGGCTCACATGCCCTCTATGATGGGTCTCTGTAGCCACACCACAGGAAAGATCCTGCTATCCCCAATGAAACTGTGTCAATCACAGTTGCCCAAACCCTCCAGATTAGGAGAGACCTGCAAGTCCCCTGAGCCCAGTCCAATATTGGAGGCCACTCTGGACACAAATGCACAGTGTGCAACACCCTGATCACCTCCATCCAGGAAGACACCCAAGTCAATGGTCCTGAGTCAGAAGATTGGTCCCGGAACCCCACAATAGAATATCTCCTGTCCCCAGATGGAATTCGTGCTCTTCAACTTGTGTCAAGGGTCGGGGTATATGAATTATGCACAGCCCCTTAGCCCCCAGCACATTCTAAGATCTCTCTGGTAACAAACAAACAGCATTGTGATCCATCTTCATGAGATTCCATGTCACTTCAAGTCCTTGGTAATTCGCCCCAGAGCCACCAGAATGAACCTGCCATGTTCCTCACCTGATATGGTCAGTGGAGGTGTGCTTTCCAGGCATCCATGTGGGAGTGCTCTTCTACTTATTCTTTCCACATGTGGGACCCTGGAGCAAACAAACCAGACTGCCACTGACCAGTAGAAGGGAACCCTCTGTTTGGAGCATCTCAGAAGCACCAGCAGGAGAAATCCTCCATGGCCCTTGACACAACCCCTCCATTTGTCAGTCATCATAGACAAAAACTCCAGCATGAGAAAACATCTGAAATCTGCCGTTATTTAGATTCTGCACTTTCTTTTCCACCACTGCACACTAGAACTGCGTTTCACTTGACACTGAATTTATCCATAGCTTGGGTTTAGAATTCCATCCTCAGCCTCCTGGTCTGCAAGCCCTCTAGAGAGGGAATTTGGAGCCACAAGGCAACATTCTGCATTCCCACTAGAAAGAAATAGGGCCTGGTGAATCTTCCCAGAAACTCCACATGAGGTTCAATCTACTTGGCACTCGATGGAACCTTGATTTATAGGCTGTCCTGGGCACTAGTACTAGTACTAGTACTAGTACTGTGTCTGACAGAGCCTGAGCCAAGACCTAGTTTCAGGCACCCAAAGATATGAGCCCATATCCAGCATGTGAGATTGGCCAGGGCCCAAGTCCATCATCTCTACCCATCCTTGGTATTCAGGCACCTGTCCCCAGACCTTTTATGTAATCCCTACCAATGGGGTAACCTAAAGCACAATAGAGAACTCCTCCTTCCCCATGGTAGGAATCCTGGCTGTTGATATGAGTGTCCAAACCTCAAAGTGGGAGCCAGCTGCATGGCCAAGGAGACAATGCCCACTCATGAGGGCTGCCCTGAGCACAAGTAGCCATTGTAACCCTCAGCTTGATCAAGCCTTCAAAAAAATGCTCTTAGTTGCACCTCCAGGATCCTGCATTGCAGGCCTGATATGCCCTTAAGCCCAAATCCTAACACATCGTGGGATGTTCCATGTGCACATACCCAGAGCCCGTCACTGGAATCCCTGTTTTGAGGCACCCCTAAGATGGAAAACAGCACTCTTCACTTCCCTGAGAAAGCCACCAAACTAATGGGATCCCCCAGGATCCTTGAGAAGAAGAATCTCCCATGGTCCCATGAGTCCACACCTGTATTCCAAGCCCAGCGTGGATATGCTATCCAGATACAAGAGACTGTGCTACTGGCTTCGAGTCACCTGATTTACAGTTCCTGACGTGCTGCCCTCCAGATCTTTGGATTGGGACTGTGAACACCTCTCCATTAACCTTATCCCGAGTTTGTGTTTGCAGATCTCTCTCTAAAAACAATAGCTCGCATGTCCTCCAGGATGGGGCCCCTAGAGTCACACCACAAGACTGTGCTTGCCATCCCCAAGGAAACTGGGCCCATCACAGTTGCCCAAACCCTCCTGATTAGGAGAAACCCGGAAGGCTCCTGAGCACATCCCAATATTGGAGGCTGCTCTGGATGCAAATGCACAGTCTGAAACACCCTGATCACCTCCATCCAGGCAGACACCCAAATCAATGGTCCTGAGTCAGATAATTGAACCTGACATGGCCCTAGGACCTCATTGGAAGAGGGATTAACTTTTCAGGCACCTGTCCTCAGAGGCCTCTTCTGGAATACCAACTTATGATACAAATTATGGCCCCTGAGCCCCAGGGTGGGAAATCCTCCATGGCCTCTTGACGCCACCTCTCCATTTGTTGGTCATCGTAGACACAAACTCCAGCCTGAGCAAACATCTGACATCCGCCCATATTCAGGCGCTGATATTGGAATCAGCTGCTGCACACTGGAACTGCCTTTCGCTTTGCAATGAATTTAAGCCTAGCTTCAGACTACAATTTCATCCTCACCCTACTGGTCTGCCATATCTCTTGATAGGGAATTCTGGAGCCACAACGCAACATTCTGCCTTCTTCATAGATAGAAGGACCTGGTGAGTCTGCCCATAAACTGCACATGAAGATCAATATACTCAGCCCAGGAGGGAACCCCTATTTATAGTTTGCCCTAGCCACTAGTGCTGTGTCTGACAGAGCCTGAGCCCCTACCTCGTGTCAGCAACCCAGAGGGTGGGGCCCACATTAACCATGTGAGACCGGCCATGGCCCAGGGCTGTCATTACTACCCATCCTTGGTATTCAGGCATCTGTCCCCTAGATCTTAGCTGGAATCCCTACCAATGGGGGGACCTGAAGCACAATAGAGAATTCATCCTTCGCCATGGCAGGAATCCTGGCTTTTGGATGGGTGTCCAACCCTAGGAATGGGAACTGGCTGCATGGCTGAGTAGACATCGCCCAATCCTGATGGCCTCCGGGGCACAAGCAGGCATTGGGACCCTCAGCTTGACCATACTTTCAAACAAACGCTCTCAGTTGCACCTCCAGGATCCCGCATTGCAGGCCTGGTATGGCCCTAGGCCTAAATATTAACCCTTGGTGGGATTTTCCAAGCACTTAGACCCAGAGCTCATCTCTGGAATGCCTGTTTTGGGGCACGCTTAAGCTGGAAAACAGTACTCATCCCTTCCCAGAGAAATCCAACAAACTATTGAGAACCGCCAGGATCCTTGAGAGGAGAAATCTCCCATGGACCCTTGAGACAACACCTGCAATAAAGGCCATTCTGGAAATTAAATCCAGATACAATTACCTGTGCTACCACCTTTGAGTTACGTGATTTACAGTTCCAGACTTGCTGCCCTACTGGTCTATGGATTGGGATTATGATCACCTTGCCACTAACCCTAACCTAAGTTTGTGTTTGCAGACTTCTCTCTCAAAATCATGGCGCACATGTCCTCCAGGATGGGGTCTCTGGAGTCACACCACAGGACAGTTCCTGCAATCCCCAAGGAAACTACCCATCACAGTTGTCCAAAAACCCCATATAAGGGAAACCTGCAAGGAACCTGAGCCAACCCTAGTATTGGATGCTACTCTGGACACAAATGCACAGTCTGAAACACCCTCATCACCTGCATCCAGTCAGACACCAGAGTCAATGATCCTGAGTCAGAAGATTGAATGACATTCCCCTAGGGCCTCATTCAAACCCTTTATTAGGTTTTCAGGCTTCTGTCCTCAGAGACCTGTTCTGGATTACCAATTTATGATACAACATATGGCCGCTGAGCCCCACAACAGAATATCTCCTGCCCCCAGAAGCAATCCAGGCTCTTGGGCCTGTGTCAAATCCTCAGGCTAGATGAATCCTGCATGGCCCATTAACCACCAGCACATTCTAAGATCTCCCTGGTAACAAACCAACATTTTGACCCATCTTCATGAGGTTCCATGTCCAATCCAGTCTTTATTTCTTCGCCTCAAAGCCACCAGATGCCATGTTCCTTCGCTGTCATGGTCAATGAAGGTGTGCTTTCCAGTCACCCATGTGGGAGATCTATGTTATCCGATCTTTCGACATGGGGAACCATGGAGGAAACAAATCAGACTGCCCCTGTCTGGTAGAAGGAAACCTTGCTGTTTGGAGCATCTCAAAAACACCAGATTGGGAAATCCTCCATAACCTCTTGACGCCACCCCTTCATTTTTGTGTCATCATAGACACAAACTCCAGCATGAGCAAATATCTGACATCCACCCTCACTCAAGTGCTGAATATTGGATTCAAACATTGCACACTGGAAATTTCTTTCGCTTGATACAGAATGTAACCATAGCTTAGGTTTACAATTCCATCCTCAGCCTCCTGGTCCACAAGCCCTCTTGATAGTGAATTCTAGAGCCACAAAACACCATTCTGCCTTCCCCTTACAAACAAGAAGGGCCTGGTGAGTCTGCCCAGAAACCATACATGAGGATCAATCTGCTCGGCACTCGAGGGAACCCCAATTTATAGGCTGCCCTGGGCACTAGTGCTGTGTCTGACAGAGCCTGAGCCAAGACCTAGTGTCAGCCACCCAGTGATCGGGGCCCATATCCATGATTTGATACTGGCCATGGCCCATGTCCATCATCTTTACCCATCCTTGGTATTCAGGCCTCTGTCCCCAGACCTTTGCTGGAATCCCCACTAATGGGGGAACCTGAAGCAATATAGAGAACTCCTCTTTCCCCATGGCTGGATTCTGGCTGTTGGGATGGTTGTCCAACCCTCAAAGTGGGAGCCAGCTGCATGGCCAATGTGACCATTGGCCTCATGAGGGCCACCTGGGCATAAGCAAGTATTGTGACCCTCAGCCTGAGAATGATTTCAAACAAGACCTCTCAGTTGCACCTCCAGGATCCTGCATGCAGGCCTGGTAAGCCACTAGGCCCAAATCCTAACACTTGGTGGGATTTTCCAGGGGACCAAACCCAGAGTCCGTCTCTGGAATCCATATTTTGGGGCACCCCTAACATGAAAAACAGCACTCTTCCCTTCCCCGAAAAAGCCACCAACTATTGGGAGCCACCAGGATCCTTAGAGAGGAAAAATCTCCCATGGACCCATGAGGCCACAACTGCATTCTGAGGCCATCCTGCACACAATACAGAGAAAAAAGCCTGTGATTCTGCCTTTGAGTCACCCGATTAACAGTTCCTGAAGAGCTGCCATCCATGTCTATGCATTGGGCCTGTGATAACCTTGCCACTAACCCTAACCCAAGTTTGTGTTTTCAGACTTCCCTCCCAAAACCATGGCTCACATGCCCTCCAGTTTGTGATAACTGGAGCCACACCACGGGATTGTACCTGTCTTCCCAAAGGAAACTGTGATTGTCACTATTAAACAAACCCTCTAGATTAGGAGAAACCTGCAAGGCCCCTAAGCCCAGCCCAATATTGGAGGCCACTCTGGACGCAAATGCACAGTCTGACACACCATATCATCTACATCCAGGCTGATATCCAAGTCAATGGTCCTCAGACAGAAGATTGAACCTGACATGCTCCTAGGATTCACTGGAACACTAGAATAGGTTTTCAGGTATCTGTACTCAGAAGGCTGTTCTGAATATCAATGTATGATACAATATGGTCACTGAGCCACACAAAAGAACATCTGTCCTTAGAAGAAAGCTGTGCTCTGGACCTGTGTCAAACACTCTGGGTAGATGAATCCTTCAAGGCCCCCTGGCAACCAGCACATTCTATGATCTCCCTGACAACATACCAGCATTGTGACCCATCTTCATGAGACTCCATGACAACTCCAGCCCTTGGTACTTCGGCCCAGAGCCACCAGAATGAAACTGCCATGTTCCTCTGCTGCCATGGTCAATGTAGGTGTACTTTCCAGGCATCCAGCGGGAGTGCTCTGATACCAACTTTCCACATGGGGAACCCTGGAGGAAACAAACCAGACTCCCCTGTACGGTAAAAGGAATCTTTTCTGTATGGAGTATCTCAAGCCTGAGGGTGGGTAATCCTCCATGGCCTCTTGAGGCCACCCATCCATTTGTTGGTCATCATAGACACTAACTCCAGTGTGAGCAATCAACTGACATCTGCACTTACTCAAGTGCTGGATATTTGAATCAGCTGCTACACACTGGAATTGCCTTATGCTTGGCACTGAATTTAAAAGTAGCTTGGCGGGACGCCTGGGTGGCTCAGTTGGTTAAACAGCTGCCTTCGGCTCAGGTCATGATCCCAGCGTCCTGGGATCGAGTCCCACATCAGGCTCCTTGCTCCGCAGGGAGCCTGCTTCTCCGTCTGACTCTGCCTTCCACTCTGTCTGCCTGTGCTTGCTCTCGCGCGCTCTCTGACAAATAAATAAAATCTTAAAAAAAAAAAAAGTAGCTTGGGTTTGCAATTCCATCCTCACCCTGGTGTTCAGTAAGCTCTCTTGATAGGGAATTCTGAAGCCACAACACAGCATTCTGCCTTCCCCATAGCAAGAAAAAACAGCCTGGAGAGACTGCCCAGAAACCCTACATGAGGATAAATCTACTCGACCCTCGAGTGAACCCCATTTATAGGTTTACCTGGCCACTAGCGCTGAGTCTGACAGAACCTCGTCTCTGACCTCGTGTCAGGACCCAGAGACTGGGCTCCAACTCCAGAATGTGAGACCAGCCATGTCCCAGGGCTGTCATCTCTACCCATTCTTGATTCAGGCATCTGTCCCCAGACATTTGCTGAAATCCCTGCCAATGGGGGAACCAGAAGCACAATAGGGAAATCCTCCTTCCCCATGGCAGGAATGATGGCTCTTGGGATGGGTTTCCAGACCTCAGAGTGGTAGCCAGCTGAATGGCCAATGATAACCCGCCCACTCATGAGGGCCGCCCTGGACACAAGCAGGCATTGTGACCCCCAACATGAGCATGCTTTCAAACAAACACTCTCAGTTGCATTCCAGAATCCAAATTTGCAGGCCTGATATTCCCCTAAGCACAAATCCTAACACCTGGTGGGATTTTTCAGGGGACCAGAAACACAGCCTGTCTCTGGAATCCCTGTTTTGGGACACCCCTAATATGTAAAATAGCACTCTCCCCTTCGCCAAGAAAGCCACCATAGTATAGGGAGCCGCTAGGATCCTTGAGAGGAAAAATCTCCCATGGATCCATGAGACCACACCTGCATTCCGAGGCCATCCTGGACACAAAAGCCAGATACACAAGCCTGTGCTACCACCTTCAAGGCAACTAATTTATAGTTCCAGACGAGCTGCCCTCCAGGTCTATGCATTGGGCCTGCGATCACCTCACACTAATCTTAACCCGAGTTTGTGCTTACAGACTTCTATCCCGAAACCATGGCTCATATTTCCTCCAGGATGGGGTCTCTGGAGCCACACCAAAGGACTGTGCCTGCCATCCCCAAGGAAAATGTGTCCGTCACATTTGCCTAAAACTTCGAGATAAGGAGAAACCTGCAAGGCCCCTGAGCCCACCCCAATACTGGAGGCCCCTCTGGACACAAATGTGCATTCTGAAATACGCTGATCACCTGAATCCAGGCAGATACCCAAGTCAGTGTTTCTCAGTCAGAAGATTGAACCTGACATGCTCCTATGACCTCATTGTAACCCCTGATTAGGTTTTCAGGCATTTGTAATCAGAGACCTGTTCTGGAGTACCAACTTAAGATACAACATGTGGTCCCTGATCCCCACAACAGAACATCTCCTTTCTCTAGATGGAAGCCGTGCTCTTGGAACTGTGTCAAACCCTCAGGGTAGATGAATCCTACTTGGCCCGTAGCCACCAGCAGATTCTAAGATCTCACTGGTAACAAGCCAGCATTGTGAGCCATCTTCATGAGATTCCATGTCAACTACAGGCCTTGGTACTTCACCCCAGAGCCTTCAGAAAGAACCTGGCATGTTCCTCAGCTGCAATGTTCAGTGGAAGTGTGCTTTCCAGGCATCCATGTGGGAGTGCTCTGCTACCCAAACTTTCCACATGGGGGACTCTCGAGCAAACAAATCTGACTGCCCTGTCCTGTAGAAGGAAACCTGGCTGTTTGGAGCATCTCACAAGCTCAAGTGTGGGAAATCCTCTATGACCTCTTTTCAACTCCTCTCCATTTGTCGGTCATTATAGACACAAACTCCAGCTTGAGCAAACATCTGACGTCT
This sequence comes from Mustela nivalis, assembly GCF_964662115.1. Lineage (NCBI taxonomy): Eukaryota > Metazoa > Chordata > Mammalia > Carnivora > Mustelidae > Mustela > Mustela nivalis. Next base: position 132,813 of record NW_028135825.1, read on the forward strand.
GCGCTTACTCAGGTGCTGGATATTCGAATCAGCCGCTGCATACTGGAAATGCCATTCGCTTTTTATTTATTTATAGCTTGAATTTATTCATAGCTTGGGTTTACAATTCCATCCTCACCCTACTGGCCCACAAGCCCTCATGATAGGGAATTCAGCAGCCACAACACAGCATTCTGCCTTCCCAATAGAAAGAAGAAGGGCCTGGTGAGTCTGCCCAGAAACTCCACATTATGATCAATCTACTTGTCCCTTGAGGGAACCCTGAATTATAGACAGCCCTGGCCCCTAGTGTTGTGTCTGACAGAGCCTAAGCCCCGACCTCGTGTCAGCCACCTAGAAGGCGGGGCCCATATCCCGCATGTTAGACTGGCCACGGAACAGAGCCGTCATCTATACCCATCCTTGGTATTCAGGCATGTGTCCCCAGACCTTTCCTGGAATCCCTACCAATGAGGGAACCTGAATCACAATAGAGAAATCCTCATTCCCCATGGCAGGATTCCTGTAAGTTCGGAAGGGTGTCCAACACTCAGAGTGTTAGCCTACTGAATGGCCATTGAGACCACCCCCATTCCTGAGGGCCACCCTATGCAAAAGCTTGCATAGTGACCCTCAGCCTGAGCATGCTTTCAAACAAACGCTCTCAGTTGTATCTCCAGGACTTGCATTGGAGGCCTGGTAAGCCCCTATGCCCAAATCATAACCCTTGGTGGGTATTTCCAGGTGCCCAGAGCCAGAGCACTTCTCTGCAATCCCTGTTATGGGACACCCTTAATATGGAAAACAGAACTCTTTCCTCTCTGAGAAAGCCACCACATTATAAGGAGCCGCCAGGATACTTGAGAGGAAATATCACCCATGGACACCTGAGACCACACCTGCATTCTTAGTCCATCGTGGATACACAATCCAGATAAAAAAGCCTGTGCTACCTCCTTTGAGGCATGCGATTTACATTTCACACGGAGCTTCCCTCCAGGAGTATGCATTGGGCCTACAATCACTTTGCCACTAAACCTAACCCGCATTTGTGTTTGCAGACTTCCCTCCCAAAACCATGGCTCTCATGCCCTCCAGCATGGGGTCTCTGGAGCCACACCACAGGACTGTGCCCACCATTGCCAAGGAAACTGTGCCCATCAAATTCCCCTATCTTTCCAGATTAGGAGAAACCTGCAAGGCCCCTGAGCCCACCCCAATACTGGTTTCCACTCTGTACACAAATGCACAGTCTGGAACACCCTGATCACCTACATCTAGGGAGACATTGAAGTCAATGATACTGAGTCAGAGGATTGAACCTGACATTCCGTTAGGATTTTATTGGAACCCTAGATTAAATTTTCAGGAATCTATCCTCAGAGGCCTGTTCTGCAATACCAAATTATGATACATTTGGTCCGTTAGCCCCACATCAGAACATCTCTGGTCCGAGAAGGAAACCGTGCCCTTTGACCAGTGTCAAACCCTCAGGGTAGATGAATCCTACATGGTCCCTTAGCCACCAGCACACTCTAAGGTCTCCATGGTAACAAACCTGCATTATGACCCATCTTCATGAGACTTCATGTCAACTCCAGGCCTTGGTAATTCGCCCAAGAGCCACCAGAACGAATTGGCCATGTTTCTCAGCTGCAATTTTAATGGAGGTGTGCTTTTCAGGCATCCACGTGGGAGTGCTCTGCTACCCAAACTTTCCACATGGGGGACCCTGGAGCAAATAAACCAGTCTCCCCCTGTGTGGTAGAAGGAAACTTTGCTGTTTGAAGCATCTCACAAGCCCCAGCATGTGAAATTCTCCATGGCCTCTTGACGCCACCCCTCCATTCATCGGTCATCATAGACATAAACTCCAGCATGAGGAAATGTCTGACTTTCACATTTACTCAGGTGCTGGATATCTGGAATCAGACACTGCACAATGGAACTGCCTTTTGCTTGGCACTGAATTGAACCTTAGCTTGAGTTTACAATTCCATCCTCACCCTACTGGTCCCCAAGCCCGCTTGATAGGGAATTCTGGGGCCACAACGCAGCTTTTTGCCTTCCCCTTAGAAAGAAGAAGGGCATGGTGATTCTGCCCAGAAACTCTGCATGAGGATCAATCTGCTCAGCCCTTGAGGGATCCCTGATTCATACTCAGCCCTGACCACTAGTTCTGTTTCTGACAGAGCCTGAGTGCTCAATTCATGTCAGCTACTCAGAGAGTCAGGCATGTGAGACTGGCCATGTCTCAGGTCCCTCATCTCTACCCATCCTTGGTATTCAGGCATCTGTCCCCAGACATTTGTTAGAATACCTGCTAATGGGGGAACCTGAGGCACAATAGAGAATTCTTCCTTTTCCATGGCAGGAATCCTGGTAGTTGGGATGGGTGTCCTACATTAAAGTGGTAGCCAGCTGCATGGCCAAGGAGACAACTCCCACTCATAAGGGCTGCCCTAATCACATCAGGCATTGTGACACTCAGACTAGCATGCTTTCAAACAAACGCTCTCAGTTGTACCTCCAAGTCACACATTGTAGGCCTGGTACTCCCCTAGGCCCAAATCCTAATCCTGGTGGGATTTTCCAAGCACCCAGACTCACAGCCCTTCTCTGGAATCCCTTTTTGGGGAACATCTAAGATTGAAAACAGCACTCTTCCATTCAAACGAGAAAGCCACCATACTATTGGGAGCTTCCAGGATCTGTAGAGAGGAAAATACTCTCATGGAAACATTAGAACACACCTGCATTCCAAGGCTATCATGGACACACAATCCAGATACAAAATCCAGTGCTAGTGCCTTCGAGGTACGTGATTTACAGTTCCTGACGATCTGCCCTCCAGGTCTATGCATTGGGCCTACGATCACCTCGCAACTCAACCTAATCCGAGTTTGTGATTGCAGACTTCTCTCCCAAAACCATGGCTTACATGCCCTCCACGATGGAGTCTCTGGAGCCACACCACAGGACAGTGCCTGCCACCCCCAAAGAAACCGTGCCCACAAATTTTCCTAAACCTTCAAGATTAGAAGAAACCTGCAAGGCCCCAGAGCCCACCCCAATATTGGAGGCCACTCTGTACACAAAGGCACAGTCAGAAACACCCTGATTGCCTACATATAGTCAGACACCGAAGTCAATGGTCCTGAGTCTTATGATTGAACCTGAAATTCCCCTTGGACTTCATTGGAACCCTAGATGAAGTTTTTAGGCATCTGTCCTCAGAGGCCTGTTCTGGAATTCCAACTTATGATACAACATTTGGTCCGTGAGCCCCACAACAGAATATCTCCGATACCCAGAAAAAAACCGTGTTCTTCGACCGGTGTCAAACCATCAGGATAGACTAATCATACATGGCCCCTTAGCCACCAGCACATAGTAAGATTTCCGTGGTAACAAAACTGCATTGTCACCCAACTTCATTAGAAACCAGGCCTTGGTAATTTGCCCTAGAGCAACCAGAAAGAACCTGCCATGTTCCTTAGGTGCAATGGTCAATGTAGGTGTGCTTTCCAGTATCCACGTGCGAGTACTATGCTACCCAAACTTTGCACATGGGGGAACCTGGTGTAAACAAACCAGACCTCCCCTGTCCAGTAGAAGGAAACCTTATGTTTGGATCAACTCACAGGCCTCAGCGTGTAAACTGCTCCATGGCCTCTTGATGCCACCACTCCATTGGTCGGTCATCATAGACACAAACTCCAGTCTAAGCAAACATCTGACATGCACCCTTATCCCGGTGCTGGATGTCTTGAATAAACCACTGCACATTGGATCTGCCTTCCACTTGGCACTGAATTGAACCATAGCTTGTGTTTACAATTCCATCACCACCTGACTGGTCCCTAAGCCCTCTTGATAGGGAAATCTGGGGCCACAACGCAGCATTCTGCCTTCCCCATCGAATGAAGAAATGCCTGGTGAGTCTGCCCTGAAAACCCACATGAGGATCAATCAGGTCGGCCCTCGAGTCAACACCGATTTATAGGCTGCCATGGCCACTAGTGCCGTGTCTGACAGAGCCTGAGCTCGACTGAGTTTCAGCCACTAGAGAGCAGGCCCCATATCTAGCATTTGGGATTGCCATGGCCCAAGTATGTCATCTCTACCCATCCTTGATATTCAGGCACCTGTCCCCAGACCTTGGCAGGGATCCCTGCCAATTAGGGAACTTGAAGCACAATAGAGAACTCTTCTTTCCCCATGGCAATAAACCTGGCTTTTGGGATGGGTGTTCTACCCTCAAAGGGGGAGCCAGTTACAACATCAATGACACCACACACACACTCCTGAGGACTACCCTTGGCACAAACAGGCATTGTGACCCTCACCCTGAGCATGCTTTCAAAAAATCCCTCTCAGATTCACCACAATGATCCCTCATTGCAGGCCTGGTATGTCTGTAGGTTCAAATCATAAAACTTGGTGGGATTTTCGAGGTGCCCAGACCCAGAGACCATCTCTGGAATTTTTGTTTTGGTGCACCCTTCAGATGGAAAACAGCACTCATCCCTTCCCCAAAAATGTCACCAAATTATGAGGAGCCACCAGGATCCATAGAGAGGCAATGTCTCCCATGGACCCTTGAGAACACACCTGCATTCCGAGGCCATCCTGGACACACAATCCGGAGAGAAAAGCCTGTGCTACTGCCTTCTATTCACCCTAATTACAGTTCCAGATGAGCTGCTCTCAAGGTATATGCATTGGGCCTGTGATCACCTCGCCACTCACCCTAATTCAAATTTGTGTTTGCAGACTTATCTACCAAAACCATGGCACACATGCCCTCCAGGATGGGGTCTCTGGATCCACACTGCAGGACTGTCCCTGCCATCCACAAGGAAACTGTTTCCATCACAGTTGCCCAAACTGTCTAGATTAGGAGAAACCTACAAGGCCTCTGGGCCTACCCCAATTTCGGCGGCCGCTCTGAACACAAATGCACAGTCTGAAATACCCTGATCCCCTACATCCAGGAACACAGCCAAGTCAATGGTCCTGAGTCAGAATAATGAACCTAACATGCCCCTAGGACGTCATTGGAACCATTGATTCGGTTTTCAGACATGTGTCCTCAGAGGCCTGTTCTAGAATGCGAACTTATGATACAACATGTGGTGCCTGGGCCACACAACAGAACATCTCCTGTCCCCAGAAGGAAACCGTGCCCTACAATCTGTGCAAAATCCCAGAGTAGTAGATTCCTGCACAACTACTAAGCCACCAGCACATTCTAAGATGTACCTGGTAACAAACCAGCTGTGTGGCACATCTGCAAGAGATTCCATGTCAAATCAAGGACTTGGTACTTTGCTACAGAGACACCAGAATAAAGCTGCCATGTTCTTCAGTTGCAATGGTCAATGACGTTGAACATTCCAGGCATCCATGCGGTAGAGCTCTGCTACCCAAACTTTCCACATGGGGGACCCTGGAGCAAATAAACCACACTCCACCTGTCCAGTAGAATGAAACCTTGCTATTTGGAGCAGCTCATGAGTCTCAACGTGAAAATCCCTCCATGGCTTCTTGACGCCACCCCTCCATTTGTCAGACATCATAGACACAAACTCCAGTGTGAGCAAATATCCGACGTCCTCCCTTACTAAGGTGCTGGATATCTGGAAAATGCTGATGGACACAGGAACTGCCTTCCGCTTGGCAGTGAATTGAACTGTAGCTTGTGTTTACAATTCCTTCCTCACCCGACTGGTCCCCAAGCCTTCTTGATAGCGAATTATGGACACACAACACAGCATTCTGCCTTCCCGATAGAAACAAGTGCCTGGTGAGTCTGGCCAGAAACCCCACATGAGGATCAATCTGCTCGGCCCTATATCGGAGGGACCCTGATTTATAGGTTGCCCTGGCCACTAGTGCTGTGTCTGACAGAGCCTGAGCCCAGACCTAGTGTCAGTCACCAGAGTTTGAGCCCCACATCTAGCATTTGGGATTGCCATGGCTCAAGTATTTCATCTCTACCCATCCTTGGTATTCAGGCACCTGTCCCCAGACCTTTGCTGGAATCCCTGACAATGGGGCATCCTGAAGCACAATAGAGAACTCCTCCTTCTTCATATCAGGAAACTTGGCTGTTAGGATGGGTGTTCAACCCTGAAAGGGGGAGTCATTTACAAGTCCAGTGAGACCACACAAACTCCTCAGGGATGCCCTGGAGGCAAACAGGCCTTGTGACCCTCAGCCTGAGCATGCTTTCAAACAATCCTTCTCTGTTGCACCACCATGAACCCGCATTGCAGGCCTAATATGCCCCTAAGCCCAAATCCTAGCACTTGTTGTGATGTCCCAGATGCCATGAACCAGAGCCCGTCTCTGGAATCCCTGTTTTGGGGCACCCATAAGGTGGAAAACATCACTCTCCCCTTCCCCGAAAAAGCCACCAAACTATGGAGAGCCACCAGGATCCATAGAGAGGAAAAGACTCCCATGGACCCATGAGACCACACCTGCATTCCAAGGCCATGCTGGACACACAATCCAAAGAGAAAAGCCTGTGCTACTGCCTTCCAGTCTCCCTAATTATATTTCATGAAGAGCTTCCCTCCAGGTCTACGCATTGGGCCTGTGATCACCTCGCCACTCACCCTAATTTGTATTTGTGTTTGCAGACTTCTTTCCCAAAACCATGGCTCACATGCCCACCAGAATGTTATCTCTGAAGCCACACCACAGAACTCTGGCTGCCAACCCCAAGGACACTGTGCATATCAGATTTGCCCAAACCTTCCAAATTAGGAGAAACCTGTGTGGCCCCTGAGCCCACACCAATATTGCCGGCCACTCGGGATGGAAATGCGCAGTCTGAAACACCCTTATCACCTACATCCAGGGAAATCGCCAAGTCAATGATCGTGAGATAGACGATTGAACCTAAAATGCCCCTAGGCTCTCAATGGAACCCCATTAGGTTTTTAGGCATCTGTCCTCAGGGCCCTGTTCTGAAATACCAATCTATGACACATCATGTGGTCTCTGAGCCACACGACAGAACATCCCCTGTCCCCAGAAGAATACCATGCTCTTCGACCTGTGCCAAACCCTCAGGGTAGGAGAATCCTGCATGGCACCTTAGCAACCAGCACATTCTAAGTTCTCCCTGGTAACAAACAAGCATTGTGACCCATCTGCAAGAGATCCCATGTCAACTCAAGGCCTTGGCACTTTGTCCCAGAGCCACCAGAACGAATCTGCCATGTTCCTCAGCTGCAATTGTCAATGGAGGTGTGCTTTCCTGGCATCCATGCCGGAGAGCTCTTCTTCACAAACTTTCCACATGGGGAAACCTAGAGTAAACAAACCAGACTTCACCTACTCTGTACAAAGAAATGTTACTTTTTGCAGCAGTTCACAGGCCTCAGCATGTGAACTCCTCCATGGCCTCTTTATACCACCCCTCCACTTGTCGGTCATCATAGACAAAAACTCTAGTGTGAGCAAGCATCTGACATCCACCCTTATTCCAGTGCTGGATGTCTCGAGTAAACTGCTACAAATTGGAACTGCCTTCTGCTTTGCACTGAATTGAACCATAGCTTTTGTTTACAATTCCACCCAAAACTGACTGGTCCCCAAGCTCTCGTGATTGGGAAACCTGGAGCCACAACACAGCATTCTGCCTTCCCTATTGAATGAACAAATGCCTGGGAATCTTCCCAAGAAACTCCACATGAGGTCAATCTGCTCCGCCCTCGAATCTACTCTGATATAAAGGCTGCCATGGCCACTAGCGCTGTGTCTGACAGAGCCTGAGCCCCGACCGAGTTTTAGGCCTCATATCTAGCATTTGGGATTGCTATGGCCCAAGTACGTCATCTCCACCCATCCTTGGTATTCAGGCACCTATCTCGAGACCTTGCTGGAAACCCTGCCAATGGGGCAACCTGAAGCAAAGAGGAACCTGACAGAAGAGAACTCATCCTTCCTCATGGCAGGACATTTGGCTGTTGGGTTGGGTGTCCAACTCTCTAAGAGGGAGCCAGATATATGACCAATGAGACCACTCCCACTCCTGAGGGCCGCCATGGGAGCAAACAGGCATAGTGAGACTCAGCCTGAGCAAGCTTTCAAACAATCCCTCTCAGTTGCACCATCATGATCCTGCATTGCAGGCCTCATACACCCCTAGGTGCAAATCCTAACCCTTGGTGGGAAGTCCCAGATGCCCAGAAAAAGAGCCTGTATCTGGAATCCCTGTTTTGGGGCACCCATAAGATGGAAAACAACACTCTTCCCTTCCCCAAAAAAGCCACCAAACTATGAGCTGCACAGATCCATAGAGAGGAAAAGTTTCCCATGGACCCATGAGACTATACCTGCATTCCAAGGCCATCCTGGACACACAATATAGAGAGAAAAGCCTGTGCTACTGCCTTCCAGTCACCCTAATTACTCCTGACAAGCTGCACTCCAGGTCTACTCATTGGGCCTGTGATCACCTTTCCACTAACCATAACCCACATTTGTGTTTGCAGACTTCTCTCCCAAAACCATGGCTCATATGCCCTCCAGGACAGGGTCTCTGGATCCACAACACATGACTGGGCCTGCCATCCCCAAGGAAACTGTGCCCGTCAAACCTGCCCAAACCTTCCAGTTTAGGAGAAACACGCAAGAGCCCTGAGCCCGACCCAATATTGTCGGCAGCACTGGACACAAATGCCAGTCTGAAACGCCCTGATCACCTACATCCAAGCAGACAGCCATTTCAATGTTCCTGGGTCAGAAGATTGTACCTGACATGCTCCTAGGACGTCATTGGAACACTAGATTATGTTTTCAGGCATCTCTCCTCAGGGTCCTGTTCTGAAATACCAACTTAGGATACAACATGTGGTCCCTGAGCCACACAATAGAATATCTCCTGTCCCCAGTAGGAAACCATGCCCTTCGACCTGTGCCAAACCCTCAAGATTGGAGAATCCTGCACAGCACCTTAGACACCAGCACAAACTCTAGTTTGTGCGTTGACCCATACCACAAGCTTTCCATCTGCTGGACAGTCGAGTCCTGTTGAATGGCTCCAGGATGTCCCATACGGAAAGACTGGAGAGCAGGATTCGAAGGATGGATGCCTGTACAGCATACCTCACATTCCCATTGGCTCTTTGTGACAAGACATGTTTGAACTACTGGCTCTGGGGCGAGCTAACTAGGGGGCTGAATTGAAATGGACTCTCCTGCGGATGGGTCATATTGTGGGTTTGTGTGCATGGAGTCCTTGGAATATGTTGGCAGCTCAGGGGCCATGAAGTATTCGCCTAACCGAAGGGTGTAATATTGCTCCAATTAAAAAGAGATCCCTATGTGGAGATGAGACAGGTTCTCTTTGGTGCCTCAGAAAAGCCCCAGATACTGGTCTTCAAACCAGTTCTCTGAGTAGAGACACCTGGAAACCAAAGCTAGGGTTCAGATTAGAGCCTAGATGCCTGTCCGTTTCAATCTTCTGTCTCTGGGGACACTGTCTGAGTATCTAAGTGGAGATAGTTGCTCAGCTGGTGTCAGAGTGCCCCTCTTAGTCCATGGCCGAGGCATGGCCTTGGAGACCTTATTGGATTCTCCTAATCTCTAGGGTTGTGGCCAATGGATTGGGTACAGTTTTCTTGGAGAGGACTGGCACAGTCCTTCAGTGTGTCTCCATAGGCCCTAGCCTGGAGGGTGTGTGGGTCCGGGCTGTGGGCACAGAAGTCTGAAAACACAAACTCGGCTTGGGTGTGGAGCCGAGAGCATGGCAGGATGGACCCACAGACCGTGAGAGGAGATCCTCAGCTTATGAAAGAAGGGCAAATGGGAGGCAGTCACGCAAGCTTTTGTCTTTGGATGTTTTGTCTCCCATAGCCGTGGAATGTAGGGGTGACCTCAGGGGCTATGGAAGAGTCTCCCTCTCTGAGGAGTTGGTCCAGCTCTTAAGATTTTGGGGACATTTTATGGGAAGGGTGGAGTCCTGCTGTCTGGCTCAGGTGTTCTTCCAGGAGAGGGACTCCAGATCACAGTCCTGGGTTCGAGCAAATGAAATACTCGAGCTCTTGTGAAGATTGGGATCATAGGGGCTTGGCAAGCCCCATATGCGGGCTCTTGGTCCAGGCCCTGAGAGACCTTACTTCGACATGGGGCCCTGCTGATGGTCCCAATGCGAGTTTGTACCCAAGGAGACACTCAAGTTTAGGCTTGGCCTCAGGGGCCATGAAGGTTTCTCCTACACTGAAGGTATGACTCCATGCCAACAGCAAGCTTTCCAGCCATGGGGAAGGAGAAGATCTGATTTGTGCTTCAGTTACCCACGTTTGCCAGGATTTGATATAATATCTAGGGTCAGATGTCTGAAAACCCAGGTTGGGAAGAGATGACGGCATAAGGCCATGGCCTGTCTGATGTGCTTAGTGTGCAGCCAGCTGTTTCCTTGTCTGTAGGGACGTCAGGCTGTGTCAGACAGAGCATTACTGACCAGGGTAGCCTTTCCAGTTAGGGTGCGGTCGAGGCCAGAGCAGGTTGGTTCTCGTTTGTGGTTTCTGGAGAGCCCCATAGGGCAACGTTTTTCTTCTGGTGGGCAGGCAGAAAACTGTGTTGTGGTTCTGGAATTCCCAGTCTGGAGGGCTTGTTTGCCAGGAGTGTGAAGAGGGAAGTCTGAAAACACAAGCTAGCGTTAGGTTTGGGGCCGAGGGCATGGCAGGCCCACTCTGCTAAGACTGAATCGAGATCTCCTGCATCTGAGGTCAGGGCAAGTATCAGATGTTGCCTCAGGTTGGAGTTTGTGTCCATTATGGCCCCTTCCTGAAGGGGGTGGGGGCGTCATGAGGCCAGGGAGGTTTCCCAACGCTGGGAGTTATGAGCTGCCCCAAACATCAAGGTTTCCTCTGTAGGACAGTCGAGTACTATGAGATGGTTCTAGGATGACCCCTACAGAAAGACTCGAGAGAAGGGGTCTAAGCATGAATGTCTGCAAATGCCACCTCACATTCCCACTGGCTGCTTGGGGCAAGGCAGTCTCAATCTGCAGGCTCTTGGGCGGGTTTCTCAGAGGGCTGAGTAGAAATGGACTCTCCTGAGGATGAGTCATACTGTGGGTTGGTGGCCATGGAGACCTTGGAATGTGGCGGGGGCTCAGGGACTCTGCAGGTTTCTCCAAACCGAAGGGTTTGACACAGCTCCAACAATGAAGCTTCCCATGTGGAGACGATAGTTGTTCTGTTTGGTGTCTCAGGAAAGCCCCAGATGCTGGTCTTCAAACCCAGACCTCTGAGGAGTGACACCTGGAAACCAAAGCAAGAGTTCAGATTAGGGCCCAGGGGCCTGTCTGGTTCAATCTACTGTCTCTGCCGACATCTGTCTGTGTTTCTGCATGGAGGTAGTTGCTCAGCTTGTGTCAGGATGCCTTTGTCCAGAGAGGCTTATAGTAGTGGGATGTCCTCGGGGGCCTTGAGGTTTCTCCTATTCTGTGGGGTTATGGGCAATGGAATGGGCATAGTCTCCTTGGAGAGAGCAGGAGAGTCCTGTGGTGTGGCTCCAGAGGCCCCAGCCTGGCGGCTGTGTGGGCCAGGGCTGTGGGGACAGACATCCAAAAACACAAACTCGGCTGAGGTTTGGGGCTGAGGTTATGGCAGGAGTGATCTACAGTCCGTGAGGGGAGCTCATTGTGATTAGAAAGTAAGGCGAGTGAGAGGCGGTCGTTCAGGCTTATGTCTCTGGATGTTGTATTCATGATGGTCATTTAATGTAAGCATGGTCTCATGGGCCATGGAAGTCTCCCTCTCTGGTGATTTGTCCGGCTCCCAAGAGATTGGGGTCATTTTGTGGGAAGGGAGGAGTCCTGTTTTCTGCCTCATGTGTCCCCACAATAGAGGGATTCTAGAGCAGAGCACTGAGTACATACAACTGGAATACCCACCCTCTGGTTAGGCCTGGGGTCCTATGGGCATGGCAAGCCCATATGCAGATTCTTGGTCCAGCCACTGAGAGACGTTACTTGAATAGTGGACTCATGCTGAGGGTCACAATGTGTGTTTGTGCCCAAGGTGGTCCTCAATATTGGGCGGGACCTCATTGAGCTTGCAGGTTTCTCCTACAGTGAACCTTGGACATGCCAACCTCAGGGTTTCTTGCCATGGGGAAGGAGGAGTTTTGATTTCTGCATCACGTTCACCTCTGGGCACTAATTGGAGATAAGGTCTAGGTTCTGAAGCCTGAAAACCGAGGTTTGGAAGAGATGACGACCTAAGGCCATGGCGGGTCCGATGTGTTCAGTTTGGGGCCAGCTTTCTAGGTGTCGTTCAGGATGTCTGCACTCAGGCTGTGCCAGACAGGGCATTCGTGCCCAGATACGCTGTATAATTGGGGTACAGTTGAGTGGCATGCAGAAGATAATTATTTGGGGTTTCTCCGTAGCCCCATAAGGCAAAGTCTTTCTTCTGGAGGGCAGGCAGAGTGCTGCATTCTGGCTCCGGAACTGCCAAACTGGAGGCCTTGCGGCCAGGAATGCAAGGATGTAAGTCTGAGAACTGAAGCTTTGCTTTGGTTTCAGGGCGAGGAAATGGCAGGCACACTCTGCAGAGCTGAATTTAGATTTCATGCATCTGAGGTCAGGGCGAGGTTCATATATTGGCTCAGGTTGGAGTTTCTGTCCATGATGGCCCCTTCATGAAGGGGGGTCATCACACCGCCATTGGTGCTTTCCCATGATGGCAGTAGTGAGATGCTCCAAACCACAAGGATTTTCTGCGGGTCAGTTGAAACCTGTTGGATGGCTCCAGGACATCCCATATGGAACAATTGCAGAGCAGGGTTCTAAGGATGGATGCCTGGGCATCCGGCCTTGCATTCCAATTGTCTCCTAGCGAAACGGCACGTTTGATTGCTGCCTATGATGTAGCAGCCGAGGGGGCTGAGTTGAAATGCATTCTCCTGAGGATCGGTCATAATGTGGAATTGTGTCCATGGAGACCTTGGAATGGGGCAGTGGCACCAGGGCTCTGAAGGATGCTCCTAACCAGAGGTTTAACACAGCTCCAAGAAGCATTTTTCCCATGGGGAAACAAGATTTGTTCTCATTGGTGCTTCAGTAACCCCCAATATGCTGGTATTGGAAACCAGAACTCTGAGGAGAGATGCCTGGAAACCAAGGCAATGGATCTGATTAGGGCCTGGGGCCTGTCTGGTTTAATCTTCTTCTCTCGGTTCATCTGTCTATGGGATTGAGTGGAGGTAGTTCCTCAGCTGGTGTCAGACTGCCCCTATTTGTCCTGGGCAGTCTACACTATTGGGATGGCCACTTTGACTTTGGAGGTTTCTCCTAATTTGCAAGTTTGTGGCCAATGAAATGGGCAGAATTCCTTTGGGGAGGGAAGGCACAATCCTGAGGTGTGGCTCTAGGGGCTCAAGCATGGAGGGTGTGTGGGTCAGAGCTGTGGGGACAGAAGTCTGAAAACAGAAACTCGTCTTAGGTTTGGGGACATAGGTATGGGAGGCCCGATCTACAGACCTTGAGGAGAACTCTTCAGGATATGAACAAAGAGTGAGTGTGAGGCACTTGCTCAGGCTTTTGACTCTGGATTTTGTGTCACTGATGGCCGTGGAATGTAGGGGCGTCCTCATGGACCATGGGTGAGACTTCCTCTATGGGGATTTGGATGATCCCAATATTTTGGGGTCATTCCCTGGGATGGGAGGAGTCCATTCTGTTTTTTTTTTTTTTTTTTTTTACCTCAGGTGTGCCACTAAAGAGGGATTCCAGAGCAGATCCCTGGGAAGGGGCGACTGGACAACCCGAACTCTGTATAAGATTGGGGGCCTAAGGGCATGGCAATCCCCATATGGGGTACCTTGGTCCAGCCACTGAGAGGTCTTACTTGAGTACAGTGCTCACACTGAGGGTCACAATGCATGTTTGTGCCCAATGTAGGCATCAAGCATGGGCGGGGACTCATGGGCCATGCTTGATTCTCCTACACTGAACTTTGGACAACATACGAACCACAAGGTTTCTTTCCATGGGGAAGGAGGAATTCTGATTTCTGCATCATGTTCACCCCTGGGCAGTGACTGGAGATAAGATCTAAGTTCTGAATCCAGAAAATCGAGGTTGGGATGAGATGATAACCTAAGGTCATGGAGGGTCCGATGTGCTCAGTGTGTGGTCAGCTTTCTGGGTGTTGTTCAGGAGGTATGGATTCAGGCTGTGTCAGACAGTGCATTAGTGCCCAGGTTAGAATGTATAATTTGGGTACAGTTGAGTTCCATGTAGGTTCATCCTCATTTATTGTGTCAGGGAAGCTCACTGGGGCAACATTTTTCTTCTGGTGGGCAGGCAGAGTGCAGCATTGTGGGTCCAGAATTGCCAAACTTGAGGGCGTCGGGACCAGGAGTGTGAGGACGTAAGTCTGAGATCATAAGCTAGACTTAAGTTTCAGGGCGAGGGCACGGCAGGCACCCTCTGCAGATCCGAATCAAAATCTCATTCATCTGAAGTCAGGACGAGGATCAGACTTAGGCGCAGGTTGGAGTTTCTGTCCATGATGGCCCCTTCATCAAAGGGGTGGAATCTCGAGGCCATGGAGGTTTTCCCACGTTGGGAGTTGTGGGATGCTCCAAACTGCAAGGATTCCTTCTGCGGGAAAATTGAGAACTGTTGGATGGCTCCAGGACATCCCATATGGAATGACTCCAGAGCCGGGTTCTAAGGATGGATGCCTGAGCAGACTGCCTCTTACACCAATTGTCTCCCTGCCACAAGACAGGTACGATCTGATGGCTATGCAGGAGCAATCGTGGGAGCTGAGTTGAAATGGACTCTCCTGAAGATGGGTCTTAATGTGTGTTTGTGTCCATGAGGACGTTGGAATGGGGTGGTGGCCCCAGGGCTCTAAAGGATTCTAACCGGAGATTTTGAAACAACTCGAAAGAGCAAGTTTTCCATGTGGAGACAAGATTTGTTCTAATTGGTGCCTCAGGAAACCCACATATGCTGGTATTAGAACCAGGCCTCTGAGGAGAGATACATAGAAACCACAGCAATGCATCCAATTAGGTCCTAGGAGCCTCTCTGGTTCAATCTTCTTCTCTGTCGACATCTGTCTATTTTATGAAATGGAGGTAGTTGCTCAGCTGGTGTCAGACCGCTCCTGTTTGTCCGGGTGGCCTACACTATAGGGATGGCCTCGGGGACTTTGGAGGTTTCTCCTAAATTGTATGATTATGGACAATGGCATGGGCAGAATTCCTGTGGAGTGGGCAGGCACAGACCTGATGTGTGGCTCCAAGGGCCCAGCCTTGAGGGTGTGTGGGCAAGGACTGTGGGGACAGATGTCTGAAAACACAAACTCAGCTTAGCTTTGGGGACGTAGGTATGGCAGGTCCGATTTACAGACTATGAGGAGAACTTTTTGGGATATGAATAAAGGGTGAAAGTGTGACACTTGTCAGGCTTTTGCCCCTGGATTTTGTGTCAATGATGGCTGTGGAATGTCGAGGAGTCCTCATGGGCCATGGAAGAGTCTTTCTCTCTGTGGATTTGGCCAGATCCCAATTGTTTTGGGTTAATCTGTGGGATTCAGTTTTGTTAACTAAGGTGTCCCACCAAAAGAGGGATTCCAGAGCAGAACCCTGGACAACAAGAAATCTAACTAAAAATACAGGCCTAGGTGCATGGCAAGCCCAATATGCCTTCTAATGGTCCAGCCACTGAGAGGCCTTCATTGAGGACAGAACTCATGCTGAGGGTCACAATGCGTGTTTATGCCCTCGTGGTACTCAAGCATGGGTGGGGACTCATGGTGCATGCTTGTTTCTCCTACACTGAATGATAGTCAACATGTCAACCACATGAGTTCTTGGCATGGGGAAGGATTAATTCTGATTTCTGCATGTCATTCACCCCTGGGCAGTGATTGGAGATAAGGTCTAGGTTGTGAAGTCTGAAAACCGAGGTTGGGAAGAGATGACGACCTAAGACCATGTTGGGTCCGATATGCTCAGCGTGGAGCCAGCTGTCTGGGTGTTGGTCGGGAGGTCCAAGCTTGGGCTGTGTCAGACAGGGCATTAGTGCCCAGGGTAGATTGTATAATTGGGGTACAACTGAGTGCCGTGCAGGTTGATCTTTATTTGGTATTTCTGATTAGCCCCAAGGGCAATGTTTTTCTTCTGGAGAACAGGCAGAGTGCTGCATTGTGGCTCCGGAATTTCCAAAGTGGATGCCTTGTGGACGGGGAGTGTGAGGACGGAAGTCTGAGAACACATGTTAGGCGTAGGTTCTGGGCGAGGGCACGGCAGGCACCCTCTGCAGATCTGAATCGGGATATCATGAATCTGAAGTCAGGGCGAGGTTCAAACCTAGGCTTAGGTTTGAATTTCTGTCCATTCTGGCCACTTTATGAAGGAGACAGCATCTCCAGTCCATGGAGGTTTACCCACAATGGAAGTTGTGAGATGCTCCAAACAACAAAGATTCCTTCTGATCAACAATTGAGACCTTTTGTATCACTCCAGTACATACCATACAGAATGACACCAGAGCAGGGATCTTTGGATGGATGCATGGGAAGCCCGCCTCACATTGCAGTTGTCTCCTAGCAAATAGACAGGTTTGATATGCTGGCTCTGTCAGAGCAACCAAGGGGGCTGAGTTGAAATGGACTCTCCTGAGGATGGATGCTAATGTGGGTTTGTGTCCATGGAGACCTTGGAATGGGGCGTTGGTGCATGGGCCCTGAAGGATTCTCCTAACCGGAGGTTTGGAGACATCTCCAAAGGACAAGTTTCCCATGTGGAGACAAGATTTGTTCTGATTGGTGCCTCAGGAAACCCCCATATACTGTTATTGGAATATAGGCCTCTGAAGAGAGATAACTGGAAACCAAAGCAATGGCTCCGTTTAGAGCCTAGGGGCCTGTCCGGTTGAATCTTCTTCTCTGTGTACATCCATCTAAGGTATTAGTGGAGTTAGATGCTCAGCTGGTGTCAGATGGCCCTTGTTTGTCCCAGGCGGCCTACACTATTGTGAAGGCCTTGGGGACTTTGGAGGTTTCTCCTAATTTTATGATTATGGACAATGGAATGGGCAGAATTCCCGTGGAGAGGGAAGGCACAGTTTTGATGTGGCTCCAGGTGCCCCAGCCTGCAGGGTGTGGGCCTCAGGACTGTGGAGACAGAAGTCTAAAACACAAACTCAGTTTAGGTTTAGGGACGTAGGTATGGCAGGCCCGATCTACAGACCGTGAGGAGAATTCTTCCAGATATGAAGAAAGAGAGATTGTGAGGCACTTGTTCAGGCTTTTGTTTCTGGATTTTGTGTCAACGATGGGCGTGGAATGTCAGGGAGGCCTCATGGGCCATGGACGAGTCTTCCGCTCTGTGGATTTGGCCCGATTCCAATTGTTTTGGGTCAAACTGTGGGATGGGAGGAGTCCTTTCAGTTTTGTTACCTCAGGTGTCCCACCAAAAGAGGGATTCCAAAGCCGAGCCCTGGGGAGGGGAGACTGGACAACCAGAAATCTGGTTAAAAATTGGGGCCTAGGGGCATTGCAAGCCCAATATGCTGTCTTTTGGTCCAGCCGCTGAGAGGCCTTACTTGAGAACTGGGCTCACGTTGAGGGTCAGAATGCATGTTTGTGAACGACTTGGTCCTCAAGCATCTGCAGGGCCTCATGGGCCACACTGGTTTCAACTACATTTTACGTTGGACAACATGCCAACCACAAGGTTTCTTGCCATGGGGAAGGAGTTCTGATTCCTGCATCATGTTCAACCCTGGGTGGTGACTGGAGATAAGGTTTAGGTTCTGAAGCCTGAAAACCGAGGTTGGAAAGAGATGATGACCTAAGGCCATGGCGGGTCTGATGTGCTCAGTGTGTGGCTAGCTGGGTGGGTGCGAGCCAGGAGGTTCAGTCTCAGGCTGTGCCAGAAAGGGCAGTAGTGCCCAGGGCAGCCTGTATAATTGGGGTCCAGTCAAGTGGCATGCAGGTTGATCCTCATTTGGGGAATCTGGGTAGCCCCAGAGGGCAATGTTTTTCTTCCGGAAAGCAGGCAGAGTGCTGCCTTGTAGTTCTGGAATTGCCAAACTGGAGGGCTTGTGGGCCAGGAATGTGAGGATGGAAGTTGAGAACACAAACTAGACTTACGTTTCTGGGCAAGGGCACGGCAGACACACTCTGCAGAGCTGAATCAAGATGTCCTGCATCTGAAGTCAGGGCGAGGATCAGACGTTCGATCAGGTTGGAGCTTCTGTCCCTGATGGCCCCTTCATGAAGCACAGGGGGCGGGATCACGAGGCCATGGAGGTTTGCCCACAATGGGAGTTGTGAGATGCTCCAAACAGTATAGATTCTTCTGCGGGACTATTGAGACCTGTTGGTTGGCTCCAGGACTTCCCATACAGCATAATTCTGAGAATGGTTCTAAGTATGGATGTCTGGGAAGCCTGCCTCTCATTCCAATCATCTCCTAGCGACAAGACGGGTTAGATCCGCTGGATCAGGGGGAGCAACTTAGGGGGCTGAGTTGAAATGGACTCTCCTGTGGATGGGTCCTAATGTGGGTGTGTCTCCATGGAGACCTTGGAATGAGGCGCTGGCACCGGGAACCTGAAATGTCCTTCTAACCAGAGGCTTTGAGAGAGCTCCAACATGCAAGTTTCCCATGTGTAGACGAGATTTGTTCTGATGGGTGCCTCAGGAGAAGCCCTCAGCTGGTATTGGAAACCAGGCTTTTGAGGAGACATGCCTGTAAACCAAAGCTATGGATCCCATTATGGCCTGGGGTCCTGTCTGGTCAATCTTCTTCTCTGGGGACATCCATCTATGGTATGAGTGGAGGTAGATGCTCAGCTGGTGTCAGACGGCAATTTTTTGTCCCGGACAACCTACACCATTGGTATGGCCTCAGGGAATTTGGAGGTTTCTCCTAATTTGTACGGTTTTGGATAATGGAATGGGCAGAATTCCCATGGATTGGTTAGGCACAGTCCTAATGTGTGGTTCCAGGGGCCCAGCCTGGAGGGTGTGTGGCCCAGGACTTTGAGGACAGAACTCAAAAAACATAAACTCAGCTTAAGTTTGGGAACGTAGGTATGGCACGGCCGAACTACAAATCATGAGAAGAACTCTTCAGGATATGAAGAAAGAGCGAGTCTGAGGCGCTTGGTTAGGCTTTTGTCTCTGGATTTTGTATCAGCGATGGCCGTTGAATGTCGGGGAGGCCTCATGGGCCATGGACGAATCTTCCTCTCTGTGGATTTGGCCCTATCCCAATTCTTTTTTGTGAATCTGTGGGATGGGAGGACTCCTTTAAGGTTTGTTACCTGAGGTGTCCCACCAAAAGAGGAATTCCAAAGCAGAGCCCTGGGCAAGAGTGAAGGGACAACCCGAAATATGGTTAAAAATTAGGGTCTAGGGGCATGGCAAGCCCAATATGCTGTTTCTTCATGCAGCCACTGAGAGGCCTTGCCTGAGGACCGGGCTCAGGCTGAGGGTCACAATGTGTGTTTGAGACCAATGTGGCCCTCAAGCATGGGCTGGGTCTCATGTGCCACACTGGTTTCAACTACACTGAAAGTTGGACAACATGCCAACCACGAGGTTTCATGCCAAGGGAACGAGTTCGGATTTCTGCAACATTTTCAAACCTGGGCAGTGATTGGAGATAAGGTCAAGGTTCTGAAGCCTGAAAACCGAGGTTGGGTAGAGATGACGACCTAATGCCATGGCGGGTCCGATGTGCTCAGTGTGCGGCCAGCTGTTTGGGTGGGGCCAGGAGTTCCAGGCTCAGGCTGTGTCAGAATGGGCAACTCTGCCCACTTCAGCCTATATATTTGGTGTACAGCCAAATGGCGTGCAGGTTAATCCTCATTTGGGGTTTCTGGGTAGCCCCAGAGGGCAATGTTCTTCTTCCAGGGAGCAGGCAGAGTGCCGCATTGTACTTCTGGATTGCCAAACTGGAGGGCTTGTGGGCCAAGAGTCTGAGGACTGAAGTCTGAGAACACAAGCTAGGCTTAATTTTTATGGGTGAGGACATGGCAGGCACAATCTACAGACCTGAATAGAGATCTCGTGCATCTGAAGTCAGGGTGAGGATCAGACGATCTTCAGGTTGGACTTTCTGTCCCTGATGGCCCATTCATGAAGGGGGGGAATCATGAGGCCATGGGGGTTTTCGCACGATGGGAGTTGTGAGAAGTTCCAAACTACAAAGATTCTTCTCCAGGACAATTGAGACCTGTTAGTTGGCGCCAGGCCAAGGATTCCAAGCATGGTTCTGAGGATGGATGGCTAGGTACCACACCTGGCATTCCAATTTTCTCCTAGCTACAAGAAAGGTTAGATCTGCTGGATCTGGGGGAGCAACTGAGGAGGCTGAGTTGAAATTGACTCTCCTGTGGATGTGTCCTAATATGTTTTTGTGTCTATGGAGACCTTGGAATGAAGCGGTGGCACTGGGTCCCTTATGGGTTCTTCTAAACAGAGACTTTGACACAGCTCCACCGTGCAAGTTTCCCATATGTAGATGAGATTTGTTCTGATGGGTGAGTCAAGAAACAGCCATATGCTGGTATTGAAATCCAGGCCTCTGAGGAGACATGCCTGGAAACCATAGCAATGGATCCGATTAGTGCCTAGTGGTCTGTTCATTCCTTTTTTCCTCTGGGGACATCAGTCTATGGGTCTGAGTGCAGGTAGGTGCTCTGATGTGCTCAGATTGCTCCTGTTTGTCCTGGGAAGCCACCACTATTGGGATGGCCTCAGGAACTTTGGAGGTTTATCCTATTAGTAGGATTGTGGCCATTGGAATGGGTACACACAATTCCCTTGGAGAGGGCAAGTACAGTCCTCAGGTTTGGCTCCAAGGGCCTGAGCCTTTGGGGTGTGTAGGCCAGGGCTGTTTGGACAGTTGTCTGAAAACACAACCTCGGCTTATGTTTCGGGTCATAGGTATGGCAGGACTGATCTACAGAACATGAGAAGAACTCTTCGGGATATGAAAAAAGGGCGAGTGTGAGGCTCTTGCTCAAGTTTATCTCTGGATATCGTGTGACTCATGGTCGTGAAATTTCCGGGTGACTTCATGGGAAATGGACGAGTCTTACTCTTTAGAAGGTTGGCCTCGTCCAAAGATTTTGGTGTGTTTATGCCCTCATCGCACTTGAGAATGGGCTGGGCCTCAGGGTGAATGCTGGTTTCTACTACACTGAACGTTGGACAACATGCCAACCACAAGGTTTCTTGCCATGGGTAAGGAGGAGTTCTGATTTCTACATACCATCACCCCTGGGCAGTGATTGGAGAAAAGGTAGGTTCTGAAGTCTGAAAACTGAGGTATGGAAGAGATGATGTCCGAGGGCCATGGCTGGTCTGTTGTGCTCAGTGTGAGGTCAGCTGTCTGTGTGTTAGTCAGGAGGTCCGGGCTCAGGTGTGTCAGACCGTGCATTAGTGCACAGCTTAGAGTATATAATTTACGTACAGTCAAGTGGCGTGTAGGTTTATCCTCATATGATGTGCCTGGGCAGCTCATGAGGCAATATTTTTTTTCTAGAGGGCAGGCAGAGTGCTGCACAGTGGGTTCGGAATTGCCAAACTTGAGGTCTTCTGGGCCAGGAGTGTGAGGACGGAAGTCTAAGAAGACAAGCTAGACTTGGGTTTCAGGTCGAGGGCACGGCAGGTACCTCGGCAGATCTGAACCAATATCTCATGCATCTGAATTCAGGGCGAGGATCAGACATTGGCTCTGGTTGGAGTTTCTGTACATGACGGCCCATTCATGAAGGGAGTGGAATCTCTAGTCCATGGAAGTTTCCCCACGTTGGGAGTTGTGAGATGGCCCTTCAAAGATTCCTTCTGCGGGACAATTGAGACCTGTTGGACAGCTCCAGGACATCACATATGGAATGACTCGAGAGCACCATTCGAGGATGAATGCCTGGGAAGCCCGCCTCGCATTCCAATTTTCTATTAGCAACAAGACAGTATAGATCTGATGGAATTTTCTTCTAGCAACAAGACAGTATAGATCTGATGGCTCAGCAGGTGTTACCGGGGTGGCTGAGTTGAAATGGACTTTCCGGAGGATGGGTCCTAAAGTTTGTTTGTGTCCCTGAGGGCCTTGGAATGGGGCGGTGGCACCGGCACCCTGAAGTATTCTCCTAAGCCTTTGACATAGCTCCCATGCACAAGTTTCCTTGTGGAGACGAGATTTGTTCTGATGGGAGCCTCAGGAGAAGCCCTATGCTGGTATTGGAATCCAGGCTTTTGAGGAGACATGCCTGTAAACCAAAGCTATGGATCCCATTATGTCCTAGGGTCCTGCCTGGTTCAATCTTCTTCTCTGGGGACATCCATCTATGGTATGAGTGGAGGTTGATGCTCAGCTGGTGTCAGACGGCCCTTGTTTGTCCGGGACAACCTACACCATTGAGATGGCCTCAGGGACTATGGAGGGTTCTCCTAATTTGAACGGTTTGAGACAATGGCATGGGCAGAATTCCCATGGATTGTGTAGGCACAGTACTAATGTGTGGCTCCAGGGGCTCAGTCTGGAGGGTATGTGGCCCAGGAATTTGAGGACAGAAAACAAAAAACACAAACTCATCTTAGGTTTGGGAACGTAGGTATGGCAAGCCCGACCTACAAACCAGGAGAAGAACTCTTCAGGATATGAAGAAAGAGCGAGTCTGAGGCGCTTGCTCAGGCTTTTGTCTCTGGATTTTGTATCAGCGATGGCCGAGGAATGTCGGGGAGGCCTCCTGGGCCATGGACGAATCTTCCTCTCTGTGGATCTGGTCCGATCCTAATTCTTTTTCGTGAATCTGTGGGATGGGAGGACTCCTTTAAGGTTTGTTACCTGAGGTGTCCCACCAAAAGAGGAATTCCAAAGCAGAGCCCTGGGCAAGAGTGAAGGGACAACCCGAACTATGGTTAAAAATTGGGGTCTAGGGGCATGGCAAGCCCAATATGCTGTTTCTTCATGCAGCCACTGAGAGGCCTTGCCTGAGGACCGGGCTCAGGCTGAGGGTCACAATGTGGGTTTGAGACCAATGTAGCCCTCAAGCATGGGCTGGGTCTCATGTGCCACACTGATTTCAACTACACTGAACGTTGGACACCATGCCAACCACGAGGTTCCTTGCCAAGGGAACGAGTTCTGATTTCTGCAACATTTTCAAACCTGGGCAGTGATTAGAGATAAGGTCTAGGTACTGAAGCCTGAAAACCGAGGTTGGGAAGAGATGACGAACTAAGGCCATGGCGGTTCCAATGTGCCTAGTGTGCGGCCAGCTGTCTGGGTAGGGCCAGGAGGTCCAGCTCAGGCTGAGTCAGAGAAGGCAATGATGCCCAGATCAGCCTATATATTTGGTGTACAGCCAAATGGCGTGCAGGTTGATCTTCATTTGGGGTTTCTAGGTAGCCCCAGAGGGCAATGTTTCTCTTGGAGGGCCCACAGAGTGCTGCATTGTACTTCCGGATTGCCAAACTGGAGGGCTTGTGGGCCGGTAGTCTGAGGACGGAACTCTGAGAACACAAGCTAGGCTTAGGTTTTATGGGTGAGGACATGGCAGGCACAATCTACAGACCTGAATCGAGATCTCGTGCACCTGAAGTCAGGTTGAGCATCAGACGATGCCTCAGGTTTGACTTTCTGTCCCTGATGGCCCCTTCATAAAGGGGGGGAATCACGAGGCCGTGGGGGTTTTCCCACCATGGGAGTTGTGAGAAGCTCCAAACTGCAAAGATTCTACTGTGGGACAATTGAGACCAGTTGGTTGGCTCCAGGCCAACGATTCTGAGCAGGGTTCTAAGGATGGAAGGCTGGGTAGCCCACCTCGCATTCCAATATTCTCCTAGCTACATGATAGGCTAGATCTGTTGGATCTCGGGGAGCAACCGAGGAGGCTGAGTTTAAATGGACTCTCCTGTGGATGGGTCCTAATATGTTTTTGTGTCTATGGAGACTGTGGCATTAAGCGGTGGCACTAGGGCCCTGAAGGCTTCTCCTAAACAGAGGTTTGACACAGCTCCACCATGCAAGTTTCCCATGTGTAGAGGAGATTTTTCTGATGGGTGAGTCAAGAAACAGCCATATTCTGGTATTGAAATCCAGGCCTCTGAGGAGAGATGCCTGGAAACCAAAGCAATGAATCCGATTAGTGCCTAGGGGCCTGTTGGTTTCTTTTTACCTCGGGCGACATCTATCTATGGGTCAGAGTGCAGGTAGGTGCTCAGATGAACTCAGATTGCCCGTGTTTGTCCTTGGAAGCCAACACTATGGGATGGCCTCAGGGAATTTAAAGGTTTATACTTTTAGTTGCGTTGTCGCCATTGGAATGGGCTCACACAATTCCCTTGGAGAGGGCAAGAACAGTCCTCAGGTTTGGCTTCAGGGGCCTGAGCCTATAGGGTGTGTAAGCCAGGGCTCTTTGGACAGTTGTCTGAAAACACAAACTCGACTTCTGTTTCGGGTCATAGGTAGGGCAGGACTGATCTACAGACCATGAGGAGAACATTTCGGTATATGAAAAAAAAGCGAGTGTGAGGCTATTGCTCATGTTTTTGTCTCTGCATATCATGTCACTCATGGTCGTGAAATTTCCGGGTGACTTCATGGGAAATGGACGAGTCTTACTCTCTGGGGATTTGGCCCCTTCCAAAGAGGTTGTGGTCATACTGTGGGATGGAAGAAGTCGTTTTTTTTGTTGTTGTTGCTTTGTTTTGTTTCATTTTTTAACCTCCGTTGTCCCACCAAATGAGGAATTCCAGAGTAGAGCTCTGGGGAGGGGTGACTGAACAACCAGAAATCTGCTTAAAAATTGGGGCCTAGGGCTATGTCAAGCCCATTATGACATCTAGTGATCCAGGCTCTGAGAGGAATTACTAGAGGACAGGACTCACACTGAGGGTCACAATGCATATTTATGCCCTCGTCGCACTCAAGAATAGGCGGGCCTCAGGGTGAATGCTAGTTTCTCCTACAATGAACGTTGGACAACATGCCAACCACAAGGTTTCTTGCCATGTGTAAGGAGAAGTTCTGATTTCTGCATCACACTCACCCCTGGGCAGTGATTGGAGATAAAGTCTAGTTTCTGAGGCCTGAAAACTGAGGTAGGGAAGAGATGATGACCTAAGGCCATGGCAGGTCTGATGTGCTCAGTGTGCGGTCAGCTGTCTGGGTGTTGGTCAGGAAGTCCGGGCTCAGGTTGTGTCAGACAGTGCATTAGTGCCCAGGTTAGACTATATAATTCGGGCAAAGTCGAGTACCGTGTAGGTTTATCTTCATATAAGGTGCCTTGGCAGATCTTTAGGCAATATTTTTTTTCCAGAAAGCAGGCCATGTGCTGCATTGTGGGACCGGATTTACCAATCATGAGGGCTTTGAGGCCAGGAGAGTGAGGTCGGAATTCTGAGAACAAAAGCTATACTTGGGCTCAGGGCAAGGGCACGGCAGGTACCCCCTGCAGATCTGAACCAATATCTCATCCATTTCAAGTCAGGGAGAGAATTAGACTTTGGCTTAGGTTGGAGTGTCTGTGCCTGACGGCCTCTTCATGAAGGGAGTGGGAATCTCGTGTCCATGGAGTTTTTCCCACGTGGGAGTTGTGGGTTGCCCCCTTCAAGAATTCCTTCTGCAGGACAATTGAGACCTTTGGGCAGCTCCAGGACATCCCATATGGAATGACTCCAGAGCACCGTTCGAGGGAGGATGCCTGGGAAGCCAGCCTCGAATTCCAATTGTCTCCTAGCAACAAGCCAGTTTAGATCTGATGGCTCTGCGGGAGCAACCGGGGTGGCTGACTTGATATGGACTTTCCTGAGGATGAGTCCTAATGTGTGTTTGTGTCCATGGGGCCTTGGAATGGGGCCGTGGCACCAGGACCCTGAAGTATTCTCCTAAGCTTTTGACATAGCTCGATGCACATGTTTCCTTGTGGAGACGAGATTTGTTCTGATTGCTGCCTCAGGAAAACCCCTATGCTGGTATTGGAATCCAGGCTTTTGAGGAGACATGCCTGTAACCAAAGCAATGGATCCGATATGGCCAGGGTCCTGTCTGGTTCAATCTTCTTCTCTGCAGACATCCATCTATGGTATGAGTGG
Source organism: Mustela nivalis (assembly GCF_964662115.1). Classification (NCBI taxonomy): domain Eukaryota; kingdom Metazoa; phylum Chordata; class Mammalia; order Carnivora; family Mustelidae; genus Mustela; species Mustela nivalis. The sequence continues at coordinate 158,900 of NW_028135825.1, forward strand.
AGGTTGATGCTCAGCTGCTATCAGACCGCGCTTGTTTGTCACGGGAGACCTGCACTATTGGGATGGCCTCAGGGATTTGGAGGGTTCTCCTAATTTTACGGTTTTGGACAATGGAATGGGCAGAGTTCCCATGGATTGGGTAGGCACAGTCCTTATGTGTGGCTCCAGGGACCGCAGCGTGGAGGGTGTGTGGCCCAGGACTTTGAGGACAGAAGTCTGAAAACATAAACTCAGCTTAGGTTTGGAGACATAGGTATGGCAGGCCCGATCTATAAACCATGAGAAGAACTCTTCAGGATATGAAGAAAGAGCGAGTCTGAGGTGCTTGTTCAGTCTTTTGTCTCTAGATTCGGTATCAGCGATGGCCGTGGATTGTCTGGGAAACCTCATGGGCCATTGACGAATCTTCCTCTCTGTGGAATTGGCCCGATCCCAATTCTTTTTCGTCAATCTGTGGAATGGGAGGTCTCCTTTCAGGTTGGTTACCTTAGGTGTCCCGCCAAAAGAGGAATTCCAAAGAAGAGCCCTGTGGAAAAGCGAAGGGACAACCCGAACTATGGGTAAAATTTGGGGCCTAGGGGCATGGCAAGCTCAATATGCTGTCTCTTCATCCAGCCACTGAGAGGCCTTACCTGAGGACTGGGATCAGGCTGAGGGTCACAATGTGTGTTTGTGACCAATGTGGCCCATAAACATGGGCGGGGCCCCATGGGCCACACTGGTTTCAACTACACTGAACATTGGAAAACATGCCAACCACATGGTTTCTAACCACGGGGAAGGAGTTGTTATTTCTGCATCACTTACAAGCCTGGGCAGTGATTGGAGATAAGGTCTAGGTTCTGAAACTTGAGAATCGAGGTTGGGAAGAGATGACGACCTAAGGACATGGCTCGTCCGGCGTGCTCAGTGTTCGACCAGCTTTCTGGGTGGGGCCAGGAAGTCCAGGCTCAGGCTGTGTAGAAAGGGCAATAGTGCCCAGGTCAGCCTATATATTTGGGGTACAGTCGAATGGCATGCAGGTTGATCCTCATTTGGAGTTTCTGGGTAGCCCCACAGGGCAATGTTTTTCTTCCTGAAGGCTGGAAGAGTGCTGCATTATAGTTCTGGTTTGCAAACTGGAGGCTTGTGGGCCAGTAGTCTGAAGACGGAAATCTGAGAACACAAGCTAGGCTTAGGTTTCTGGGTGAGGACAAGGCAGGAACAATCTACAGACCTGAATCGAGATCTCGTGCTTCTGAAGTCAGGGCGAGGATCAGAAGATCGCTCAGGTTGGTGTTTCTGTCCCTGATGGCCCCTTCATGAAGGGGCGGGGGGGTCAAGAGGCCGTGGGGGTTTTCCCACGATGTTAGTTGTGAGAAGCTCCAAACTGCAACGATTCTTGTGCAGGACAATTGAGACATGTTGGTTGGCTCCAGGCCAACGATTCCGAGCAGGGTTCTAAGGATGGATGCCTGGGTAGCCCACCTTGCATTCCAATTGTGTCCTAGCAACAAGACAGGTTATATCTGCTGGATCTGGGCGAGCAATCTGGATCTGAGTTGAAATGGACTCTCCTGTGGATGGATCCTAATATGTTTTTGTGTCTATGGAGACCTTGGAATGAAGCGGTGGCACTGGGGTCCTGAAGGGTTTTTTCAAACAGAGGCTTTGACACAGCTCCAACGTGCAAGTTTCCCATATGTAGATGAGATTTTTTATGACGGATGAGTCAGGAAACAGCCATATGCTGGTATTGAAATCCAGGCCTCTGAGGAGAGATGACTGGATACCACAACAATGAATCTGAATAGTGCCTAGGGGCCTGTTCGTACCTTTTTACCTCTGGGAACATCAGTCTATGCGTCTGAGTGCATGTAGGTTCTCAGATGGGCTCAGATTGCCCGAGTTTGTCCTGGGAAGCCACCACTATTGGGATTGCCTCAGGGAGTTTGGAGGTTTATCCTATTAGTAGGGTTGTGGCCATTGGAATGGGCACATACAATTCCCTTGGAGAGGGCAAGTACAGTCCTCAGGTTTGGCTCCAGGGGCCTGAGCCTGTAGGGTGTGTAGGCAGAGCTGTTTGGACAGTCGTCTGAAAACACAAACGCGGCTTATGTTTCAGGTCATAGGTATGGCAGGATTGATCTACAGACCATGAGGAGAACTCTTCGGGATATGAATAAGGGGCGAGTGTGAGGCTCGTGCTCAAGTTTTTGTCTCTGGATATCGTGTCACTCATGGTCTTGAAATTCCCTGGTGACTTCATGGGAAATGGACGAGTCTTACACTCTGGGGGTTTGGCCCCATCCAAAGAGTTTGGGGTCATTCTGTGGGATGGAAGAAGTCCGTTTTGTTGTTGTTGTTGATTTGCCATGTTTTGTTTTTTAACCTCAGGTGTCCCACCAAATGAGGGATTCCAGAGTAGAGCCCTGGGGAGGGCCGAACGGACAACTAGAAATCTGGTTAAAAATTGTGGCCTAGGGACACGTCAAGCCCATTATGACATCTAATGGTCGAGCCACTGAGAGGACTTACTAGAGGACAGGACTCACGCTGAGGGTCACAATGCGTGTTTATGCCCACTTCGCAAACAAGAATGGGCAGGGCCTCATGGTGAATCCTGGTTTCTCCTACACTGAATGTTGGACAACATGCCAACCACAAGGTTTCTTGCCATGGGTAAGGAAGAGTTCTGATTTCTGCATCACAGGCACCCCTGGGCAGTGATTGGAGATAAGGTCTAGGTACTGAAGCCTAAAAACTGAGGTAGGGAAGAGATGATGACCTAAGGCCATGGCGGTTCTGATGTGCTCAGTGTGCGGTCAGCTGTCTGGGTGTTGCTCAGGAGGTCCGAGCTCAGGTTGTGTCAGACAGTGCATTAGTGCCCAGGTTAGACTATATAATTTGGGTACAGTCGAGTGCCATGTAGATTTATCCTCATATAAGTTGTCTGGGCAGCTCATTAGGCAAAATTTGTTTTCTAGAGGGCAGGCAGAGTGCTTCCTTGTCAGTCCGGAATTGCTAAACTTGAGGGTATCGTGTAGAAGAGTGTGAGGACGGAAGTCTGAGAACACAAGCTAGACTTGGGTTTCAGGGCGAGGACACGGCAGGTACCACTGTAGATCTGAACCAATATCTCATGCATCTGAAGTCAGGGCGAGGATCAGACGTTGGCTCAGGTTGGAGTTCCTGAGCATGACGGACCCTTCATGAAGGGAGCGGAATCTCAAGGCCATGGAGTTTTTCCCACGTTGGGAGTTGTGGGATGCCCCCATCAAGGATTCCTTCTGCGGGACAATTGAGACCTGTTGGGCAGCTTCAGGACATCCCATATGGAATGACTCCAGAGCACTGTTCGAGGATGGATGCCTGGGAAGCCGGCCTCGCATTCCAAATGTCTCCCAGCAACAAGACAGTTTAGATCTGATGGCTCTGCGGGAGCAACCGGGGTGGCTGACTTGAAATGGACTTTCCTGAGGATGGGTCCTAATGTGTGTTTGTGTCCATGAGGGCCTTAAAAAGGGGCGGTGGCACCGGGACCCTGAAGTATTCTCCTAAGCTTTTGACATAGCTTGATGCACAAGGTTCCTTGTGGAGACGAGATTTGTTTTGATGGGTGCCTCAGGAAAACTTCTATGCTGGTATTGGAATCCAGGCTTTTGAGGAGACATGCCTGTAATCCAAAGCAATGTATCCTATTATGGCCTAGGGTCCTGTCTGGTTCAATCTTCTTCTCAGGGGACATCCATCTATGGTATGAGTGGAAGTAGATGCTCAGCAGGTATCAGACTGCTGTTGTTTGTCCCGGGCGACCTGCACTATTGGGATGGCCTCAGGGATTTGTAGGGTTCTCCAAATTTTACTGTTTTGGACAATGGCATCGGCAGAATTCCCATGGATTGGGTTGGCACAGTCCTAATGTGTGACTCCAGGGGCCCCAGCCTGGAGGGTGTGTGGCCCAGGACTTTGAGGACAGAAGTCTGAAAACACAAACTCAGCTTAGGTTTGGGGACGTAGGTATGGCAGGCCCGATCTATAAACCATGAGAAGAACTCTTCCGGATATGAAGAGAGAGCGAGTCTGAGGCGCTTGCTCAGGCTTTTGTCTCTGGATTTTGTATCAGAGATGGCCGAGGAATGTCGGGGAGGCCTCATGGGCCATGGACGAATTTTCCTCTCTGTGGATTTGGCCCGTTCCCAATTGTTTTTCGTCAATCTGTGGAATGGGAGGACTCCTTTCAGGTTTGTTACCTCAGGTGTCCCGCCAAAAGAGTAATTCCAAAGAAGAGCCTTGGGGAAAAGTGAAGGGAGAACCCGAACTATGGGTAAAATTTGGGGCCTAGGGGCATGGCAAGCCCAATATGCTGTCTCTTCATCCAGCCACTGAGAGGCCTTACCTGAGGCCTGGGATCAGGCTGAGGGACACAATGTGTGTTTGTGACCAATGTGGCCCATAAACATGGGCGGGGCCTCATGGGCCACACTGGTTTCAACTACACTGAACGTTGGAAAACATGCCAACCACTAGGTTTCTTGCCAAGGCGAAGGAGAAGTTCTGATTCTTGCATCACGTTCACTCCTGAGCAGTGAGTGGAGATAAGGTCTAGGTTCTGAAGGTGAAAACTGAGGTTGGGTAGAGATGATGGCCTAAAGCCATTGTGGGTGTGATATGCTCTGTGTATGGCCAGCTGTCTGGGTGTTGGACTGGAGGTCTGCCCTCAGGCTGTGTCAGACAGGGCTTTAGTGCACAGGCTAGACTGTATAATTGGGGTATGGTCGAGTGGCATGCAAGTTGTTACTCATTTGGCGTTTCTGGTTAGCCCTATAGGGCAACATTTTTCTTCTGGAGGGCAGGCAGAGTGCTGCATTGTGTCTCCAGAATTGCCAAACTGGAGGGGTGTGGCCAGGATTGTGAGGAAGGAAGTCTGAAAACACAAGCTAGCACGAGTTTTGGGGCCAAGAGCATGGCAGGCCCACTCTGCAGAGGCTGAATCGAGATCTCCTTCAGGTGAGGTCAGGGCGAGTATCAGATGTTGCCTCAAGCTGCAGTTTGTGTCCATGACGGCCCTTACATGAAGGGGGTGGGGGCGTCATGAGGCCAGGGAGGTTTCCCTACTCTGGGAGTTGTGAGCTGCTCCAAACTTCAAAGTTTCCTTCTTCAGGACAGTCGAGTACTATTGGATGGTCCCTTGATGCCCCATACAGAAAGACTCGAGAGCAGGGGCCTAAGCATGGATGCCGAGAAACGCCAACTCACCTTCCCATTGCCTGGTCGAGACAAGGCACGCTCAATCTGCGGGCTCTTGGGTGAGCTACCCAGAAGGCTGAGTTTAAATGGACTCTCCTGAGGATGAGTCATAATGTGGGTTGGTGGCCATGGAGACCTTGGAATGTGCCAGTAGCTAAGGGACTCTTCAGGATTCTCCAACCCGAAGGGCTTGACACAACTCCAACAAGGAAGCTTCCCATGTGGAGATGAGAGGTCTTCTGTCTGGTGCCTCAGGAAAGCCCCGTATGCTGGTCTTCGAACCCAGGCCTCTGAGGAGTGATACCTGGACACCAAAGCAAGAGTTCATAATAGGGCCTAGGGGCCTGTCTGGTTCAATCTTCTGTCTCTGCGGATATCTGTCTGTGTGTCTGCATGGAGGTAGTAGTTGCTCAGCTTGTGTCATAATGCCCCTATTTGTCCAGTGCGGCTTGCGGTAGTGGGATGTCCTTGGGGACCTTGGGGTTTCTACTATTTTGTAGAGTTGTGGCCAATGGAATGGGCAGTTTCTTAGGAGAGAGCAGGCACAGTTCTGTGGTGTGGCTCCAGAGACCCCAACCTGGAAGCTGTGTGGGCCATGGCTGTGCAGACAGACATCCAAAAACCCTAACTCAGCTCAGGTTTGGGGCCGAGGTTACGGCAGGCCTGATCTACAGTCCATGAGGGAGCTCCTCTGGATATGAAAGAAGGGTGAGAGGGGCAGTCGCTCAGGCTTTTGTCTCTGGATGTTTTGTCCTCAATGTCCGTTTAATGTAGGAGTTGCCTCATGGGTCGTAGAAGTCTCCCTCTCTGGTAGTTTGTCCAGCCCCCAAGAGTTTGGGGTCATTCTGTGGGAAGAGAAGTGTCTTGTTTTCTGCTTCATGTGTCCCCCCATTAGAGGGATTCTAGAGCATAGCAGTGGGTACTGACAACTGGAATACTCGCCCTCTGGTTAAGCCTGGGGGCCTATGGATATGACAAGCCCCATATGCAGGATCTTGGTCCAGCCACTGAGAGGCGTTACTTTAATACGGGACTCACGCTGCAGGTCACAATGCATGTCTGTGCCCTAGGCGGCCCTCAAGCACTGGCGTGGCCTTTCGGACAATGCAGGTTTTCCCACATTGAACGTTGGACAACATGCCAACCACAAGGTTTCTGGCCATGGGGAAGGAGGAATTCTAATTTCTGCATCACGTTCACACCTGGGCAGTGATTGGAGATAAGGTCTAGGTACTGAAGCCTGAAATCGAGGTTGGGAAGAGATGACGACCTACAGCCATAGCGGGTCCTATGTGTCCAGGTTGGGGCCAGCTGTCTGGGTGTCGTTTGGGATGTCTTGTCTCAGGCTGTGCCAGACAGGGCATTAGTATACAGGGTGGGCTGTATAATTGCTTTACAATCGAGTGGCATGCATTAGAAAATCATTTGGGGTTTCTTATTAGCAGCATAGGGCAAAGATTTTCTTCTGGAGGGCAGGCAGAGTGCTGCATTGTGGCTTCGGAATTCCCAAACTGGAGGGCTTGTGGGCCAGGAGAGTGAGGACGGAAGTCTGAGAACACAAGCTAGGCTTAGGGTTCGGGGCAAGGACATGGCAGGCACACTCTGCAGAGCTGAATTGAGATCTCATGCGTCTGAAGTCAGGTCGAGGTTCAGACTTTGGCTCAGGTTTGAGTTTCTGTCCATGTGGGCCCCATCAGGAAGGGGGGGCATAATGAGGCCATGGGGGTTTACCCACTATTGGAGTTGTGAGATGCTCCAAACCGCAAGGATTCCTTCTGTGGGACAATTAAGATTTGTTGGATGGCTCCAGGACGTCTTATAAGGTATTTTCCCAGAACAGGGTTCTAAGTATGGATACCTGGGCAGCCAGCCTCACATTCCAATTGTCTCCTAGCAACAAGAAACGTTTGATCTGCTGGCTTGGGGTAGCAACAGAGGGGGCTGAGTTGAAATGGACTTTCCTGAGGATGGTCTTAATGTTGGTTTGAGTCCATGGAGACCTTTGTATGGGGCAGTGGCACCAGGGCCCTGAAGCATTCTCCTAACCAGAGGTTATGACAAAGCTCCAATGAGCAAGTTTCCATGGGGAGACGAGATTTGTTCTTATTGGTGCCTCAGGAAACCACCATATGCTGGTATTGGAAACGAGGCCTCTGAGGACAGATGCCTGGAAACCAAAGCAATGGATCTGTTTAGGGCCTAGGGGCCTGTCCTGTTCAATATTCTTCTCTGGGGACATCTGTTGTCTGAGTGGAGGTAGTTGCTCAGCTGGTTTGAGATCACCCCTGTTTGTCCTGGGCGGCCTACACTATTGGGATGGCCTCGGTGACTTTGGAGGTTTTTCCTAATTTGCAAGGTTGTGGCCAATGGAATGGGAAGAATTCCCTTGAAAGGGAAGCACAGTCCTGAGGTGTGGCTCCAGGGACCCAAGTGTGGAGCGTGTGTGGTCCAGGGCTATTTGCCCAAAAGTCTGAAAACACAAACTCCACTTAGGTTGTGGGATTTAGGTATGGCCGGCCCGATCTATAGACCGTGAGGAGACCTCTTCGGGATATGAACAAAGGGCGAATGTGATGTGCATGCTCATGGTTATTTTTTTTTTTTTCTGGAAATGTGTCACCGATTGCCATGGAATGTCGGGGTGTCCTCATGGGCCATCGATGAGGCTCCCTTTCTGGGGATTTGACCCGATCCCAAGAGATTGGGGTCATTCTATGGGAAGGGAGGAAGCCTTTCTGGTTTTTTTTTTTTTATTATTTTTTTTTGTTTTTTGTTTTTTTTTTGTTTTTTTTACCTCAGGTGGACCACCAAAAGAGGGATTCCAGAGCAGTGTCATGGGTGGGGGCAACCTGACAACCAGACCTCTTGTTAACAATGGGAACTAAGAACATGGCAAGCCCCATATGTGGGCTCTTGGTCCAGACACTGAGAGGCCTTCCTTGAGGATAGGTCTCACACTGAGTTTCACAATGTGTTTTTGTGCCCAAGGAGCCCCTCAAGTCAGGGCGTGGCCTAATGTACCATGCTGGTTTCTCCTACACTGAACGTTGCACAGTATGGGAACCACAAGTTTTCTGGCAATGGGGAAGATGGAGTTCTAATTTCTGCAACACTTTCACTCCTGGACTGTGATTGGATTTAAGGTCTAGGTTCAGAAGCCTGAAAACTGAGGTTGGGAAGAGATGAAGCCCTAAGGCCATGGTGTGTCTGATGTGCTCAGTGTTCGGCCAGCTGTTGAGTGTGGGTTGGGAGGTGCAGGCTCAGGTTGTGGCAGACAGGGAATTATTGCTCAGGCTAGACTGCATCATTGGGGTGCAGTCGAGTTTCGTGCAGGATGGTACTCATTTGTGGTTACTGGGTAGCCCCAGAGGGCAACGTTTTTCTTCTGGAGGGAAGACACAGTGCCACATAGTGACTCCAAAATTCCCAAACTGGAAGGCTTGTGGGCCAGGAGTGTGAGGAAAAAATTCTGAGAACACAAGCCAGACTTAGATTTCGGGGTGAGGGGACGGCAGGCACCCTCTGCAGAGATGATTCGAGATCCCGTATACCTGAAGACAGAGCTAGGATAAGATGTTTTCTTAGGTCGGAGTTTCTGTCCATGACGGCCCATTCATGAAGGGGAGGGTGTCACGAGGACATGGAGGTTTTCCCACTATGGGAATTGTGAGATGCTCCAAACCACAATGATTCCTTCTGTGGGACAGTCGAGACATGTTGGATGGCTCCAGGACATCCCATAAGGAAGTTATCCAGAGCAGGGTTCTAAGGATGGATGCCTGGGCAGCCTGCCTCCCATTCCAGGTGTCTCATAGAGTCTAGGCAAGTTCGATCTGCTGGATCTAGGGGAGCAACCGAGGCGGGTGTTTTGAAATGGGTGAGTTGAGGATGGGTCATAATGTGCATTTGTGTCCATGTAGACCTTGGAATGGGGTGCTTGATCCGGGGCCTTGAGGGATGTTCATAACCGGAGGTTTTGATGGAGCTCTAAAGGGTATATTTCCTATGTAGAGAAGAGAATTGTTTTGATGAGTGCCTAAGGAATCTCCCATATGCTGGTATTGTAAACCAGGCCTCTGAGGAGAGATGACTGGAATCAAAATCAATCGATCTGATTAGGGCCTCAGTGCCCGTACAGTTCAATCTTATTCTATGGGGATATCTGTCTCTGGGTCTGAGTGGAGGTGGTTTCCTAACTTGTGAAAGATCATCCCTGTTTGTCCTGGGCAGCCAACACAATTCGGATGGCCTGGGGGAGTTTGGAGGATTCTCCTAATCTATAGGGTTGTGGCCAATGGAAATGGCAGAATTCCCCTGGAGAGGGAAGCCACAGTCCTGAGGTGTGGCTCCAGGGGCCCCAGCTTGGATGGTGTGTGGGCCATGCCTGTGGGGACAGAATTCTGAAAACACAAACTCAGCTTAGGTTTGTGGATGTATGTATGAAGGCTCGATCAACAGACCGTGAGAAATTTCGGGGCTATGAACAAAGGGCGAGAATGTGGCGCTTGCTCAGGCTTTTGTCTCTGAATTTTGTGTCAACGGTGGCTGTGGAATTTCAGGATGTCCTCAAGGACCATGGACAATTTTTTCTCTGGTGATATGGGCTGATCCCAAGTGATTGGGATCATTCTGTGGATGGGAAGAGTCCTTTCTGTATTTTTTTTTTTTTTACCTCAGGTGTCCCACCAAAGAGGGATTCCCGAGTAGAGCCCTGAGTAGGGGTGACTAGACATCTCGAACTCTTGTTGATATTGGGGGACTGGGGCTTGGTAAGCCCCATATGTGGGCTGTTGTTCCAGTCACTAATCGGCTTTACATGAGGATAGGGCTCACGCTGAGGGTCTCAATGTGTGTTTGTGCACATTGTGGCCCTCAGGGATAGGTGGGGCCTCATTGTCCATGCTGCTTTCTCCTACAATGAACATTGGACAACATGCCAACCACTAGGTTTCTTGCCAAGGCGAAGGAGAAGTTCTGATTCTTGCATCACGTTCACTCCTGAGCAGTGAGTGGAGATAAGGTCTAGGTTCTGAAGGTGAAAACTGAGGTTGGGTAGAGATGATGGCCTAAAGCCATTGTGGGTGTGATATGCTCTGTGTACGGCCAGCTGTCTGGGTGTTGGACTGGAGGTCTGCCCTCAGGCTGTGTCAGACAGGGCTTTAGTGCACAGGCTAGACTGTATAATTGGGGTATGGTCGAGTGACATGCAGGTTGTTACTCATTTGGCGTTTCTGGTTAGCCCTATAGGGTAACATTTTTCTTCTGGAGGGCAGGCAGAGTGCTGCATTGGGTCTCCAGAATTGCCAAACTGGAGGGGTGTGGCCAGGATTGTGAGGAAGGAAGACTGAAAACACAAGCTAGCACGAGTTTTGGGGCCAAGAGCATGGCAGGCCCACTCTGCAGAGGCTGAATCGAGATCTCCTGCAGGTGAGGTCAGGGCGAGTATCAGATGTTGCCTCAAGCTGAAGTTTGTGTCCATGACGGCCCCTTCCTGAAGGGGATGGGGGCGACATGAGGCCAGGGAGCTTTCCCTACGCTGGGAGTTGTGAGCTGCTCCAAACTTTAATGTTTCCTTCTTCAGGACAGTCGAGTACTATTGGATGGTTCCAGGATGCCCCATACAGAAAGACTCGAGAGCAGGGCCATAAGCATGGATGCGGAGAAACGCCAACTCACCTTCCCATTGCCTGGTCGAGACAAGGCACGCTCAATCTGCGGGCTCTTGGGTGAGCTATCCAGAAGGCTGAGTTTAAATGGACTCTCCTGAGGATGAGTCATAATGTGGGTTGGTGGCCATGGAGACCTTGGAATGTGGCAGTAGCGAAGGGACTCTGCAGGATTCTCCAACCCGAAGGGCTTGACACAACTCCAACAAGGAAGCTTCCCATGTGGAGATGAGAGGTCTTCTGTCTGGTGCCTCAGGAAAGCCCCGTATGCTGGTCTTCGAACCCAGGCCTCTGAGGAGTGATACCTGGACACCAAAGCAAGAGTTCATAATAGGGCCTAGGGGCCTGTCTGGTTCAATCTTCTGTCTCTGCGGATATCTGTCTGTGTTTCTGCATGGAGGTAGTAGTTGCTCAGCTTGTGTCATAATGCCCCTATTTGTCCAGTGCGGCTTGCGGTAGTGGGATGTCCTTGGGGACCTTGAGGTTTCTACTATTTTGTAGAGATGTGGCCAATGGAATGGGCAGTTTCATAGGAGAGAGCAGGCACAGTTCTGTGGTGTGGCTCCAGAGACCCCAGCCTGGAGGCTGTGTGGGCCATGGCTGTGCAGACAGACATCCAAAAACCCTAACTCAGCTCAGGTTTGGGGCCGAGGTTACGGCAGGCCTGATCTACAGTCCATGAGGGGAGCTCCTCTGGATATGAAAGAAGGGTGAGAGGGAGGCAGTCTCTCAGGCTTTTGTCTCTGGATGTTTTGTCCACAATGGCCGTTTAATGTAGGAGTTGCCTCATGGGTCGTAGAAGTCTCCCTCTCTGGTAGTTTGTCCAGCCCCCAAGAGTTTGGGGTCATTCTGTGGGAAGGGAAGTGTCCTGTTTTCTGCTTCATGTGTCCCCCCATTAGAGGGATTCTAGAGCATAGCAGTGGGTACTGACAACTGGAATACTCGCCCTCTGGTTAAGCCTGGGGGCCTATGGATATGACAAGCCCCATATGCAGGATCTTGGTCCAGCCACTGAGAGGCGTTACTTTAATACGAGACTCACGCTGCAAGTCACAATGCATGTCTGTGCCCTAGGCGGCCCTCAAGCACTGACGTGGCCTTTCGGACAGTGCAGGTTTTCCCACATTGAACGTTGGACAACATGCCAACCACAAGGTTTCTGGCCATGGGGAAGGAGGAATTCTAATTTCTGCATCACGTTCACCCCTGGGCAGTGATTGGAGATAAGGTCTAGGTTCTGAAGCCTGAAAACCGAGGTTGGGAAGAGATGACGACCTACAGCCATAACGGGTCCTATGTGTCCAGGTTGGGGCCAGCTGTCTGGGTGTCGTTTGGGATGTCTTGTCTCAGGCTGTGCCAGACAGGGCATTAGTATACAGGGTGGGCTGTATAATTGCTTTACAATCGAGTGGCATGCATTAGAAAATCATTTGGGGTTTCTTATTAGCAGCATAGGGCAAAGTTTTTCTTCTGGCGGGCAGGCAGAGTGCTGCATTGTGGCTTCGGAATTCCCAAACTGGAGGGCTTTTGGGCCAGGAGAGTGAGGACGGAAGTCTGAGAACACAAGCTAGGCTTAGGTTTCAGGGCAAGCACATGGGAGGCACACTCTGCAGAGCTGAATTGAGATGTCGTGCGTCTGAAGTCAGGTCGAGGTTCAGACTTTGGCTCAGGTTTGAGTTTCTGTCCATGTGGGCCCCATCAGGAAGGGGGGGCATTATGAGGCCATGGGGGTTTTCCCACTATTGGAGTTGTGAGATGCTCCAAACCGCAAGGATTCCTTCTGTGGGACAATTAAGATTTGTTGGATGGCTCCAGGACGTATTATAAGGTATTTTCCCAGAACAGGGTTCTAAGTATGGATGCCTGGGCAACCAGCCTCACATTCCAATTGTCTCCTAGCAACAAGAAACGTTTGACCTGCTGGCTTGGGGTAGCAACAGAGGGGGCTGAGTTGATATGGACTTTCCTGAGGATGGTCTTAATGTTGGTTTGAGTCCATGGAGACCTTTGTATGGGGCAGTGGCACCAGGGCCCTGAAGGATTCTCCTAACCAGAGGTTATGACAAAGCTCCAATGAGCAAGTTTCCATGGGGAGACGAGATTGTTCTTATTGGTGCCTCAGGAAACCACCATATGCTGGTATTGGAAACGAGGCCTCTGAGGAGAGATGCCTGGAAACTAAAGCAATGGATCTGATTAGGGCCTAGGGGCCTGTCCGGTTTAATATTCTTCTCTGGGTACATCTGTTGTCTGAGTGGAGGTAGTTGCTCAGCTGGTTTGAGATCACCCCTGTTTGTCCTGGGCGGCCTACACTATTGGGATGGCCTCGGTGTCTTTGGAGGTTTTTCCTAATTTGCAAGGTTGTGGCCAATGGAATGGGAAGAATTCCCTTGAAAGGGAAGCACAGTCCTGAGGTGTGGCTCCAGGGACCCAAGTGTGGAGCGTGTGTGGTCCAGGGCTATTTGGACAAAAGTCTGAAAACACAAACTCCACTTAGGTTGTGGGATGTAGGTATGGCTGGCCTGATCTATAGACCGTGAGGAGACCTCTTCGGGATATGAACAAAGGGCGAATGTGAGGTGCTTGCTCATGCTTTTTTTTTTTTTTTTTTTCTGGAAATGTGTCACCGATTGCCATGGAATGTCGGGGTGTCCTCGTTGGCCATCGATGAGGCTCCCTTTCTGGGGATTTGACCCGATCCCAAGAGTTTGGGGTCATTCTGTGGGAAGGAAGGAGGCCTTTCTGTTTTTTTTTTGTTGTTGTTGTTTATGTTTTTTGTTTTTTGTTTTTTGTTTTTTTTTTTAACCTCCGGTGGACCACCAAAAGAGGGATTCCAGAGCAGAGTCATGGGTATGGGCAACAGGACAACCAGACCTCTGGTTAACATTGGGACCTAAGAACATGGCCAGCTCCATGTGGGCTCTTGGTCCAGACACTGAGAGGCCTTCCTTGAGGATAGGTCTCACACTGAGTTTCACAATGTGTTTTTGTGCCCAAGGAGCCCCTCAAGTCAGGGCGTGGCCTAATGTACCATGCTGGTTTCTCCTACACTGAACGTTGCACAGTATGGGAACCACAAGTTTTCTGGCAATGGGGAAGATGGAGTTCTAATTTCTGCAACACTTTCACTCCTGGACTGTGATTGGATTTAAGGTCTAGGTTCTGAAGCCTGAAAACTGAGGTTGGGAAGAGATGAAGCCCTAAGGCCATGGTGTGTCTGATGTGCTCAGTGTTCGGCCAGCTGTTGAGTGTGGTTTGGGAGGTGCAGGCTCAGGCTGTGGCAGACAGGGAATTAGTGCCCAGGCTAGACTGCATCATTGGGGTGCAGTCAAGTTTCGTGCAGGATGGTACTCATTTGTGGTTACTGGGTAGCCCCAGAGGGCAACGTTTTTCCTCTGGAGGGAAGACACAGTGCCACATAGTGGTTCCAGCATTCCCAAACTGGAAGGCTTGTGGGCCAGGAGTGTGAGGAAAAAATTCTGAGAACACAAGCCAGACTTAGATTTCGGGGTGAGGGGACGGCAGGCACCCTCTGCAGAGATGATTCGAGATCCCGTATACCTGAAGACAGAGCTAGGATAAGACGTTTTCTTAGGTCGGAGTTTCTGTCCACGACGGCCCATTCATGAAGGGGAGGGTGTCACGAGGACATGGAGGTTTTCCCACTATGGGAATTGTGAGATGCTCCAAACCACAATGATTCCTTCTGTGGGACAGTCGAGACATGTTGGATGGCTCCAGGACATCCCATAAGGAAGTTATCCAGAGCAGGGTTCTAAGGATGGATGCGTGGGCAGCCTGCCTCCCATTCCAAGTGTCTCATAGAGCCAAGGCAAGTTCGATCTGCTGGATCTAGGGGAGCAACCGAGGCGGGTGTTTTGAAATGGGTGAGTTGAGGATGGGTCATAATGTGCATTTGTGTCCATGTAGACTTTGGAATGGGGTGCTTGATCCGGGGCCTTGAGGGATGTTCATAACCGGAGGTTTTGATGGAGCTCTAAAGAGTATGTTTCCTATGTAGAGAAGAGAATTGTTTTGATGAGTGCCTAAGGAATCTCCCATATGCTGGTATTGTAAAGCAGGCCTCTGAGGAGAGATGACTGGAATCAAAAGCAATGGATCTGATTAGGGCCTAAGTGCCCGTCCAGTTCAATCTTATTCTATGGGGATATCTGTCTCTGGGTCTTAGTGGAGGTGGTTTCCTAACTTGTGAAAGATCATCCCTGTGTGTCCTGGGCAGCGAACACAATTCGGATGGCCTGGGGGAGTTTGGAGGATTCTCTTAATCTATAGGGTTGTGGCCAATGGAAATGGCAGAATTCCCCTGGAGAGGGAAGCCACAGTCCTGAGGTGTGGCTCCAGGGGCCCCAGCTTGGATGGTGTGTGGGCCAGGACTGTGGGGACAGAAGTCTGAAAACACAAACTCAGATTAGGTTTGTGGATGTATGTATGAAGGCTCGATCAACAGACCGTGAGAATTTTCCGGGCTATGAACAAAGGGCGAGTATGGGGCGCTTGTTCAGGGTTTTGTCTCTGGATTTTGTGTCAATGGTGGCCGAGGAATGTCGGGGTGTCCTCAAGGGCCATGGACAATTCTTTCTCTTGTCATTTGGCCTGATCCCAAGTGGTTGGGATCATTCTGTGGATGGGAAGAGTCCTTTCTGTATTTTTTTTTTTTACCTCCGGTGTCCCACCAAAGAGGGATTCCAGAGTAGAGCCCTGAGTAGGGGTGACTAGACATCTCGAACTCTGGTTGAGATTGGGGGACTAGGGGCTTGGCAAACCCCATATGTGGGCTGTTGTTCCAGTCACTAATCGGCTTTACATGAGGATAGGGCTCACGCTGAGGGTCACAATGTGTGTTTGTGCAAATTGTGGCCCTCAGGGATAGGTGGGGCCTCATAGTCCATGCTGCTTTCTCCTACAATGAACATTGGACAACATGCCAACCACTAGGTTTCTTGCCAAGGCGAAGGAGAAGTTCTGATTCTTGCATCACATTCACTCCTGAGCAGTGAGTGGAGATAAGTTCTAGGTTCTGAATGTGAAAACTGAGGTTGGGTAGAGATGATGGCCTAAAGCCATTGTGGGTGTGATATGCTCGGTGTATGGCCAGCTGTCTGGGTGTTGGACTGGAGGTCTGTCCTCAGGCTGTGTCAGACAGGGCTTTAGTGCACAGGCTAGACTGTATAATTGGGGTATGGTCGAGTGGCATGCAGGTTGTTACTCATTTGGCGTTTCTTGTTAGCCCTATAGGGCAACATTTTTCTTCTGGAGGGCAGGCAGAGTGCTGCATTGGGTCTCCAGAATTGCCAATCTGGAGGGGTGTGGCCAGGATTGTGAGGAAGGAAGTCTGAAAACACAAGCTAGCACGAGTTTTGGGTCCAAGAGCATGGCAGGCCCACTCTGCAGAGGCTGAATCGAGATCTCCTGCAGGTGAGGTCAGGGCGAGTATCAGATGTTGCCTCAAGCTGGAGTTTGTGTCCATGACGGCCCCTTACTGAAGGGGGTGGGGGCGTCATGAGGCCAGGGAGGTTTCCCTACGCTGGGAGTTGTGAGCTGCTCCAAACTTCAAAGTTTCCTTCTTCAGGACAGTCGAGTATTATTGGATGGTTCAGGATGCCCCATACAGAAAGACTCGAGAGCAGGGCCCTAAGCATGGATGCCGAGAAACGCCAACTCTCCTTCCCATTGCCTGGTCGAGACAAGGCACGCTCAATCTGCGGGCTCTTGGGTGAGCTATCCAGAAGGCTGAGTTTAAATGGACTCTCCTGAGGATGATTCATAATGTGGGTTGGTGGCCATGGAGACCTTGGAATGTGCCAGTAGCTAAGGGACTCTGCAGGATTCTCCAACCCGAAGGGCTTGACACAACTCCAACAAGGAAGCTTCCCATGTGGAGATGAGAGGTCTTCTGTCTGGTGCCTCAGGAAAGCCCCGTATGCTGGTCTTCGAACCCAGGCCTCTGAGGAGTGATACCTGGAAACCAAAGCAAGAGTTCATAATAGGGCCTAGGGGCCTGTCTGGTTCAATCTTCTGTCTCTGCGGATATCTGTCTGTGTGTCTGCATGGAGGTAGTAGTTGCTCAGCTTGTGTCATAATGCCCCTATTTGTCCAGTGCGGCTTGCGGTAGTGGGATGTCCTTGGGGACCTTGAGGTTTCTACTATTTTGTAGAGTTGTGGCCAATGGAATGGGCAGTTTCTTAGGAGAGAGCAGGCACAGTTCTGTGGTGTGGCTCCAGAGACCCCAGCCTGGAGGCTGTGTGGGCCATGGCTGTGCAGACAGACATCCAAAAACCCTAACTCAGCTCAGGTTTGGGGCCGAGGTTACGGCAGGCCTGATCTACAGTCCATGAGGGGAGCTCCTCTGGATATGAAAGAAGGGTGAGAGGGAGGCAGTCGCTCAGGCTTTTGTCTCTGGATGTTTTGTCCACAATGGCCGTTTAATGTAGGAGTTGCCTCATGGGTCGTAGAAGTCTCCCTCTCTGGTAGTTTGTCCAGCCCCCAAGAGTTTGGGGTCATTCTGTGGGAAGGGAAGTGTCCTGTTTTCTGCTTCATGTGTCCCCCCAGTAGAGGGATTCAGGAGCATAGCAGTGGGTACTGACAACTGGAATACTCGCCCTCTGGTTAAGCCTGGGGGCCTATGGATATGACAAGCCCCATATGCAGGATCTTGGTCCAGCCACTGAGAGGCGTTACTTTAATACGAGACTCACGCTGCAGGTCACAATGCATGTCTGTGCCCTAGGCGGCCCTCAAGCACTGGCGTGGCCTTTCGGACAATGCAGGTTTTCCCACATTGAACGTTAGACAACATGCCAACCACAAGGTTTCTGGCCATGGGGAAGGAGGAATTCTAATTTCTGCATCACGTTCACCCCTGGGCAGTGATTGGAGATAAGGTCTAGGTTCTGAAGCCTGAAAACCGAGGTTGGGAAGAGATGACGACCTACAGCCATAGCGGGTCCTATGTGTCCAGGTTGGGGCCAGCTGTCTGGGTGTCGTTTGGGATGTCTTGTCTCAGGCTGTGCCAGACAGGGCATTAGTATACAGGGTGGGATGTATAATTGCTTTACAATCGAGTGGCATGCATTAGAAAATCATTTGGGGTTTCTTATTAGTAGCATAGGGCAAAGTTTTTCTTCTGGAGGGCAGGCAGAGTGCTGCATTGTGGCTTCGGAATTCCCAAACTGGAGGGCTTGTGGGCCAGGAGAGTGAGGACGGAAGTCTGAGAACACAAGCTAGGCTTAGGTTTCGGGGCAAGGACATGGCAGGCAAACTCTGCAGAGCTGAATTGAGATCTCATGCGTCTGAAGTCAGGTCGAGGTTCAGACTTTGGCTCAGGTTTGAGTTTCTGTCCATGTTGGCCCCTTCAGGAAGGGGGGGCATTATGAGGCCATGGGGGTTTTCCCACTATTGGAGTTGTGAGATGCTCCAAACCGCAAGGAATTCCTTCTGTGGGACAATTAAGATTTGTTGGATGGCTCCAGGACGTCTTATAAGTTATTTTTCCAGAACAGGGTTCTAAGTATGGATGCCTGGGCAGCCAGCCTCACATTCCAATTGTCTCCTAGCAACAAGAAACGTTTGATCTGCTGGCTTGGGGTAGCAACAGAGGGGGCTGAGTTGAAATGGACTTTCCTGAGGATGGTCTTAATGTTGGTTTGAGTTCATGGAGACCTTGGTATGGGGCAGTGGCACCAGGGCCCTGAAGGATTCTCTTAACCAGAGGTTATGACAAAGCTCCAATGAGCAAGTTTTCCATGGGGAGACGAGATTTGTTCTTATTGGTGCCTCAGGAAACCACCATATGCTGGTATTGGAAACGAGGCCTCTGAGGACAGATGCCTGGAAACCAAAGCAATGGATCTGATTAGGGCCTAGGGGCCTGTCCGGTTCAATATTCTTCTCTTGGGACATCTGTTGTCTGAGTGGAGGTAGTTGCTCAGCTGGTTTGAGATCACCCCTGATTGTCCTAGGCAGCCTACACTATTGGGATGGCCTCAGTGACTTTGGAGGTTTTTCCAAATTTGCAAGGTTGTGGCCAATGGAATGGGAATAATTCCCTTGAAAGGGAAGCACAGTCCTGAGGTGTGGCTCCAGGGACCCAAGTGTGGAGAGTGTGTGGTCCAGGCCTGTGGGGACAGAAGTCTGAAAACACAAACTCAGCTTAGGTTTGGGGATGTATGTATAAAGGCTCGATCTACAGACCGTGAGAATTTTCCGGGCTATGAACAAAGGGCGAGTATGTGGCGCTTGCTCAGGTTTTTGTCTCTGGATTTTGTGTCAATGGTGGCCGTGGAATGTCGGGGTGTCCTCAAGGGCCATGGACAATTCTTTCTCTGGTGATTTGGCCTGTTCCCAAGTGGTTGGGATCATTCTGTGGATGGGAAGAGTCCTTTCTGTATTTTTTTTTTTTTTTTACCTCAGGTGTCCCACCAAAGAGGGATTCCCGAGTAGAGCCCTGAGTAGGGGTGACTAGACATCTCGAACTCTGGTTGAGATTGGGGGACTAGGGGCTTGGCAAGCCCCATATGGGAGCTGTTGTTCCAGTCACTAAGAGGCTTTACATGAGCATAGGGCTCACGCTGAGGGTCACAATGTGTGTTTGTGCACATTGTGGCCCTCAGAGATAGGTGGGGCCTCATAGTCCATGCTGCTTTCTCCTACAATGAACATTGGACAACATGCCAACCAATAAGTTTCTTGCCAAGGCGAAGGAGAAGTTCTGATTCTTGCATCACATTCACTCCTGAGCAGTGAGTGGAGATAAGGTCTAGGTTCTGAAGGTGAAAACTGAGGTTGGGTAGAGATGATGGCCTAAAGCCATTGTGGGTGTGATATGCTCGGTGTATGGCCAGCTGTCTGGGTGTTGGACTGGAGGTCTGCCCTCAGGCTGTGTCAGACAGGGCTTTAGTGCACAGGCTAGACTGTATAATTGGGGTATGGTCGAGTGGCATGCAGGTTGTTACTCATTTGGCGTTTCTGGTTAGCCCTATAGGGCAACATTTTTTTGTGGAGGGCAGGCAGAGTGCTGCATTGTGTCTCCAGAATTGCCAAACTGGAGGGGTGTGGCCAGGATTGTGAGGAAGGAAGTCTGAAAACACAAGCTAGCACGAGTTTTGGGGCCAAGAGCATGGCAGGCCCACTCTGCAGAGGCTGAATCGAGATCTCCTGCACGTGAGGTCCGGGCGATTATCAGATGTTGCCTCAAGCTGGAGTTTGTGTCCATGACGGCCCCTTCCTGAAGGGGGTGGGGGCGTCATGAGTCCAGGGAGGTTTCCCTACGCTGGGAGTTGTGAGCTGCTCCATACTTCAAAGTTTCCTTCTTCAGGACAGTCGAGTACTATTGGATGGTTCCAGGATGCCCCATACAGAAAGACTCGAGAGCAGGGCCCTAAGCATGGATGTCGAGAAACGCCAACTCACCTTCCCATTGCCTGGTGGAGACAAGGCACGCTCAATCTGCGGGCTCTTGGGTGAGCTACCCAGAAGCCTGAGTTTAAATGGACTCTCCTGAGGATGAGTCATAATGTGGGTTGGTGGCCATGGAGACCTTGGAATGTGCCAGTAGCTAAGGGACTCTGCAGGATTCTCCAACCCGAAGGGCTTGACACAACTCCAACAAGGAAGCTTCCCATGTGGAGATGAGAGGTCTTCTGTCTGGTGCCTCAGGAAAGCCCCGTATGCTGGTCTTCGAACCCAGGCCTCTGAGGAGTGATACCTGGACACCAAAGCAAGAGTTCATAATAGGGCCTAGGGGCCTGTCTGGTTCAATCTTCTGTCTCTGCGGATATCTGTCTGTGTGTCTGCATGGAGGTAGTAGTTGCTCAGCTTGTGTCATAATGCCCCTATTTGTCCAGTGCGGCTTGCGGTAGTGGGATGTCCTTGGGGACCTTGAGGTTTCTACTATTTTGTAGAGTTGTGGCCAATGGAATGGGCAGTTTCTTAGGAGAGAGCAGGCACAGTTCTGTGGTGTGGCTCCAGAGACCCCAGCCTGGAGGCTGTGTGGGCCATGGCTGTGCAGACAGACATCCAAAAACCCTAACTCAGCTCAGGTTTGGGGCCGAGGTTACGGCAGGCCTGATCTACAGTCCATGAGGGGAGCTCCTCTGGATATGAAAGAAGGGTGAGAGGGAGGCAGTCGCTCAGGCTTTTGTCTCTGGATGTTTTGTCCACAATGGCCGTTTAATGTAGGAGTTGCCTCATGGGTCGTAGAAGTCTCCCTCTCTGGTAGTTTGTCCAGCCCCCAAGAGTTTGGGGTCATTCTGTGGGAAGGGAAGTGTCCTGTTTTCTGCTTCATGTGTCCCCCCAGTAGAGGGATTCTAGAGCATAGCAGTGGGTACTGACAACTGGAATACTCGCCCTCTGGTTAAGCCTGGGGGCCTATGGATATGACAAGCCCCATATGCAGGATCTTGGTCCAGCCACTGAGAGGCGTTACTTTAATACGGGACTCACGCTGCAGGTCACAATGCATGTCTGTGCCCTAGGCGGCCCTCAAGCACTGGCGTGGCCTTTCGGACAATGCAGGTTTTCCCACATTGAACGTTGGACAACATGCCAACCACAAGGTTTCTGGCCATGGGGAAGGTGGAATTCTAATTTCTGCATCACGTTCACCCCTGGGCAGTGATTGGAGATAAGGTCTAGGTTCTGAAGCCTGAAAACCGAGGTTGGGAAGAGATGACGACCTACAGCCATAGCGGGTCCTATGTGTCCAGGTTGGGGCCAGCTGTCTGGGTGTCGTTTGGGATGTCTTGTCTCAGGCTGTGCCAGACAGGGCATTAGTATACAGGGTGGGCTGTATAATTGCTTTACAATCGAGTGGCATGCATTAGAAAATCATTTGGGGTTTCTTATTAGCAGCATAGGGCAAAGTTTTTCTTCTGGAGGGCAGGCAGAGTGCTGCATTGTGGCTTCGGAATTCCCAAACTGGAGGGCTTGTGGGCCAGGAGAGTGAGGACGGAAGTCTGAGAACACAAGCTAGGCTTAGGTTTCGGGGCAAGGACATGGCAGGCACACTCTGCAGAGCTGAATTGAGATCTCATGCGTCTGAAGTCAGGTCGAGGTTCAGACTTTGGCTCAGGTTTGAGTTTCTGTCCATGTTGGCCTTTTCAGGAAGGGGAGGCATTATGAGGCCATGGGGGTTTTCCCACTATTGGAGTTGTGAGATGCTCCAAACGGCAAGGATTCCTTCTGTGGGATAATTAAGATTTGTTGGATGGCTCCAGGACGTCTTATAAGGTATTTTCCCAGAACAGGGTTCTAAGTATGGATGCATGGGCAGCCAGCCTCACATTCCAATTGTCTCCTAGCAACAAGAAACGTTTGATCTGCTGGCTTGGGGTAGCAACAGAGGGGGCTGAGTTGAAATCTACTTTCCTGAGAATGGTCTTAATGTTGGTTTGAGTCCATGGAGACCTTGGTATTGGGCAGTGGCACCAGGGCCCTGAAGGATTCTCCTAACCAGAGGTTATGACAAAGCTCCAATGAGCTAGTTTCCATGGGGAGACGAGATTTGTTCTTATTGGTGCCTCAGGAAACCACCATATCCTGGTAATGGAAACGAGGCCTCTGAGGAGAGATGCCTGGACCAAAGCAATGGATCTGTTTAGGGCCTAGGGGCCTGTCCGGTTCAATATTCTTCTCTGGGGACATCTGTTTGAGTGGAGGTAGTTGCTCAGCTGGTTTGAGATCACCCCTGTTTGTCCTGGGCGGCCTACACTATTGGGATGGCCTCGGTGACTTTGGAGGTTTTTCCAAATTTGCAAGGTTGTGGCCAATGGAATGGGAAGAATTCCCTTGAAAGGGAAGCACAGTCCTGAGGTGTGGCTCCAGGGACCCAAGTGTGGAGCGTGTGTGGTCCAGGGCTATTTGGACAAAAGTCTGAAAACACAAACTCCACTTAGGTTGTGGGATGTAGGTATGGCCGGCCCGATCTATAGACCGTGAGGAGACCTCTTCGGGATATGAACAAAGGGCGAATGTGATGTGCATGCTCATGCATTTTTTTTTTTTTCTGGAAATGTGTCACCGATTGCCATGGAATGTCGGGGTGTCCTCGTTGGCCATCGATGAGGCTCCCTTTCTGGGGATTTGACACGATCCCTAGAGTTTGGGGTCATTCTGTGGGAAGGGAGGAGGCCTTTCTGGTTTTTTTTGTTTTTTTTTTTTTGTTTTTTGTTTTTTGTTTTTTTTACCTCAGGTGGACCACCAAAAGAGGGATTCCAGAGCAGAGTCCTGGGTGGGGGCAACTGGACAACCAGAACTCTGGTTAACATTGGGACCTAACAACATGGCAAGCCCCTTATGTGGGCTCTTGGTCCAGACACTGAGAGGCCTTCCTTGAGGATAGGTCTCACACTGAGTTTCACAATGTGTTTTTGTGCAAATTGTGGCCCTCAAAGATAGGTGTGGCCTCATAGTCCATGCTGCTTTCTCCTACAAAGAACATTGGACAACATGCCAACCACTAGGTTTCTTGCCAAGGCGAAGGAGAAGTTCTGATTCTTGCATCACGTTCACTCCTGAGCAGTGAGTGGATATAAGGTCTAGGTTCTGAAGGTGAAAACTGAGGTTGGGTAGAGATGATAGCCTAAAGCCATTGTGGGTGTGATATGCTCTGTGTACGGCCAGCTGTCTGGTTGTTGGACTGGAGGTCTGCCCTCAGGCTGTGTCAGACAGGGCTTTAGTGCACAGGCTAGACTGTATAATTGGGGTATGGTCGAGTGGCATGCAGGATGTTACTCATTTGGCGTTTCTGGTTAGCCCTATAGGGCAACATTTTTCTTCTGGAGGGCAGGCAGAGTGCTGCATTGTGTCTCCAGAATTGCCAAACTGGAGGGGTGTGGCCAGGATTGTGAGGAAGGAAGACTGAAAACACAAGCTAGCACGAGTTTTGGGGCCAAGAGCATGGCAGGCCCACTCTGCAGAGGCTGAATCGAGATCTCCTGCACGTGAGGTCAGGGCGAGTATCAGATGTTAGCTCAAGCTGGAGTTTGTGTCCATGACGGCCCCTTCCTGAAGGGGGTGGGGGCGTCATGAGGCCAGGGAGGTTTCCCTACGCTGGGAGTTGTGAGCTGCTCCAAACTTCAAAGTTTCCTTCTTCAAGACAGTCGAGAACTATTGGATGGTTCCAGGATGCCCCATACAGAAAGACTCGAGAGCAGGGCCCTAAGCATGGATGCCGAGAAACGCCAACTCACCTTCCCATTGCCTGGTGGAGACAAGGCACGCTCAATCTGCGGGCTCTTGGGTGAGCTACCCAGAAGGCTGAGTTTAAATGGACTCTGCTGAGGATGATTCATAATGTGGGTTGGTGGCCATGGAGACCTTGGAATGTGGCAGTAGCTAAGGGACTCTGCAGGATTCTCCAACCCGAAGGGCTTGACACAACTCCAACAAGGAAGCTTCCCATGTGGAGATGAGAGATCTTCTGTCTGGTGCCTCAGGAAAGCCCCGTATGCTGGTCTTCGAACCCAGGCCTCTGAGGAGTGATACCTGGACACCAAAGCAAGAGTTCATAATAGGGCCTAGGGGCCTGTCTGGTTCAATCTTCTGTCTCTGCGGATATCTCTCTGTGTGTCTGCATGGAGGTAGTAGTTGCTCAGCTTGTGTCATAATGCCCCTATTTGTCCAGTGCGGCTTGCGGTAGTGGGATGTCCTTGGGGACCTTGAGGTTTCTACTATTTTGTAGAGTTGTGGCCAATGGAATGGGCAGTTTCTTAGGAGAGAGCAGGCACAGTTCTGTGGTGTGGCTCCAGAAACCCCAGCCTGGAGGCTGTGTGGGCCATGGCTGTGCAGACAGACATCCAAAAACCCTAACTCAGCTCAGGTTTGGGGCCGAGGTTACGGCAGGCCTGATCTACAGTCCATGAGGGGAGCTCCTCTGGATATGAAAGAAGGGTGAGAGGGAGGCAGTCGCTCAGGCTTTTGTCTCTGGATGTTTTGTCCACAATGGCCGTTTAATGTAGGAGTTGCCTCATGGGTCGTAGAAGTCTCCCTCTCTGGTAGTTTGTCCAGCCCCCAAGAGTTTGGGG
Organism: Mustela nivalis; assembly: GCF_964662115.1. Classification (NCBI taxonomy): domain Eukaryota; kingdom Metazoa; phylum Chordata; class Mammalia; order Carnivora; family Mustelidae; genus Mustela; species Mustela nivalis. Next base: position 183,837 of record NW_028135825.1, read on the forward strand.
TCATTCTGTGGGAAGGGAAGTGTCCTGTTTTCTGCTTCATGTGTCCCCCCATTAGAGGGATTCTAGAGCATAGCAGTGGGTACTGACAACTGGAATACTCGCCCTCTGGTTAAGCCTGGGGGCCTATGGATATGACAAGCCCCATATGCAGGATCTTGGTCCAGCCACTGAGAGGCGTTACTTTAATACGGGACTCACGCTGCAGGTCACAATGCATGTCTGTGCCCTAGGCGGCCCTCAAGCACTGGCGTGGCCTTTCGGACAATGCAGGTTTTCCCACATTGAACGTTGGACAACATGCCAACCACAAGGTTTCTGGCCATGGGGAAGGAGGAATTCTAATTTCTGCATCACGTTCACCCCTGGGCAGTGATTGGAGATAAGGTCTAGGTTCTGAAGCCTGAAAACCGAGGTTGGGAAGAGATGACGACCTACAGCCATAGCGGGTCCTATGTGTCCAGGTTGGGGCCAGGTATCTGGGTGTCGTTTGGGATGTCTTGTCTCAGGCTGTGCCAGACAGGGCATTAGTATACAGGGTGGGCTGTATAATTGCTTTACAATCGAGTGGCATGCATTTGAAAATCATTTGGGGTTTCTTATTAGCAGCATAGGGCAAAGTTTTTCTTCTGGAAAGCAGGCTAATGCTGCATTGTGGCTTCGGAATTCCCAAACTGGAGGGCTTGTGGGCCAGGAGAGTGAGGACCGAAGTCTGAGAACACAAGCTAGGCTTAGGTTTCGGGGCAAGGACATGGCAGGCACACTCTGCAGAGCTGAATTGAGATCTCATGCGTCTGAAGTCAGGTCGAGGTTCAGACTTTGGCTCAGGTTTGAGTTTCTGTCCATGTTGGCCCCTTCAGGAAGGGGGGGCATTAGGAGTCCATGGGGGTTTTCCCACTATTGGAGTTGTGAGATGCTCCAAACCGCAAGGATTCCTTCTGTGGGACAATTAAGATTTGTTGGATGGCTCCAGGACGTCTTATAAGGTATTTTTCCAGAACAGGGTTCTAAGTATGGATGCCTGGGCAGCCAGCCTCACATTCCAATTGTCTCCTAGCAACAAGAAACGTTTGATCTGCTGGCTTGGAGTAGCAACAGAGGGGGCTGAGTTGAAATGGACTTTCCTGAGGATGGTCTTAATGTTGGTTTGAGTCCATGGAGACCTTGGTATGGGGCAGTGGCACCAGGGCCCTGAAGGATTCTCCTAACCAGAGGTTATGACAAAGCTCCAATGAGCAAGTTTTCCATGGGGAGACGAGATTTGTTCTTATTGGTGCCTCAGGAAACCACCATATGCTGGTATTGGAAACGAGGCCTCTGAGGAGAGATGCCTGGAAACCAAAGCAATGGATCTGTTTAGGGCCTAGGGGCCTGTCCGGTTCAATATTCTTCTCTGGGGACATCTGTTGTCTGAGTGGAGGTAGTTGCTCAGCTGGTTGGAGATCACCCCTGTTTGTCCTGGGCAGCCTACACTATTGGGATGGCCTTGGTGACTTTGGAGGTTTTTCCTAATTTGCAAGGTTGTGGCCAATGGAATGGTAAGAATTCCCTTGAAAGGGAAGCACAGTCCTGAGGTGTGGCTCCAGGCCCCAAGTGTGGAGCGTGTGTGGTCCAGGGCTATTTGCCCAAAAGTCTGAAAACACAAACTCCACTTAGGTTGTGGGATTTAGGTATGGCCGGCCCGTTCTATAGACCGTGAGGAGACCTCTTCGGGATATGAACAAAGGGCGAATGTGATGTGCATGATCATGTTTTTTTTTTTTTTTTTCTGGAAATATGTCACCGATTGCCATGGAATGTCGGGGTGTCCTCATGGGCCATCGATGAGGCTCCCTTTCTGGGGATTTCACCCGATCCCAAGAGATTGGGGTCATTCTGTGGGAAGGAAGGAGGCCTTTCTGTTTTTTTTTTTTTTTTTTTTTCTTTAACCTCAGGTGGACCACCAAAAGAGGGATTCCAGAGCAGAGTCGTGGGTAGGGGAAACTGGACAACCAGACCTCTGGTTAACATTGGGACCTAAGAACATGGAAAGCCCCTTATGTGGGCTCTTGGTCCAGACACTGAGAGGCCTTCCTTGAGGATAGGTCTCACACTGAGTTTCACAATGTGTTTTTGTGCCCAAGGAGCCCCTCAAGTCAGGGCGTGGCCTAATGTACCATGCTGGTTTCTCCTACACTGAACATTGCACAGTATGGGAACCACAAGTTTTCTGGCAATGGGGAAGATGGAGTTCTAATTTCTGCAACACTTTCACTCCTGGACTGTGATTGGATTTAAGGTCTAGGTTCTGAAGCCTGAAAACTGAGGTTGGGAAGAGATGAAGCCCTAAGGCCATGGTGTGTCTGATGTGCTCAGTGTTCGGCCACCTGTTGAGTGTGGGTTGGGAGGTGCAGGCTCAGGCTGTGGCAGACAGGGAATTAGTGCCCAGGCTAGACTGCATCATTGGGGTGCAGTCGAGTTTCGTATAGGATGATACTCATTTGTGGTTACTGGGTAGCCCCAGAGGGCAACGTTTTTCTTCTGGAGGGAAGACACAGTGCCACATAGTGACTCCAAAATTGCCAGACTGGAAGGCTTGTGGGCCAGGAGTGTGAGGAAAAAATTCTGCGAACACAAGCCAGACTTAGATTTCGGGGTGAGGGGACGGCAGGCACCCTCTGCAGAGATGATTCGAGATCCCGTATACCTGAAGACAGAGCTAGGATCAGACGTTTTCTTAGGTCGGAGTTTCTGTCCATGACGGCCCATTCATGAAGGGGAGGGTGTCACGAGGACATGGAGGTTTTCCCACTATGGGAATTGTGAGATGCTCCAAACCACAAAATTCCTTCTGTGGGACAGTCGAGACATGTTGGATGGCTCCAGGACATCCCATAAGGAAGTTATCCAGAACAGGGTTCTAAGGATGGATGCCTGGGCAGCCTGCCTCCCATTCCAGGTGTCTCATAGAGCCAAGGCAAGTTCGATCTGCTGGATGTAGGGGAGCAACCGAGGCGGGTTTTTGAAATGGGTGAGTTGAGGATGGGTCATAATGTGCATTTGTGTCCATGTAGACCTTGGAATGGGGTGCTTGATCCGGGGCCTTGAGGGATGTTCATAACCGGAGGTTTTGATGGAGCTCTAAAGAGTATATTTCCTATGTAGAGAAGAGAATTGTTTTGATGAGTGCCTAAGGAATATCCCATATGCTGGTATTGGAAACCAGGCCTCTGAGGAGAGATGACTGGAATCAAAATCAATGGATCAGATTAGGGCCTCTGTGCCCGTCCAGTTCAATCTTATTCTATGGGGATATCTGTCTCTGGGTCTGAGTGGAGGTGGTTTCCTAACTTGTGAAAGATCATCCCTTTGTGTCCTGGGCAGCCAACACAATTCGGATGGCCTGGGGGAGTTTGGAGGAGTCTCCTAATCTATAGGGTTGTGGCCAATGGAAATGGCAGAATTCCCCTGGAGAGGGAAGCCACAGTCCTGAGGTGTGGCTCCAGTGGCCCCAGCTTGGATGGTGTGTGGGTCATGCCTGTGGGGACAGAATTCTGAAAACACAAACTCAGCTTAGGTTTGGGGATGTATGTATGAAGGCTCGATCTACAGACCGTGAGAATTTTCCGGGCTATGAACAAAGGGCGAGTATGTGGCGCTTGCTCAGGCTTTTGTCTCTGAATTTTGTGTCAACGGTGGCCGTGGAATTTCGGGATGTCCTCAAGGGCCATGGACAATTTTTTCTCTAGTGATATGGCCTGATCCCAAGTGGTTGGGATCATTCTGTGGATTGGAAGAGTCCTTTCTGTATATATATATATATATATATATATATATATATATATATATATATGTATTTTTTTTTTTTTTTACCTCTGGTGTCCCACCAAAGAGGGATTCCCGAGTAGAGCCCTGAGTAGGGGTAACTAGACATCTCGAACTCGTGTTGATATTGGGGGACTGGAGCTTGGCAAGCCTCATATGTGGGCTGTTGTTCCAGTCACTAAGAGGCTTTACATGAGGATAGGGCTCACGCTGAGGGTCTCAATGTGTGTTTGTGCAAATTGTGGCCCTCAGGGATAGGTGGGGCCTCATAGTCCATGCTGCTTTGTCCTACAATGAACATTGGACAACATGCCAACCACTAGGTTTCTTGCCAAGGCGAAGGAGAAGTTCTGATTCTTGCATCACGTTCACTCCTGAGCAGTGAGTGGAGATAAGGTCTAGGTTCTGAAGGTGAAAACTGAGGTTGGGTAGAGATGATGGCCTAAAGCCATTGTGGGTGTGATATGCTCTGTGTACGGCCAGTTGTTTGGGTGTTGGACTGGAGGTCTGCCCTCAGGCTGTGTCAGACAGGGCTTTAGTGAAAAGGCTAGACTGTATAATTGGGGTATGGTCGAGTGGTATGCAGGTTGTTACTCATTTGGCTTTTCTGGTTAGCCCTATAGGGCAACATTTTTCTTCTGGAGGGCAGGCAGAGTGCTGCATTGTGTCTCCAGAATTGCCAAACTGGAGGGGTGTGGCCAGGATTGTGAGGAAGGAAGACTGAAAACACAAGCTAGCACGAGTTTTGGGGCCAAGAGCATGGCAGGCCCACTCTGCAGAGGCTGAATCGAGATCTCCTGCACGTGAGGTCAGGGCGAGTATCAGATGTTGCCTCAAGCTGGAGTTTGTGTCCATGACGGCCCCTTCCTGAAGGGGGTGGGGCGTCATGAGGCCAGGGAGGTTTCCCTACGCTGGGAGTTGTGAGCTGCTCCAAACTTCAAAGTTTCCTTCTTCAGGACAGTCGAGTACTATTGGATGTTTCCAGGATGCCCCATACAGAAAGACTCGAGAGCAGGGGTCTAAGCATGGATGCCGAGAAACGCCAACTCACCTTCCCATGCCTGGTGGAGACAAGGCACGCTCAATCTGCGGGCTCTTGGGTGAGCTACCCAGAAGCCTGAGTTTAAATGGACTCTCCTGAGGATGAGTCATAATGTGGGTTGGTGGCCATGGAGACCTTGGAATGTGGCAGTAGCTAAGGGACTCTGCAGGATTCTCCAACCCGAAGGGCTTGACACAACTCCAACAAGGAAGCTTCCCATGTGGAGATAAGAGGTCTTCTGTCTGGTGCCTCAGGAAAGCCCCGTATGCTGGTCTTCGAACCCAGGCCTCTGAGGAGTGATACCTGGACACCAAAGCAAGAGTTCATAATAGGGCCTAGGGGCCTGTCTGGTTCAATCTTCTGTCTCTGTGGATATCTGTCTGTGTGTCTGCATGGAGGTAGTAGTTGCTCAGCTTGTGTCATAATGCCCCTATTTGTCCAGTGCGGCTTGCGGTAGTGGGATGTCCTTGGGGACCTTGAGGTTTCTACTATTTTGTAGGGTTGTGGCCAATGGAATGGGCAGTTTCTTAGGAGAGAGCAGGCACAGTTCTGTGGTGTGGCTCCAGAGACCCCAGCCTGGAGGCTGTGTGGGCCATGGCTGTGCAGACAGACATCCAAATACCCTAAATCAGCTCAGGTTTGGGGCCGAGGTTACGGCAGGCCTGATCTACAGTCCATGAGGGGAGCTCCTCTGGATATGAAAGAAGGGTGAGAGGGAGGCCGTCGCTCAGGCTTTTGTCTCTGGATGTTTTGTCCACAATGGCCGTTTAATGTAGGAGTTGCCTCATGGGTCGTAGAAGTCTCCCTCTCTGGTATTTTGTCCAGCCCCCAAGAGTTTGGGGTCATTCTGTGGGAAGGGAAGTGTCCTGTTTTCTGCTTCATGTGTCCCCCCAGTAGAGGGAATCTAGAGCATAGCAGTGGGTACTGACAACTGGAATACTCGCCCTCTGGTTAAGCCTGGGGGCCTATGGATATGACAAGCCCCATATGCAGGATCTTGGTCCAGCCACTGAGAGGCGTTACTTTAATACGGGACTCATGCTGCAGGTCACAATGCATGTCTGTGCCCTAGGCGGCCCTCAAGCACTGGCGTGGCCTTTCGGACAATGCAGGTTTTCCCACATTGAACGTTGGACAACATGCCAACCACAAGGTTTCTGGCCATGGGGAAGGAGGAATTCTAATTTCTGCATCACGTTCACCCCTGTGCAGTGATTGGAGATAAGGTCTAGGTTCTGAAGCCTGAAAACCGAGGTTGGGAAGAGATGACGACCTACAGCCATAGCGGGTCCTATGTGTCCAGGTTGGGGCCAGCTGTCTGGGTGTCGTTTGGGATGTCTTGTCTCAGGCTGTGCCAGACAGGGCATTAGTATACAGGGTGGGCTGTATAATTGCTTTACAATCGAGTGGCATGCATTAGAAAATCATTTGGGGTTTCTTATTAGCAGCATAGGGCAAAGTTTTTCTTCTGGAGGGCAGGCAGAGTGCTGCATTGTGGCTTCGGAATTCCCAAACTGTGGGCCAGGAGAGTGAGGACGGAAGTCTGAGAACACAAGCTAGGCTTAGGTTTCAAGGCAAGGACATGGCAGGCACACTCTGCAGAGCTGAATTGAGATCTCATGCGTCTGAAGTCAGGTCGAGGTTCAGACTTTGGCTCAGGTTTGAGTTTCTGTCCATGTTGGCCCCTTCAGGAAGGGGGGGCATTAGGAGTCCATGGGGGTTTTCCCACTATTGGAGTTGTGAGATGCTCCAAACCGCAAGGATTCCTTCGGTGGGACAATTAAGATTTGTTGGATGGCTCCAGGACGTCTTATAAGGTATTTTTCCAGAACAGGGTTCTATGTATGGATGCCTGGGCAGCCAGACTCACATTCCAATAGTCTCCTAGCAACAAGAAACGTTTGATCTGCTGGCTTGGGGTAGCAACAGAGGGGGCTGAGTTGATATGGACTTTCCTGAGGATGGTCTTAATGTTGGTTTGAGTCCATGGAGACCTTGGTATGGGGCAGTGGCACCAGGGCCCTGAAGGATTCTCCTAATCAGAGGTTATGACAAAGCTCCAATGAGCAAGTTTTCCATGGGGAGACGAGATTTGTTCTTATTGGTGCCTCAGGAAACCACCATATGCTGGTATTGGAAACGAGGCCTCTGAGGATAGATGCCTGGAAACCAAAGCAATGGATCTGATTAGGGCCTAGGGGCCTGTCCGGTTCAATATTCTTCTCTGGGGACATCTGTTGTCTGAGTGGAGGTAGTTGCTCAGCTGGTTTGAGATCACCCCTGTTTGTCCTGGGCAGCCTACACTATTGGGATGGCCTTGGTGACTTTGGAGGTTTTTCCTAATTTGCAAGGTTGTGGCCAATGGAATGGGAAGAATTCCCTTGAAAGGGAAGCACAGTCCTGAGGTGTGGCTCCAGGGACCCAAGTGTTTGGACAAAAGCCTGAAAACACAAACTCCACTTAGGTTGTGGGTTGTAGGTATGGCCGGCCCGATCTACAGACCGTGAGGAGACCTCCTCGGGATATGAACAAAGGGCGAATGTGAGGTGCTTGCTCATGCTTTTTTTTTTTTTTTCTGGAAATGTGTCACCGATTGCCATGGAATGTCGGGGTGTCCTCATGGGCCATCGATGAGGCTCCCTTTCTGGGGATTTGACCCGATCCCAAGAGTTTGGGTTCATTCTGTGGGAAGGGAGGAGGCCGTTCTTGTTTTTTTTGTTTTGTTTTTTTTTGTTTTTGTTTTTTGTTTTTTTAACCTCCTGTGGACCACCAAAAGAGGGATTCCAGAGCAGAGTCGTGGGTGGGGGCAACAGGACAACCAGACCTCTGGTTAACATTGGGACCTAAGAACATGGCAAGCCCCTTATGTGGGCTCTTGGTCCAGACACTGTAAGGCCTTCCTTGAGGATAGGTCTCACACTGAGTTTCACAATGTGTTTTTGTGCCCAAGGAGCCCCTCAAGTCAGGGCGTGGCCTAATGTACCATGCTGGTTTCTCCTACACTGAACGTTGCACAGTATGGGAACCACAAGTATTCTGGCAATGGGGAAGATGGAGTTCTAATTTCTGCAACACATTCACTCCTGGACTGTGATTGGATTTAAGGTCTAGGTTCTGAAGCCTGAAAACTGAGGTTGGGAAGAGATGAAGCCCTAAGGCCATGGTGTGTCTGATGTGCTCAGTGTTCGGCCAGCTGTTGAGTGTGGGTTGGTGGTGCAGGCTCAGGCTGTGGCAGACAGGGAATTAGTTCCCAGGCTAGACTGCATCATTGGGGTGCAGTCGAGATTTGTGCAGGATGGTACTCATTTGTGGTTACTGGGTAGCCCCAGAGGGCAACGTTTTTCTTCTGGAGGGAAGACACAGTGCCACATAGTGACTCCAAAATTCCCAGACTGGAAGGCTTGTGGGCCAGGAGTGTGAGGAAAAAATTCTGAGAACACAAGCCAGACTTAGATTTCGGGGTGAGGGGACGGCAGGCACCCTCTGCAGAGATGATTCGAGATCCCGTATACCTGAAGACAGAGCTAGGATCAGACGTTTTCTTAGGTCGGAGTTTCCGTCCATGACGGCCCATTCATGAAGGGGAGGGTGTCACGAGGACATGGAGGTTTTCCCACGATGGGAATTGTGAGATGCTCCGAACCACAATGATTCCTTCTGTGGGACAATCGAGACATGTTGGATGGCTCCAGGACATCCCATAAGGAAGTTATCCAGAGCAGGGTTCTAAGGATGGATGCGTGGGCAGCCTGCCTCCCATTCCAGGTGTCTCATAGAGCCAAGGCAAGTTCGATCTGCTGGATCTAGGGGAGCAACCGAGGCGGGTGTTTTGAAATGGGTGAGTTGAGGATGGGTCATAATGTGCATTTGTGTCCATGTAGACCTTGGAATGGGGTGCTTGATCCGGGGCCTTGAGGGATGTTCATAACCGGAGGTTTTGATGGAGCTCTAAAGAGTATATTTCCTATGTAGAGAAGAGAATTGTTTTGATGAGTGCCTAAGGAATCTCCCATATGCTGGTATTGTAAACCAGGCCTCTGAGGAGAGATGACTGGAATCAAAAGCAATGGATCTGATTAGGGCCTAAGTGCCCGTCCAGTTCAATCTTATTCTATGGGGATATCTGTCTCTGGGTCTGAGTGGAAGTGGTTTCTTAACTTGTGAAAGATCATTCCTGTGTGTCCTGGGCAGCCAACACAATTCGGATGGCCTGGGGTAGTTTGGAGGATTCTCCTAATCTATAGGGTTGTGGCCAATGGAAATGGCAGAATTCCCCTGGAGAGGGAAGCCACAGTCCTGAGGTGTGGCTCCAGTGGCCCCAGCTTGGATGGTGTGTGGGCCAGGACTGTGGGGACAGAAGTCTGAAAACACAAACTCAGCTTAGGTTTGGGGATGTATGTATGAAGGCTCGATCTACAGACCGTGAGAATTTTCCGGGCTATGAACAAAGGGCGAGTATGTGGCGCTTGCTCAGGATTTTGTCTCTGGATTTTGTGTCAATGGTGGCCGTGGAATGTCGGGGTGTCCTCAAGGGCCATGGACAATTTTTTCTCTAGTGATATGGCCTGATCCCAAGTGGTTGGGATCATTCTGTGGATGGGAAGATTCCTTTCTGTATTTTTATTTTTTTACCTCAGGTGTCCCACCAAAGAGGGATTCCCAAGTAGAGCATTGAGTAGGGGTGACTAGACATCTCAAACTCTGGTTGAGATTGGGGGACTAGGGGCTTGGCAAGCCCCATATATGTGGGCTGTTGTTCCAGTCACTAAGAGGCTTTACATGAGGATAGGGCTCACGCTGAGGGTCACAATGTGTGTTTGTGCAAATTGTGGCCCTCAGGGATAGGTGGGGCCTCATAGTCCATGCTGCTTTCTCCTACAATGAACATTGGACAACATGCCAACCACTAGGTTTCTTGCCAAGGCGAAGGAGAAGTTCTGATTCTTGCATCACGTTCACTCCTGAGCAGTGAGTGGAGATAAGTTCAAGGTTCTGAAGGTGAAAACTGAGGTTGGGTAGAGATGATGGCCTAAAGCCATTGTGGGTGTGATATGCTCTGTGTATGGCCAGCTGTGTGGGTGTTGGACTGGAGGTCTGCCCTCAGGCTGTGTCAGAGAGGGCTTTAGTGCACAGGCTAGACTGTATAATTGGGGTATGGTCGAGTGGCATGCAGGTTGTTACTCATTTGGCGTTTCTGGTTAGCCCTATAGGGCAACATTTTTCTTCTGGAGGGCAGGCAGAGTGCTGCATTGTGTCTCCAGAATTGCCAAACTGGAGGGGTGTGGCCAGGATTGTGAGGAAGGAAGTCTGAAAACACAAGCTAGCACGAGTTTTGGGGCCAAGAGCATGGCAGGCCCACTCTGCAGAGGCTGAATCGAGATCTCCTGCAGGTGACGTCAGGGCGAGTATCAGATATTGCCTCAAGCTGGAGTTTGTGTCCATGACGGCCCTTTCCTGAAGGGGGTGGGGGCGTCATGAGGCCAGGGAGGTTTCCCTACGCTGGGAGTTGTGAGCTGCTCCAAACTTCAAAGTTTCCTTCTTCAGGACAGTCGAGTACTATTGGATGGTCCCTTGATGCCCCATACAGAAAGACTCGAGAGCAGGGGCCTAAGCATGGATGCCGAGAAACGCCAACTCACCTTCCCATGCCTGGTGGAGACAAGGCACGCTCAATCTGCGGGCTCTTGGGTGAGCTACCCAGAAGCCTGAGTTTAAATGGACTCTGCCGAGGATGAGTCATAATGTGGGTTGGTGGCCATGGAGACCTTGGAATGTGGCAGTAGCTAAGGGACTCTGCAGGATTCTCCAACCCAAAGGGCTTGACACAACTCCAACAAGGAAGCTTCCCATGTGGAGAAGAGAGGTCTTCTGTCTGGTGCCTCAGGAAAGCCCCGTATGCTGGTCTTCGAACCCAGGCCTCTGAGGAGTGATACCTGGACACCAAAGCAAGAGTTCATAATAGGGCCTAGGGGCCTGTCTGGTTCAATCTTCTGTCTCTGCGGATATCTGTCTGTGTGTCTGCATGGAGGTAGTAGTTGCTCAGCTTGTGTCATAATGCCCCTATTTGTCCAGTGCGGCTTGCGGTAGTGGGATGTCCTTGGGGACCTTGAGGTTTCTACTATTTTGTAGAGTTGTGGCCAATGGAATGGGCAGTTTCTTAGGAGAGAGCAGGCACAGTTCTGTGGTGTGGCTCCAGAGACCCCAGCCTGGAGGCTGTGTGGGCCATGGCTGTGCAGACAGACATCCAAAAACCCTAACTCAGCTCAGGTTTGGGGCCGAGGTTACGGCAGGCCTGATCTACAGTCCATGAGGGGAGCTCCTCTGGATATGAAAGAAGGGTGAGAGGGAGGCAGTTGCTCAGGCTTTTGTCTCTGGATGTTTTGTCCGCAATGGCCGTTTAATGTAGGAGTTGCCTCATGGGTCGTAGAAGTCTCCCTCTCTGGTAGTTTGTCCAGCCCCCAAGAGTTTGGGGTCATTCTGTGGGAAGGGAAGTGTCCTGTTTTCTGCTTCATGTGTCCCCCCATTAGAGGGATTCTAGAGCATAGCAGTGGGTACTGACAATCGGAATACTCGTCCTCTGGTTAAGCCTGGGGGCCTATGGATATGACAAGCCCCATATGCAGGATCTTGGTCCAGCCACTGAGAGGCGTTACTTTAATACGGGACTCACGCTGCAGGTCACAATGCATGTGCCCTAGGCGGCCCTCAAGCACTGGCGTGGCCTTTCGGACAATGCAGGTTTTCCCACATTGAACGTTGGACTACATGCCAACCACAAGTTTTCTGGCCATGGGGAAGGAGGAATTCTAATTTCTGCATCACGTTCACCCCTGGGCAGTGATTGGAGATAAGGTCTAGGTTCTGAAGCCTGAAAATCGAGGTTGGGAAGATTGACGACCTACAGCCATAGCGGGTCCTATGTGTCCAGGTTGGGGCCAGCTGTCTGGGTGTCGTTTGGGATGTCTTGTCTCAGGCTGTGCCAGACAGGGCATTAGTATACAGGGTGGGCTGTATAATTGCTTTACAATCGAGTGGCATGCATTAGAAAATCATTTGGGGTTTCTTATTAGTAGCCTAGGGCAAAGCTTTTCTTCTGGAGGGCAGGCAGAGTGCTGCATTGTGGCTTCGGAATTCCCAAACTGGAGGGCTTGTGGGCCAGGAGAGTGAGGACGGAAGTCTGAGAACACAAGCTAGGCTTAGGTTTCAGGGCAAGGACATGGCAGGCACACTCTGCAGAGCTGAGATGAGATCTCATGAATCTGAAGTCAGGTCGAGGTTCAGACTTTGACTCAGGTTTGAGTTTCTGTCCATGTTGGCCCCTTCAGGAAGGGGGGGCATTATGAGGCCTTGGGGGTTTTCCCACTTTTGGAGTTGTGAGATGCTCCTAACCGCAAGGATTCCTTCGGTGGGACAATTAAGATTTGTTGGAAGGCTCCAGGACATCTTATAAGGTATTTTTCCAGAACAGGGTTTTAAGTCTGGATGCCTGGGCAGGCAGCCTCACATTCCAATTGTCTCCTAGCAACAAGAAACGTTTGATCTGCTGGCTTGGGGTAGCAACAGAGGGGGCTGAGTTGATATGGACTTTCCTGAGGATGGTCTTAATGTTGGTTTGAGTCCATGGAGACCTTGGTATGGGGCAGTGGCACCAGGGCCCTGAAGGATTCTCCTAACCAGAGGTTATGACAAAGCTCCAATGAGCAAGTTTCCATGGGGAGACGAGATTTGTTCCTATTGGTGCCTCAGGAAACCACCATATGCTGGTATTGGAAACGAGGCCTCTGAGGAGAGATGCCTGGAAACCAAAGCAATGGATCTGATTAGGGCATAGGGGCCTGTCCGGTTCAATATTCTTCTCTGGGGACATCTGTTGTCTGAGTGGAGGTAGTTGCTCAGCTGGTTTGAGATCACCCCTGTTTGTCCTGGTCGACCTACACTATTGGGATGGCCTTGGTGACTTTGGAGGTTTTTCCTAATTTGCAAGGTTGTGGCCATTGGAATGGGAAGAATTCCCTTGAAAGGGAAGCACAGTTCTGAGGTGAGGCTCCAGGGACCCAAGTGTGGAGCGTGTGTGGTCCAGGGCTATTTGGACAAAAGTCTGAAAACACAAACTCCACTTAGGTTGTGGGATGTAGGTATGGCCGGCCCGATCTATAGACCGTGAGGAGACCTCTTCGGGATATGAACAAAGGGCGAATGTGAGGTGCTTGCTCATGCTTTTTTTTTTTTTTTCTGGAAATGTGTCACCGATTGCCATGGAATGTCGGGGTGTCCTCATGGGCCATCGATGAGGCTCCCTTTCTGGGGATTTGACCCGATCCCAAGAGTTTGGGGTCATTCTGTGGGAAGGGAGGTGGCCTTTCTGGGTTTTTTTGTTTATTTTATTTTTTTTTTTAACCTCCGGTGGACCACCAAAGAGGGATTCCAGAGCAGAGTCGTGGGTGGGGGCAACTGGACAACCAGACCTCTGGTTAACATTCGGACCTAAGAACATGGCAAGCCCCATATGTGGGCTCTTGGTCCAGACACTGAGAGGCCTTCCTTGAGGATAGGTCTCACACTGAGTTTCACAATGTGGTTTTGTGCCCAAGGATCCCCTCCAGTCAGGGCGTGGCCTAAAGTACCATGCTGGTGCCTCCTACACTAAACGTTGCACAGTATGGGAACCACAAGTTTTCTGGCCATGGGGAAGATGGAGTTCTAATTTCTGCAACACTTTCACTCCTGGACTGTGATTGGATTTAAGGTCTAGGTTCTGAAGCCTGAAAACTGACCTTGGGAATAGATGAAGCCCTAAGGCCATGGTGTGTCTGATGTGCTCAGTGTTCGGCCAGCTGTTGAGTGTGGGTTGGGAGGTGCAGGCTCAGGCTGTGGCAGACAGGGAATAAGTGCCCAGGCTAGACTGTATCATTGGGGTGCAGTCGAGTTTCGTGCAGGATGGTACTCATTTGTGGTTACTGGTTAGCCCCAGAGGGCAACGTTTTTCTTCTGGAGGGAAGACACAGTGCCACATAGTTGTTCCAGAATTCCCAAACTGGAAGGATTGTGGGCCAGGAGTGTGAGGAAAAAATTCTGAGATCACAAGCCAGACTTAGATTTCGGGGTGAGGGGAAGGCAGGCACCTTCTGCAGAGATGATTCGAGATCCCCTATACCTGAAGACAGAGCTAGGATCAGACGTTGGCTTAGGTCGGAGTTTCTGTCCATGAAGGCCTCTTCATGAAGGGGAGAGTGTCACGAGGACATGGAGGTTGTCCGACGATGGGAATTGTGAGATGCTCCAAACCACAATGATTTCTTCGGTGGGACAGTCGAGACCTGTTGGATGGCTCCAGGACATCCCATATGGAAGTTATCCAGAGCAGGGTTCTAAGGATGGATGCCTGGGCAGCCTGCCTCCCATTCCAGGTGTCTCATAGAGCCAAGGCAAGTTCGATCTGCTGGATCTAGGGGAGAAACCGAGGCGGGTGTGTTGAAATGGGTGAGTTGAGGATGGGTCATTATGTGCATTTGTGTCCATGTAGACCTTGGAATGGGGTGCTTGATCCGGGGCCTTGAGGGATGTTCATAACCGGAGGTTTTGATGGAGCTCTAAAGAGTATGTTTCCTATGTAGAGAAGAGAACTGTTTTGATGAGTGCCTAAGGAATCTCCCATATGCTGGTATTGGAAACCAGGCCTCTGAGGAGAGATGACTGGAATCAAAAGCAATGGATCTGTTTAGGGCCTCAGTGCCCGTCCAGTTCAATCTTACTCTATGGGGATATCTGTCTCTGGGTCTGAGTGGAGGTGGTTTCCTAACTTGTGAAAGATCATCCCTGTTTGTCCTGGGCAGCCAACACAATTCGGATGGCCTGGGGGAGTTTGGAGGATTCTCCTAATCTATAGGGTTGTGGCCAATGGAAATGGCAGAATTCCGCTGGAGAGGGAAGTCACAGTCCTGAGGTGTGGCTCCAGGGGCCCCAGCTTGAATGGTGTGTGGGCCAGGACTGTGGGAACAGAAGTCTGAAAACACAAACTCAGCTTAGGTTTGGGGATGTATGTATGAAGGCTCGATCTACAGACCGTGAGAATTTTCCGGGCTATGAACAAAGGGCGAGTATGTGGCGTTTGCTCAGGGTTTTGTCTCTGGATTTTGTGTCAATGGTGGCCGTGGAATGTCGGGGTGTCCTCAAGGGCCATGGACAATTCTTTCTCTGGTGATTTGGCCTGATCCCAAGTGGTTGGGATCATTCTGTGGATGGGAAGAGTCCTTTCTGTATTTTTTTTTTTTTTACCTCAGGTGTCCGACCAAAGAGGGATTCCCGAGTAGAGCCCTGAGTAGGAGTGACTAGACCTCTCGAACTCTGGTTGAGATTGGGGGACTAGGGGCTTGGCAAGCCCCATATGTGGGCTGTTGTTCCAGTCACTAAGAGGTTTACATGAGCATAGGGCTCACGCTGAGAGTCACAATGTGTGTTTGTGCACATTGTGGCCCTCAGGGATAGGTAGGGCCTCATAGTCCATGCTGCTTTCTCCTACAATGAACATTGGACAACATGCCAACCACTAGGTTTCTTGCCAAGGCGAAGGAGAAGTTTGATTCTTGCATCACGTTCACTCCTGAGCAGTGAGTGGAGATAAGGTCTAGGTTCTGAAGGTGAAAACTGAGGTTGGGTAGAGATGATGGCCTAAAGCCATTGTGGGTGTGATATGCTCTGTGTATGGCCAGCTGTCTGGGTGTTGGACTGGAGGTCTGCCCTCAGGCTGTGTCAGACAGGGCTTTAGTGCACAGGCTAGACTATAATTGGGGTATGGTCGAGTGGCATGCAGGTTGTTACTCATTTGGCGTTTCTGGTTAGCCCTATAGGGCAACATTTTTCTTCTGGAGGGCAGGCAGAGTGCTGCATTGTGTCTCCAGAATTGCCAATCTGGAGGGGTGTGGCCAGGATTGTGAGGAAGGAAGTCTGAAAACACAAGCTAGCACGAGTTTTGGGGCCAAGAGCATGGCAGGCCCACTCTGCAGAGGCAGAATCGAGATCTCCTGCAGGTGAGGTCAGGGCGATTATCAGATGTTGCCTCAAGCTGGAGTTTGTGTCAATGACGGCCCCTTACGAAGGGGGTGGGGGCGTCATGAGGCCAGGGAGTTTTCCCTTCGCTGGGAGTTGTGAGCTGCTCCAAACTTCAAAGTTTCCTTCTTCAGGACAGTCGAGTACTATTGGATGGTTCCAGGATGCCCCATACAGAAAGACTCGAGAGCAGGGCCCTAAGCATGGATGCCGAGAAACGCCAACCCACCTTCCCATTGCCTGGTAGAGACAAGGCACGCTCAATCTGCGGGCTCTTGGGTGAGCTACCCAGAAGGCTGAATTTAAATGGACTCTGCTGAGGATGAGTCATAATGTGGGTTGGTGGCCATGGAGACCTTGGAATGTGGCAGTAGCTAAGGGACTCTGCAGGATTCTCCAACCCGAAGGGCTTGACACAACTCCAACAGGAAGCTTCCCATGTGGAGATGAGAGGTCTTCTGTCTGGTGCCTCAGGAAAGCCCCGTATGCTGGTCTTCGAACCCAGGCCTCTGAGGAGTGATACCTGGACACCAAAGCAAGAGTTCATAATAGGGCCTAGGGGCCTGTCTGGTTCAATCTTCTGTCTCTGTGGATATCTGTCTGTGTGTCTGCATGGAGGTAGTAGTTGCTCAGCTTGTGTCATAATGCCCCTATTTGTCCAGTACGGCTTGCGGTAGTGGGATTTCCTTGGGGACCTTGAGGTTTCTACTATTTTGTAGAGTGGCCAATGGAATGGGCAGTTTCTTAGGAGAGAGCAGGCACAGTTCTGTGGTGTGGCTCCAGAGACGCCAGCCTTGAGGCTGTGTGGGCCATGGCTGTGTAGACAGACAAACAAAACCCCTAACTCAGCTCAGGTTTGGGGCCGAGGTTACGGCAGGCCTGATCTACAGTCCATGAGGGGAGCTCCTCTGGATATGAAAGAAGGGTGAGAGGGAGGCAGTCGCTCAGGCTTTTGTCTCTGGATGTTTTGTCCACAATGGCCGTTTAATGTAGGAGTTGCCTCATGGGTCGTAGAAGTCTCCCTCTCTGGTAGTTTGTCCAGCCCCCAAGAGTTTGGGGTCATTCTGTGGGAAGAGAAGTGTCCTGTTTTCTGCTTCATGTGTCCCCCCAGTAGAGGGATTCAAGAGCATAGCAGTGGGTACTGACAACTGGAATACTCGCCCTCTGGTTAAGCCTGGGGGCCTATGGATATGACAAGCCCCATATGCAAGATCTTGGTCCAGCCACTGAGAGGCGTTACTTTAATACGGGACTCACGCTGCAGGTCACAATGCATGTCTGTGCCCTAGGCGGCCCTCAAGCATTGGCGTGGCCTTTCGGACAATGCAGGTTTTCCCACATTGAACGTTGGACAACATGCCAACCACAAGGTTTCTGGCCATTGGGAAGGAGGAATTCTAATTTCTGCATCACGTTCACCCCTGGGCAGTGATTGGAGATAAGGTCTAGGTTCTGAAGCCTGAAAACCGAGGTTGGGAAGAGATGACGACCTTCAGCCATAGCGAGTCTACGTGTCCAGGTTGGGGCCAGCTGTCTGGGTGTCGTTTGGGATGTCTTGTCTCAGGCTGTGCCAGACAGGGCATTAGTATACAGGGTGGGCTGTATAATTGCTTTACAATCGAGTGGCATGCATTAGAAAATCATTTGGGGTTTCTTATTAGCAGCATAGGGCAAAGTTTTTCTTCTGGAGGGCAGGCAGAGTGCTGCATTGTGGCTTCGGAATTCCCAAACTGTGGGCCAGGAGAGTGAGGACGGAAGTCTGAGAACACAAGCTAGGCTTAGGTTTCAAGGCAAGGACATGGCAGGCACACTCTGCAGAGCTGAATTGAGATCTCATGCGTCTGAAGTCAGGTCGACGTTCAGACTTTGGCTCAGGTTTGAGTTTCTGTCCATGTTGGCCCCTTCAGGAAGGGGGGGCATTAGGAGTCCATGGGGGTTTTCCCACTATTGGAGTTGTGAGATGCTCCAAACCGCAAGGATTCCTTCGGTGGGACAATTAAGATTTGTTGGATGGCTCCAGGACGTCTTATAAGGTATTTTTCCAGAACAGGGTTCTATGTATGGATGCCTGGGCAGCCAGACTCACATTCCAATAGTCTCCTAGCAACAAGAAACGTTTGATCTGCTGGCTTGGGGTAGCAACAGAGGGGGCTGAGTTGATATGGACTTTCCTGAGGATGGTCTTAATGTTGGTTTGAGTCCATGGAGACCTTGGTATGGGGCAGTGGCACCAGGGCCCTGAAGGATTCTCCTAACCAGAGGTTATGACAAAGCTCCAATGAGCAAGTTTTCCATGGGGAGACGAGATTTGTTCTTATTGGTGCCTCAGGAAACCACCATATGCTGGTATTGGAAACGAGGCCTCTGAGGATAGATGCCTGGAAACCAAAGCAATGGATCTGATTAGGGCCTAGGGGCCTGTCCGGTTCAATATTCTTCTCTGGGGACATCTGTTGTCTGAGTGGAGGTAGTTGCTCAGCTGGTTTGAGATCACCCCTGTTTGTCCTGGGCAGCCTACACTATTGGGATGGCCTTGGTGACTTTGGAGGTTTTTCCTAATTTGCAAGGTTGTGGCCAATGGAATGGGAAGAATTCCCTTGAAAGGGAAGCACAGTCCTGAGGTGTGGCTCCAGGGACCCAAGTGTGGAGCGTGTGTGTTCCAGGGCTATTTGGACAAAAGTCTTAAAACACAAACTCCACTTAGGTTGGGGGATGTAGGTATGGTCGGCCCGATCTATAGACCGTGAGGAGACCCCTTCGGGATATGAACAAAGGGCGAATGTGAGGTGCTTGCTCATGCTTTTTTTTTTTTTTTTCTGGAAATGTGTCACCGATTGCCATGGAATGTCGGGGTGTCCTCATGGGCCATCGATGAGGCTACCTTTCTGGGGATTTGACCCGATTCCAAGAGTTTGGTGTCATTCTGTGGGAAGGGAGGAGGCCTTTCTGTTTTTTTTGTTTATTTTTTTTGTTTTTTTTTTGTTTTTTTTTTTACCTCAGGTGGACCACCAAAAGAGGGATTCCAGAGCAGAGTCGTGGGTGGGGGCAACTGCACAACCAGACCGCTGGTTAACATTGGGACCTAAGAACATGGCAAGCCCCATATGTGGGCTCTTGGTCCAGACACTGAGAGGCCTTCCTTGAGGATATGTCTCACACTGAGTTTCACAATGTGTTTTTTGTCCCAAGGAGCCCCTCAAGTCAGGGGTGGCCAAATGTACCATGCTGGTTTCTCCTACACTGTACGTTGCACAGTATGGGAACCACAAGTTTTCTGGCAATGGGGAAGATGGAGTTCTAATTTCTTCAACACTTTCACTCCTGGACTGTGATTGGATTTAAGGTCTAGGTTCTGAATCCTGAGAACTGAGGTTGGGAAGAGTTGAAGCCCTAAGGCCATGGTGTGTCTGATGTGCTCAGTGTTCTGCCAGCTGTTGAGTGTGGGTTGGGTGGTGCAGGCTCAGGCTGTGGCAGACAGGGAATTAGTGCCCAGGCTAGACTGCATCATTGGGATGCAATCGAGTTTCGTGCAGGATGGTACTCATTTGTGGTTACTGGGTAGCCCCAGAGGGCAACGTTTTTCTTCTGGAGGGAAGACACAGTGCCACATAGTGGCTCCAGAATTCTCATACTGGAAGGCTTGTGGGCCAGGAGTATGAGGAAAAAATTCTGAGAACACAAGCCAGACTTAGATTTCGGGGTGAGGGGACGGCAGGAGCCTCTGCAGAGATGATTCAAGATCCCGTACACCTGAAGACAGAGCTAGGATCAGACGTTTTCTTAGGTCGGAGTTTCTGTCCATGATGGCCCCTTCATGAAGGGAGGGGGTCACGAGGACATGGAGGTTGTCCGACGATGGGAATTGTGAGATGCTCCAAACCACAATGATTCTTTCTGTGGGACAGTCGAGACCTGTTGCATGGCTCCAGGATATCCCATAAGGAAGTTATCCAGAGCAGGGTTCTAAGGATGGATGCCTGGGCAGCCTGCCTCCCATTCCAGGTGTCTCATAGAGCCAAGGCAAGTTCGATCTGCTGGATCTAGGGGAGCAACCGAGGCGGGTGTTTTGAAATGGGTGAGTTGAGGATGGGTCATAATGTGCATTTGTGTCCATGTAGACCTTGGAATGGGGTGCTTGATCCGGGGCCTTGAGGGATGTTCATAACCGGAGGTTTTGATGGAGCTCTAAAGAGTATGTTTCCTATGTAGAGAAGAGAATTGTTTTGATGAGGGCCTAAGGAATCTCCCATATGCTGGTATTGGAAACCAGGCCTCTGAGGAGAGATGACTGGAATCAAAAGCAATGGATCTGTTTAGGGCCTCAGTGCCCGTCCAGTTCAATCTTACTCTATGGGGATATCTGTCTCTGGGTCTGAGTGGAGGTGGTTTCCTAACTTGTGAAAGATCATCCCTGTTTGTCCTGGGCAGCCAACACAATTCGGATGGCCTGTGGGAGTTTGGAGGATTTTCCTAATCTATAGGGTTGTGGCCAATGGAAATGGCAGAATTCCCCTGGAGAGGGAAGTCACAGTCCTGAGGTGTGGCTCCAGGGGCCCCAGCTTGGATGGTGTGTGGGCCAGGACTGTGGGGACAGAAGACTGAAAACACAAACTCAGCTTAGGTTTGGGGATGTATGTATGAAGGCTCGATCTACAGACCGTGAGAATTTTCCGGGCTATGAACAAAGGGCGAGTATGTGGCGCTTGCTCAGGCTTTTGTCTCTGGATTTTGTGTCAATGGTGGCCGTGGAATGTCGGGGTGTCCTCAAGGGCCATGGACAATTCTTTCTCTGGTGATTTGGCCTGATCCCAAGCGGTTGGGATCATTCTGTGGATGGGAAGAGTCCATTCTGTATTTTTTTTTTTTTTTTACCTCAGGTGTTCCACCAAAGAGGGATTCCAGAGTAGAGCCCTGAGTAGGGGTGACTAGACATCTCGAACTCTGGTTGAGAGTGGGGGACTAGGGGCTTGGCAAGCCCCATATATGGGCTGTGTTCCAGTCACTAAGAGGCTTTACATGAGGATAGGGATCACGCTGAGGGTCACAATGTGTGTTTGTGCACATTGTGGCCCTCAGGGATAGGTGGGTCCTCATAGTCCATGCTGCTTTCTCCTACAATGAACATTGGACAACATGCCAACCACTAGGTTTCTTGCCAAGGCGAAGGAGAAGATCTGATTTTTGCATCACGTTCACTCTTGAGCAGTGAGTGGAGATAAGGTCTAGGTTCTGAATGTGAAAACTGAGTTTAGGTATAGATGATGTCCTAAAGCCATTGTGGGTGTGATATGCTCTGTGTATGGCCAGCTGTCTGGGTGTTGGATTGTAGGTCTGCCCTCAGGCTGTGTCAGAGAGGGCTTTAGTGCACAGGCTAGACTGTATAATTGGGGTATGGTCGAGTGGCATGCAGGTTGTTACTCATTTGGCGTTTCTGGTTAGCCCTATAGGGCAACATTTTTCTTCTGGAGGGCAGGCAGAGTGCTGCATTGTGTCTCCAGAATTGCCAAACTGGAGGGGTGTGGTCAGGATTGTGAGGAAGTAAGTCTGAAAACTCAAGCTAGCACGAGTTTTGGGGCAAAGAGCATGGCAGGCCCACTCTGCAAGGCTGAATCGAGATCTCCTGCAGGTGAGGTCAGGGCGAGTATCAGATGTTGCCTCAAGCTGGAGTTTGTGTCCATGACGGCCCCTTCCTGAAGGGGGTGGGGGCGTCATGTGTTCAGGGAGGTTTCCCTACGCTGGGAGTTGTGAGCTGCTCCCAGCTTCAAAGTTTCCTTCTTCAGGACAGTCGAGTACTATTGGATGGTTCCAGGATGCCCCATACAGAAAGACTCGAGAGCAGGGCCCTAAGCATGGATGTCGAGAAACGCCAACTCACCTTCCCATTGCCTGGTGGAGACAAGGCACGCTCAATCTGCGGGCTCTTGGGTGAGCTACCCAGAAGCCTGAGTTTAAATGGACTCTCCTGAGGATGAGTCATAATGTGGGTTGGTGGCCATGGAGACCTTGGAATGTGGCAGTAGCTAAGGGACTCTGCAGGATTCTCCAACCTGAAGGGCTTGACACAACTCCAACAAGGAAGCTTCCCATGTGGAGATGAGAGGTCTTCTGTCTGGTGCCTCAGGAAAGCCCCGTATGCTGGTCTTCGAACCCAGGCCTCTGAGGAGTGATGCCTGGACACCAAAGCAAGAGTTCATAATAGGGGCTAGGGGCCTGTCTGGTTCAATCTTCTGTCTCTGCAGATATCTGTCTGTGTGTCTGCATGGAGGTAGTAGTTGCTCAGCTTGTGTCATAATGCCCCTATTTGTCCAGTGCGGCTTGCGGTAGTGGGATGTCCTTGGGGACCTTGAGGTTTCTACTATTTTGTAGAGTTGTGGCCAATGGAATGGGCAGTTTCTTAGGAGAGAGCAGGCACAGTTCTGTGGTGTGGCTCCAGAGACCCCAGCCTGGAGGCTGTGTGGGCCATGGCTGTGCAGACAGACATCCAAAAACCCTAACTCAGCTCAGGTTTGGGGCCGAGGTTACGGCAGGCCTGATCTACAGTCCATGAGGGGAGCTCCTCTGGATATGAAAGAAGGGTGAGAGGGAGGCAGTCGCTCAGGCTTTTGTCTCTGGATGTTTTGTCCACAATGGCCGTTTAATGTAGGAGTTGCCTCATGGGTCGTAGAAGTCTCCCTCTCTGGTAGTTTGTCCAGCCCCCAAGAGTTTGGGGTCATTCTGTGGGAAGGGAAGTGTCCTGTTTTCTGCTTCATGTGTCCCCCCAGTAGAGGGATTCAAGAGCATAGGAGTGGGTACTGACAACTGGAATACTCGCCCTCTGGTTTAGCCTGGGGGCCTATGGATATGACAAGCCCCATATGCAGGATCTTGGTCCAGCCACTGAGAGGCGTTACTTTAATACAGGACTCACGCTGCAGGTCACAATGCATGTCTGTGCCCTAGGCGGCCCTCAAGCACTGGCGTGGCCTTTCGGACAATGCAGGTTTTCCCACATTGAACGTTGGACAACATGCCAACCACAAGGTTTCTGGCCATGGGGAAGGAGGAATTCTAATTTCTGCATCACGTTCACCCCTGGGCAGTGATTGGAGATAAGGTCTAGGTTCTGAAGCCTGAAAACCGAGGTTGGGAAGAGATGACGACCTACAGCCATAGCGGGTCCTATGTGTCCAGGTTGGGGCCAGCTGTCTGGGTGTCGTTTGGGATGTCTTGTCTCAGGCTGTGCCAGACAGGGCATTAGTATACAGGGTGGGCTGTATAATTGCTTTACAATCGAGTGGCATGCATTAGAAAATCATTTGGGGTTTCTTATTAGCAGCATAGGGCAAAGTTTTTCTTCTGGAGGGCAGGCAGAGTGTTGCATTGTGGCTTCGGAATTCCCAAACTGGAGGGCTTGTGGGCCAGGAGAGTGAGGACGGAAGTCTGAGAACACAAGCTAGGCTTAGGTTTCGGGGCAAGGACATGGCAGGCACACTCTGCAGAGCTGAATTGAGATCTCATGCGTCTGAAGTCAGGTCGAGGTTAAGACTTTGGCTCAGGTTTGAGTTTCTGTCCATGTTGGCCCCTTCAGGAAGGGGGGGCATTATGAGGCCATGCGGGTTTTCCCACTATTGGAGTTGTGAGATGCTCCAAACCGCAAGGATTCCTTCTGTGGGACAATTAAGATTTGTTGGATGGCTCCAGGACGTCTTATAAGGTATTTTTCCAGAACAGGGTTCTAAGTATGGATGCCTGGGCAGCCAGCCACACATTCCAATTGTCTCCTAGCAACAAGAAACGTTTGATCTGCTGGCTTGGGGTAGCAACAGAGGGGGCTGAGTTGAAATGGACTTTCCTGAGGATGGTCTTAATGTTGGTTTGAGTCCATGGAGACCTTGGTATGGGGCAGTGGCACCAGGGCCCTGAAGGATTCTCCTAACCAGAGGTTATGACAAAGCTCCAATGAGCAAGTTTTCCATGGGGAGACGAGATTTGTTCTTATTGGTGCCTCAGGAAACCACCATATGCTGGTATTGGAAACGAGGCCTCTGAGGACAGATGCCTGGAAACCAAAGCAATGGATCTGATTAGGGCCTAGGTGCCTGTCCGGTTCAATATTCTTCTCTGGGGATATCTGTTGTCTTAGTGGAGGTAGTTGCTCAGCTGGTTTGAGATCACCCCTGTTTGTCCTGGGCGGCCTACACTATTGGGATGGCCTCGGTGTCTTTGGAGGTTTTTCCTAATTTGCAAGGTTGTGGCCAATGGAATGGGAAGAATTCCCTTGAAAGGGAAGCACAGTCCTAACGTGTGGCTCCAGGGACCCAAGTGTGGAGCGTGTGTGGTCCAGGCCTGTGGGGACAGAAGTCTGAAAACACAAACTCAGCTTAGGTTTGGGGATGTATGTATGAAGGCTCGATCTACAGACCTTGAGAATTTTCCGGGCTATGAACAAAGGGCGAGTATGTGGCGCTTGCTCAGGGTTTTGTCTCTGGATTTTGTGTCAATGGTGGCCGTGGAATGTCGGGGTGTCCTCAAGGGCCATGGACAATTCTTTCTTTGGTGATTTGGCCTGATCCCAAGTTGTTGGGATCATTCTGTGGATGGGAAGAGTCCTTTCTGTATTTTTTTTTTACCTCAAGTGTCCCACCAAAGACGGATTCTCGAGTAGAGCCCTGAGTAGGGGTGACTAGACATCTCGAACTCTGGTTGAGATTGGGGGACTAGGGGCTTGGCAAGCCCCATATGGGGGCTGTTGTTCCAGTCACTAAGAGGCTTTACATGAGAATAGGGCTCACGCTGAGGGTCACAATGTGTATTTGTGCACATTGTGGCCCTCAGGGATAGGTGGGGCCTCATTGTCCATGCTGCTTTCTCCTACAATGAACATTGGACAACATGCCAACCACTAGGTTTCTTGCCAAGGCGAAGGAGAAGTTCTGATTCTTGCATCACGTTCACTCCTGAGCAGTGAGTGGAGATAAGGTCTAGGTTCTGAAGGTGAAAACTGAGGTTGGGTAGAGATGATGGCCTAAAGCCATTGTGGGTGTGATATGCTCTGTGTACGGCCAGCTGTCTGGGTGTTGGACTGGAGGTCTGCCCTCAGGCTGTGTCAGACAGGGCTTTAGTGCACAGGCTAGACTGTATAATTGGGGTATGGTCGAGTGGCATGCAGGTTGTTACTCATTTGGCGTTTCTGGTTAGCCCTATAGGGCAACATTTTTCTTCTGGAGGGCAGGCAGAGTGCTGCATTGTGTCTCCGGAATTGCCAAACTGGAGGGGTGTGGCCAGGATTGTGAGGAAGGAAGTCTGAAAACACAAGCTAGCACGAGTTTTGGGGCCAAGAGCGTGGCAGGCCCACTCTGCAGAGGCTGAATCAAGATCTCCTGCAGGTCTGGTCAGGGCGATTATCAGATGTTGCCTCAAGCTGGAGTTTGTGTCCATGACGGCCCCTTCCTGAAGGGGGTGGGGGCGTCATGAGTCCAGGGAGGTTTCCCTACGCTGGGAGTTGTGAGCTGCTCCAAACTTCAAAGTTTCCTTCTTCAGGACAGTCGAGTACTATTGAATGGTTCCAGGATGCCCCATACAGAAAGACTCGAGAGCAGGGGCCTAAGCATGGATGCCGAGAAACGCCAACTCACCTTCCCATTGCCTGGTCGAGTAAAGCACACTCAATCTGCGGGCTCTTGGGTGAGCTAACCAGAAGCCTGAGTTTAAATGGACTCTGCCGAGGATGAGTCATAATGTGGGTTGGTGGCCATGGAGACCTTGGAATGTGGCAGTAGCTAAGGGACTCTGCAGGATTCTCCAACCCGAAGGGCTTGACACAACTCCAACAAGGAAGCTTCCCATGTGGAGATGAGAGGTCTTCTGTCTGGTGCCTCAGGAAAGCCCCGTATGCTGGTCTTCGAACCCAGGCCTCTGAGGAGTGATACCTGGACACCAAAGCAAGAGTTCATAATAGGGCCTAGGGGCCTGTCTGGTTCAATCTTCTGTCTCTGCGGATATCTGTCTGTGTGTCTGCATGGAGGTAGTAGTTGCTCAGCTTGTGTCATAATGCCCCTATTTGTCCAGTGCGGCTTGCGGTAGTGGGATGTCCTTGGGGACCTTGAGGTTTCTACTATTTTGTAGAGTTGTGGCCAATGGAATGGGCAGTTTCTTAGGAGAGAGCAGGCACAGTTCTGTGGTGTGGCTCCAGAGACCCCAGCCTGGAGGCTGTGTGGGCCATGGCTGTGCAGACAGACATCCAAAAACCCTAACTCAGCTCAGGTTTGGGGCCGAGGTTACGGCAGGCCTGATCTACAGTCCATGAGGGGAGCTCCTCTGGATATGAAAGAAGGGTGAGAGGGAGGCAGTCGCTCAGGCTTTTGTCTCTGGATGTTTTGTCCACAATGGCCGTTTAATGTAGGAGTTGCCTCATGGGTCGTAGAAGTCTCCCTCTCTGGTAGTTTGTCCAGCCCCCAAGAGTTTGGGGTCATTCTGTGGGAAGGGAAGTGTCCTGTTTTCTGCTTCATGTGTCCCCCCAGTAGAGGGATTCTAGAGCATAGCAGTGGGTACTGACAACTGGAATACTCGCCCTCTGGTTAAGCCTGGGGGCCTATGGATATGACAAGCCCCATATGCAGGATCTTGGTCCAGCCACTGAGAGGCGTTACTTTAATACGGGACTCACGCTGCAGGTCACAATGCATGTCTGTGCCCTAGGCGGCCCTCAAGCACTGGCGTGGCCTTTCGGACAATGCAGGTTTTCCCACATTGAACGTTGGACAACATGCCAACCACAAGGTTTCTGGCCATGGGGAAGGTGGAATTCTAATTTCTGCATCACGTTCACCCCTGGGCAGTGATTGGAGATAAGGTCTAGGTTCTGAAGCCTGAAAACCGAGGTTGGGAAGAGATGACGACCTACAGCCATAGCGGGTCCTATGTGTCCAGGTTGGGGCCAGCTGTCTGGGTGTCGTTTGGGATGTCTTGTCTCAGGCTGTGCCAGACAGGGCATTAGTATACAGGGTGGGCTGTATAATTGCTTTACAATCGAGTGGCATGCATTAGAAAATCATTTGGGGTTTCTTATTAGTAGCATAGGGCAAAGCTTTTCTTCTGGATGGCAGGCAGAGTGCTGCATTGTGGCTTCGGAATTCCCAAACTGGAGGGCTTGTGGGCCAGGAGAGTGAGGACGGAAGTCTGAGAACACAAGCTAGGCTTAGGTTTCGGGGCAAGGATATGGCAGGCACACTCTGCAGAGCTGAATTGAGATCTCATGCGTCTGAAGTCAGGTCGAGGTTAAGACTTTGGCTCAGGTTTGAGTTTCTGTCCATGTTGGCCCCTTCAGGAAGGGGGGGCATTATGAGGCCATGCGGGTTTTCCCACTATTGGAGTAGTGAGATACTCCAAACCGCAAGGATTCCTTCTGTGGGACAATTAAGATTTGTTGGATGGCTCCAGGAAGTCTTATAAGGTATTTTTCCAGAACATGGTTCTAAGTATGGATGCCTGGGCAGCCAGCCTCACATTCCAATTGTCTCCTAGCAACAAGAAACGTTTGATCTGCTGGCTTGGGGTAGCAACAGAGGGGGCTGAGTTGAAATGGACTTTCCTGAGGATGGTCTTAATGTTGGTTTGAGTCCATGGAGACCTTGGTATGGGGCAGTGGCACCAGGGCCCTGAAGGATTCTCCTAACCAGAGGTTATGACAAAGCTCCAATGAGCAAGTTTCCATGGGGAGACGAGATTTGTTCTTATTGGTGCCTCAGGAAACCACCATATGTTGGTATTGGAAACGAGGCCTCTGAGGACAGATGCCTGGAAACCAAAGCAATGGATCTGATTAGGGCCTAGGGGCCTGTCCGGTTCAATATTCTTCTCTTGGGACATCTGTTGTCTGAGTGGAGGTAGTTGCTCAGCTGGTTTGAGATCACCCCTGTTTGTCCTGGGCGGCCTACACTATTGGGATGGCCTCGGTGACTTTGGAGGTTTTTCCTAATTTGCAAGGTTGTGGCCAATGGAATGGGAAGAATTCCCTTGAAAGGGAAGCACAGTCCTGAGGTGTGGCTCCAGGGACCCAAGTGTGGAGCGTGTGTGGTCCAGGGCTATTTGGACAAAAGTATGAAAACACAAACTCCACTTAGGTTGGGGGATGTAGGTATGGCCGGCCCGATCTATAGACCGTGAGGAGACCTCTTCGGGATATGAACAAAGGGCGAATGTGAGTTGCTTGCTCATGCTTTTTTTTTTTTTTTCTGGAAATGTGTCACCGATTGCCATGGAATGTCGGGGTGTCCTCATGGGCCATTATGAGGCTCCTTTTCTGGGGATTTGACCCGATCCTAAAAGATGGGGTCATTCTGTGGGAATGGAGGAGGCCTTTCTGTTTTTTTTGTTTACTTTTTTTTTGTTTTTTTTTTTTTTTTTTTTTTTTTTTACCTCAGGTGGACCACCAAAAGAGGGATTCCAGATTAGAGTCGTGAGTGGGGGCAACTGGACAACCAGACCTCTGGTTAACATTGGGACCTAAGAACATGGCAAGCCCCATATGTGGGCTCTTGGTCCAGACACTGAGAGGCCTTCCTTGAGGATAGGTCTCACACTGAGTTTCACAATGTGGTTTTGTGCCCAAGGATCCTTTCAAGTCAGGGCGTGGCCTAAAGTACCATGCTGGTGCCTCCTACACTGAACGTTGCACAGTATGGGAACCACAAGTTTTCTGGCCATGGGGAAGATGGAGTTCTAATTTCTTCAACACTTTCACTCCTGGACTGTGATTGGATTTAAGGTCTATGTTCTGAAGCCTGAAAACTGAGCTTGGGAAGAGATGAAGCCCTAAGGCCATGGTGTGTCTGATGTGCTCAGTGTTCGGCCAGCTGTTGAGTGTGGGTTGGGAGGTGCAGGCTCAGGCTGTGGCAGACAGGGAATAAGTGCCTAGGCTAGACTGTATCATTGGGGTGCAGTCGAGTTTCGTGCAGGATGGTACTCATTTGTGGTTACTGGGTAGCCCCAGAGGGCAACGTTTTTCTTCTGGAGGGAAGACACAGTGCCACATAGTGGTTCCAGCATTCCCAAACTGGAAGGCTTGTGGGCCAGGAGTGTGAGGAAAAAATTCTGAGAACACAAGCCAGACTTAGATTTCGGGGTGAGGGGACGGCAGGCACCCTCTGCAGAGATGATTCGAGATTCCGTATACCTGAAGACAGAGCTAGGATCAGACGTTGGCTTAGGTCGGAGTTTCTGTCCATGACGGCCCCTTCATGAAGGGGAGGGTGTCACGAGGACATGGAGGTTTTCCGAAGATGGGAATTGTGAGATGCTCCAAACCACAATGATTTCTTCTGTGGGACCGTCGAGACCTGTTGGATGGCTCCAGGACATCCCATAAGAAAGTTATCCAGAGCAGGGTTCTAAGGATGGATGCCTGGGCAGCCTGCCTCCCATTCCAGGTGTCTCATAGAGCCAAGGCAAGTTCGATCTGCTGGATCTAGGGGAGCAACCGAGGCGGGTGTGTTGAAATGGGTGAGTTGAGGATTGGTCATAATGTGCATTTGTGTCCATGTAGACCTTGGAATGGGGTGCTTGATCCGGGGCCTTGAGGGATGTTCATAACCGGAGGTTTTGATGGAGCTCTAAAGAGTATGTTTCCTATGTAGAGAAGAGAATTGTTTTGATGAGTGCCTAAGGAATCTTCATATGCTGGTATTGGAAACCAGGCCTTTGAGGAGAGATGACTGGAATCAAAAGCAATGGATCTGATTAGGGCCTAAGTGCCCTTCCAGTTCAATCTTATTCTATGGGGATATCTGTCTCTGGGTGTGAGTGGAATTGGTTTCCTAACTTGTGAAAGATCATCCCTGTTTGTCCTGGGCAGCCAACACAATTCGGATGGCCTGGGGGAGTTTGGAGGATTCTCCTAATCTATAGGGTTGTGGCCAATGGAAATGGCAGAATTCCCCTGGAGAGGGAAGCCACAGTCCTGAGGTGTGGCTCCAGGGGCCCCAGCTTGGATGGTGTGTGGGCCAGGACTGTGGGGACAGAAGTCTGAAAACACAAACTCAGCTTAGGTTTCGGGATGTATGTATGAAGGCTCGATCTACAGACCGTGAGAATTTTCCGGGCTATGAACAAAGGGCGAGTATGTGGCGCTTGCTCAGGCTTTTGTCTCTGGATTTTGTGTCAATGGTGGCCGTGGAATGTCGGGGTGTCCTAAAGGGCCATGGACAATTCTTTCTCTGGTGATTTGGCCTGATCCCAAGTGGTTAGGATCATTCTGTGAATGGGAAGAGTCCTTTCTGTATTTTTTTTTTTTTTTACCTCAGGTGTCCCACCAAAGAGGGATTCCCGAGTAGAGCCCTGAGTAGGGGTGACTAGACATCTCGAACTCTGGTTGAGATTGGGGGACTAGGGGCTTGGCAAGCCCCATATGTGGGCTGTTGTTCCAGTCACTAAGAGGCTTTACATGAGGATAGGGCTCATGCTGAGTGTCACAATGTGTGTTTGTGCAAATTGTGGCCCTCAGGGATAGGTGGGGCCTCATAGTCCATGCTGCTTTCTCCTACAATGAACATTGGACAACATGCCAACCACTAGGTTTCTTGCCAAGGCGAAGGATAAGTTCTGATTCTTGCATCACGTTCACTCCTGAGCAGTGAGTGGAGATAAGGTCTAGGTTCTGAAGGTGAAAATTGAGGTTGGGTAGAGATGATGGCCTAAATCATTGTGGTTTTGATATGCTCAGTGTACGGCCAACTGTCTGGGTGTTGGACTGGAGGTCTGCCCTCAGGCTGTGTCAGACAGGGCTTTAGTGCACAGGCTAGACTGTATAATTGGGGTATGGTCGAGTGGCATGCAGGTTGTTACTCATTTGGCTGTTCTGGTTAGCCCTATAGGGCAACATTTTTCTTCTGGAGGCCAGGCAGTGTGCAGCATTGTGTCTCCAGAATTTCCAAACTGGAGGGGTGTGGCCAGGATTCTGAGGACGGAAGTCTGGGAACACAAGTTAGGCTTAGGTTTCAGGGTGAGGGCCCAGCAGGCACACTCTCAAGTGCTGAATCGAGATCTCATGCTTCTGTATTCAGGGCGAGGCTCAGACTTTGGCTTAGGATGGAGTTTCTGTCCGTGATGGCCCATTTATGAAGGTGTGGGGCATCATGAGGAAATGGAGGTTTTCTCACAGTGTTATTGTGTGATGCTTCAAACCACAAGGATTCATTCTGCGAGACAGTCAAGACAGGTTGGTTGGATTCAAGACGTCCCATAAAGAAGTTCTCCAGAGCAGGGTTCTAAGGATGGATGCCTGGGAAGCCCGCCTCCCATTCTAACTGTCTCCTAGTGACAAGGAAGGTTTGATCTGCTGCCTTGGGTGAGCAGCCGAGGGGGCTGATTTGAAATGGACTCTCCTGAGAATGGTTCATAATGTAAGTTTGTGTCCTTGGAGACCTTGGGATTGGGCCATGGTGCCAGCGCCCTGAAGGATCCTCCTAACCTGAGGTATTGACACAGCTCCAAAGAGCAAGTTTCCCATGTGGAGATGAGATCTGTTCTGATTGTTTCCTTAGGAAACCCCCATATTCTGATATTGGAAACCAGGCCTCTGAGGAGAGATACCTAGAAACCAAAGCAATGCATCAGAAGTTGGCTCAGGTTGGAGTTTCTGTCCATGATGGCCCCTTTATAAAGGGGAGCATCTCATGAGGCCATGTAGGTTTTCCCACGATAGGAGTTGTGAGATGCTCCAATCTGCAAGGATTCCTTCTGTGGGACAGTCAAGACCTTTTGGAAGGCTCCAGGACATCCCATATGGAACGGCGCCAGAGCAGGATTCCATGGATGGATGCCTAGAGAGTCTGCTTTGCATTCCAGTTGTCTCCTAGCGACAAGGCAGGTTTGATATTCTGCCTCTGGGGGAGTAATCGACGGGGCTGAGTTGAAATGTACTCTCCTGCCGAATGGTCATAATGCGGGTATGTGTCCATGCAGACCTTGGAATAGGGCGGTTGCTCCGGCTACCTGAAGGTTTCTTCTAACTGGAGGCTTTTACAGAGCTCCAAAGGATAAGTTTCCCATGTGAAGACAAGATTTGTTCTGATTGGTATCTCTGGAATCCCCCATATGCTGGTATTGGAAAACAGGCCTCTGAGGAGAGATGCTTAAAAAAAAAAGCAATGGAACCAATTACATTCTAGGGGCCAGTCCAGTTTAATCTTCTTCTCTTGGGTTATCTGTCTACGGGTGAGTTGACGTCGTTGCTCAGCTTGTGAGAGATCGCCCCTCTTTGTCCTGGGTGGCCTACACTATTGGAATGGCCTCTGGGACTTTGGAGGTTTCTCCTTATCTGTAGGGTTGTGGCCAATGGAATGGGAAGAATTTCCTTGGAGAGGGCAGGCACAGTCCTGAGGTGTGGCTCCAGGGGCCTCAGTCTGGAGGGTGTGTGGGACAGGGATGTCAGGATAGAAGTCTGAAAACACAAACTCGGCTTAGGTTTGGGGACGTAGGTATGGCAGGCCCAATCTACAGACTATGAGGAGAATTTTTTGGGCTATGACCTAAGGGTGAGTGTGAACGCTTGCTGAAGCTTATGTCTCTGGATTTTGTGTCAATAGTGGCCGTGGAATGTCGGGCTGGCCTCATGGGCCATGGACGAGTCTTTCTCTCTGGACCCCAATCACTTGGGATGGCCCAATCCCAAGTGATTGGGGTCATTCTGTGAGTGGGAGGAGTCCTTTCTGTGTTTATTTACCTCAAATGTCCCACCAAAGAGGGATTCCAGAGCAGAGCCCTGAGTAGGGGTGACTAGATGTCTCTACCTCTGGTTAAGATTGGGTGACTTGGGGCATGGCAGGCCCCATATGCGGGCTCATGGTCCAGCCACTGAGAGGCTTTACTTGAGGACAGGGCTCAAACTGAGGGTCCCAATGTGTGTTTGAGCCCACCGCAGCTCTTAAGCATAGGCAGGGCCTCAGGGACCCTACACTACCCTCAGGGGCCCTACTACTAGGACAAGATGCCAACCACAAGATTCTGGCGAGAGGGAAGGAGGAGTTCTGATTTCTGCATCACGTTCACCCATGGGAAGTGAGTAGAGATAAGGTCTAGGATTCTGTAGCCTGAAAACCGAAGTTGGAAAGAGATGGCGACCTAAGGCCATGGCGGTTCAGATGTTCTCAGTGTACTGCAAGCTGTCTGGGTGTCGGTTGGGAATTCAGGCCTCAGGTTCTGTCAGACAGGGCATTAGTGCACAGGCTAGACTATATAATTGGTGTACAGTTGAGTGACGTGCAGGTTTATCCTCATTTGAGGTTTCTGGGTAGACCCATAGGGCAATATTTTTCTTCTAGAGGGCAGGCAGAGTGCAGCACTGTGTCATCGGAAATCCCAAAATAGAGGGCGTGTGGTCCAGGAGAGTGAGGACGGAAGTCGGAGAACACTAGCTACGCTTAGGTTTTGGGGTGAGGGCACAGCAGGTACACTCTGAAGAGCTGAATCAAGATCTCGTGCATCTGAAGTCAAGGCGAGATCAGCTGTTGGCTCAGGTTGGAGTTTCTTTCCATGATCTGCCTTCATGAAGATTGGGGGCATCATGTGACCTTGGAAGCTTTCCATGATATGAGTTGTTAGGTGGTCCATGCACAAGGACTCCTGTGGGACAGTCGAGACCTGTTGGATGGCTCAAGGATGTCCCATAAGGAACGACGCAAGAGCAGGGTTCTAAGGATGGATGCCTGAGGAGCCCAACTCGCATTTCAATTGTCTCCTAGCGACAAGGCAGGTTCAATCTGCTGGCTCTGGAGTAGCAACCGAGGGGGTTTAGTTGAAATGGACTCTCCTGAGGATGGGTCATAATTTGGGATTGTGTCCATGGAGATATTCAAATGGGGCAGTGGCTCCAGTGACCTGAAGTTTTCTCCTAACTGGAGGTTATGACACAGCTCCATAGAGCAAGATTCCCATGTGGAGACGAGATTTTTTCTGATAGGTAGCTCTGGAAACCCCCTTATGCTGGTATTGGAATCCAGGACTCTGAGGAGAGATGCCTGAAAACAAAAGCAATGGATCCAATTAGGGCCTAGGTGCCTGTCTTGTTCAATATTCTTTTCTATGGATATCTGTCTAAGGTTCTGATTGGAGGTAGTGGCTCAGCTTGTGCCAGAGGGTTCCTGTATGTCCAGGACATCCTACACTATTGGGATGGCCTCAGAGATTTTGGATGATTCTCCTAATCTGTCAGGTTGTGCCAAATGAATGAGCAGAATTCCCTTGGAGAGGGCAGGCACAGTCCTGAGGTGTGGCTCCATGGGGCCCAGCCTTTAGAATGTGTGGGTGAGGACAATGGAGACAGAAGTCTGAAAACACAAACTCGGCTTAGGTTTGGGGACATAGGTATGGCAGGCCCGATCTACAGACCTTGAGAATTTTGGGGGCTCTGAACAAAGGGCAAGTGTGTGGCGCTTTTTCAGGTTTTTGTCTCCGGATTTTGTGTCAATGGTGGCCGTGGAATGTCAGGCTGGCCTCATCGACCATGGACGAGTATTTCTCTCTGTGGATTTGGCCAGATTCCAAGTGTTTGGGGTCATTCGTTGGATGGTAGGAGTCCTTACTTTTTTTTTTTTCTTTATCTTGGTTTTTTTTTTTTGTTTTTTTTTTTTTTTTTTTTTTTTACCTTATGTGTCCCACCAAATAGGGATTCCAGAAAAGAGCTCTGAATAAGGTTGACTAGACTTCTCAAGATCTGGCTAGGATTGGGGGAGTAGGGGCATGGCAAGTCCCATATGCAGGCTCTTGGTCCAGCCCCGGAGAGGCTTTACTTGAGGCCAGGGTTCATGCTTAGGGTCCTAATGTGTGTTTGTGCCCATCACAGCCCTCAAGCATGTCTGAGGCCTCATTGGCCATGCTGGGTTCTCATATACTGAACGTTGGACAACATGCCAACCACAAGGTTTCTGGTCATGGGGAAGGTGAAGTTCTGATTTCTGCATCACGTACATCACTTAGTTGTGAGTGGAGATAATGTCTAGGTTCTGAAGCCTGAAGACCAAGGTTGGGAAGAGATGATGACCTAAGGCCATGGCATGTTCGATGTGTTCAGTGTGAGGCCAGGTGTCTGGGTGTCGGTCACGAGGTCTGGGGTCAGGCTGTGTCAGACAGGGCATTAGTGCCCAGGCTAGACTGTATAATTGGGGTACAGTCTAGAGAATTGCAGGTTGATCCTCATTTGATGTTTCTGGGTAGACCCCTAGGGCAAAGTCTCTCTTCTGGAGGGCAGGCAGAGTGCTGCATTTTGTCTCCAGAATTCCCAAAGTGGAAGGCTTGTGGGCCAGGACTGTGAGGATGGAAGTCTGAGAACGCGAGCTGGCTTAGGTTTTGGGGCGAGGGCAAGGCAGGCACACTCTGCAGAGCTGAATTGAGATCTCATGCACCTGAGGTCAGGGCGAGGATCAGACGGGAGTTTCTGTCCATGATGTCCTCTACCTGAAGGTGGAGGCATCACGAGGCCATGGAGGTTTTCCCACGGTGCGAGTGTGTGATGCTGCAAACCACAAGGATTCCTTCTGCAGGACAGTTGAGACCTGTTGAATGGATCAAGGACACCCCATTAGGAATTTCTCCAGAGCAGAGTTCTAACATGGATACCTGGGCAACGAACTCGCATTCCAATTGTCTCCTAGTGACAAAGCAGGTTTGATCTGCTGGCACTGGGTGAGCAACCGCCAGGTTTGAGTTGAAATGGACTCTCCTGAGGATGGGTCATAATGTGGGATTGTGTCCATTGAGACATTGGAATGGGGCGGTGGCTCCAGTGACGTGAAATTTTCTCCTAACTGGAGGTTTTGACACAGTTCCATATAGCATGATTCCCATGTGGCATGCGATTTGTTCTGATTGGTAGCTCCAGAAACCCCCATGTGCTGGTATTGGAATCCAGGCCTCTGAGGAGAGATACATGAAAACAAAAGCAATGAATTCGTTTAGGGCCTAGGTGCCTGTCCTCTTCAATCTTCTTTTCTATGGATATCTATCTACAGGTCTGATTGGAGGTAGTGGCTCAGCTTGTGGCAGATGGTCCCAGTTTGTCCCGGACATCCTACAATATTGGGGTGGCCTCGGGGACTTCGGATGTTTCTCCTAATCTGTCAGGTTGTGCCAAAGGAATGAGCAGAATTCCCATGGAGAGGGCAGGCACAGTCCTGAGGTGTGGCTCCATGGGGCCAAGCCTTGAGGGTGTGTGGGCCAGGACAATGGAGACAAAAGTCTGAAAACACAAACTTGGACTAGGTTTGGGGACATAGGTATGGCAGGCCCGATCTACAGACCGTGAGAATTTTTCAGGCTTTGAACAAAGGGCGAGTGTGTGGCGCTTTTTCAGGCTTTTGTCTCCGGATTTTGTGTCAATGGTGGCCGTGGAATGTCAGGATGGCCTCATCAGCCATGGACGAGTATTTCTCTCTGTGAATTTGGCCCAATTCCAAGTGTTTGCGGTCATTCTTTGGACGGTAGGAGTCCTTTCTCTATTTTTTTTTAACCTCATGTGTCCCACCAAGGAGGGATTCTAGAGAAGAGATCTGAGTAGGGGTGACTAGACTTCTCAAGCACTGGTTAAGGTTTGGGGAGTAGGGGCATGGTAATCTCCATATGTGGGCTCTTGGTCCAGCCCTGGAGAGGCTTTACTTGAGGCCAGGGTTCATGCTTAGGGTCCTAATGTGTGTTTGTGCCCATCACAGCCCTCAAGCATGTCTGAGGCCTCATGGGCCATGCTGGTTTCTCCTACACTGCACGTTGGACAACATGCCAACCACAGGGTTTCTGGTCATGGGGAAGGAGGAGTTCTGATTTCTGCATCACGTACACGGCATGGCAGTGAGTAGAGATAAGGTCTAGATTCTGAAGCCTGAAAACCGAGGTTGGTAAGAGATGACGACCTAAGGCCATGGTGGGTCCGTTGCACTTAGTGTGCGGCCAGATGTCTGTGTCCATCATGAGGTCTGGGCTCAGGCTGTGTCAGGCAGGGCATTAGTCCCCAGGCTAGACTGTATAATTGGGGTACAGTCGAGTGATGTGAAGGTTGGTCCTCATTTGGGGTTTCTGGTTGGCCCCATAGGGCAAAGATTTTCTTCTGGAGGGCAGGCAGAGTGCTGCATTCTGGCTCCAGAATTGCCAACTTCAGGGCTTGTGGGCCAGGTGTTTTTGGACAGAAGTCTGAGAATACAAGTTCAGCTTAGAATTCGCAGCGGTGACATGGCAGGCACACTCTACAGACCTGAAATGAGATCTCGTGCATCTGAAGTCAGGGCGAGGATCAGATGTTGGCTTAGGTTGGAGTTTCTGTACATGATGTCCCCTTCATGAAGGTGGGGGGGCATCAGGAAACCATGGAAGATTTCCAACTTTGTGAGTGTGTGATGCTCCAAACCACAAGGATTCCGTCAGCGGGACAGTCACGACCTTTTGGATGGATCAAGGACGTCCCATAAGAAATGCTCCAAAGCACAGTTCTAATGATGGATGCCTGGGCAGTCCAACTTGCATTCCAGTTGTGTCCTAGTGAAAAGGAGGATTCGATCTGCTGTCACTGGGGGAACAACCGAGGGGGCTGAATTGAAATGGACTCTCATGAGGAT
Organism: Mustela nivalis; assembly: GCF_964662115.1. Lineage (NCBI taxonomy): Eukaryota > Metazoa > Chordata > Mammalia > Carnivora > Mustelidae > Mustela > Mustela nivalis. Next base: position 221,301 of record NW_028135825.1, read on the forward strand.
CAGTCATGATGTGGATTTGTGTCCATGGATCCCTTGGAATGGGGCAGTGGCTCTGTTGCCCTGAAGAATTCTCCTAACCTGAGGTTTTGATGCAGCTCCAAAGAGCAAGTTTCCCATGTAGAGACGAGATTTGTTCTGAAACCCCCACAAACTGGTATTGGAAACCAAGCATCTGGGGAACAATGCCTGGAATCCAAAGCAATGGATCTGATTACGGTCTAGGGGCCTGTCCTTTTCAATATTCTCCTCTGAGTGTCTCTGTCTAAGATTCAGAATGGAGGTCACTGCTCCGCTTGTGTCAGATCACCCATGTTTGTTGGGGGAGGCCAACACTATTGGGCTGGTCTTGGGAATTGGAGGTTTCTCCTAATCTGTAAGGTTGTGGCAAATGAAACGGGCAGAGTTCCCTTGGAGAGCACTGACACAGTCCTTAGGTGTGACACCACCTTTCTGGGTGTCATCCAGGAGGTCCAGGCTCAGGCTGTGTCAGACAGGGCATTAGTGCCAAGCTTAGACTGTATAATTGGAGTAAAGTTGAGTGGCATGCAGGTTGATCCTCATTTGGCGTTTCTGGGTAGCCCCAGGGGCAACGTTTTTCTTCTGGAGGGAAGGAAGAGTGCTGCATTGTGGCGACGGAATTCTCACACTGGAGGGCTTGTGGGCCAGAATTGTGAGGAAGGAAGTGAGAGAACACAAGCTAGGCTTAGGTTTTGGGTCAAGATCATGGCAGGCACACTCTGTAGAGCTAAATCTAAATCTCATGCATCTGAAGTCAGGGCGAGGATCAGACGAAGGCTCAGGTTGAAGTTTCTGTTCAGGATGGCCCCTTCATGATGGTGGGGGGCATCATGGGGCTATGGAGACTTTCCCACGATTGGCATTGTAAGTTGCTCCAATCGGCAAGGATTCCTTCTACGGGACAGTCGAGACCGGTCAGATTGCTCCAGGACGTCCCATGCGGAACCACGGCAGTGCAGGGTTCTAAGGATGGATTCCTGGAGTGCCCGCCTCACATTCCTATTGTCTCCTAGTGACAAGGCAGGTTCGATCTGCTTCTTTTGGGGAGCAAACAAAGGGGATGTGTTGAAATGGACTCGCCTGTGGATGGGTCATAATGCGGGTTTGTGTCCATGGAGACCTTGGAATGGGGTGTTGGCTGCTGGGACCTGAAGGTTTCCCTTAACTGGAGGTTGTGACACAGCTCCAAAATGCATGTTTCCCATGTGGAAATGAGATTTGTTCAGACTGGTACCTCTTGAAGAACACATATGCTGGTATTGGAAACCAGGCCTCTGAGGAGAGATGCCTGGAATCAAAAGCAATGGATCTGATTAGGGCCTAGGTGCCTGTCCGGTTCAATCTTCTTCTCTGGGGTTATCTGTCTATGGATCTGAGTTGAGGTAGTTGCTCATCTTGGGACAGATCACCCTGTTTGCCCTGAGTGGCCAACACTATTGGGATGGCCTCAGGGACGTTGGAGTGTTCTCTTAATCTTTAGGGTTGTGGCCAATGGAATGGGCAGAATTTGCTTGGAGAAGGCAGGCACAGTCCTGAGGCATGGCTCCAGGGGCCCCAGCCTGGAGGGTGTGTGGGCCAGGACAGTGGGGACAGAAACCTGAAAACCCATACTCAGCTTAGATTTGGGGACGTAGGTATGACAAGCCTGATCTATAGACCGCGAGAAGAATTTATCAGGCTATGAACAAAGGGCAAGTGTGAGGCATATCTCCAGGCTTTTGTCTCTAGATATTGTGTCAATGGTGGCCATGGAATGACGGGATGGCCTCTTTGGCCATGGATGATTCTTTCTCTTTTAAGATTTGGTCAGATCCCAAGTTTTGGGGCTCATTCAGGGGATGGAGGAGACCCTTCAATATTTTTTTTCCTCAGGGGTTCCAGAGCAGAGACCTGAATAGGGGTGATTAGAACTCTCAACCTCTCATTAATATTGGGGGACTAGGGATGGCAATGCGGGTTCTTGGTCCAGACCCTGAGAGGCTTTACTTGAGGACAGGGCTCACACTGAGGGTCCCAATGTGTTTGTGCCCATTGCGGTTCTCAAGCATGGGCGGGGACTCATGGGCTACACTGGATTCTCCTACACTGAACGTTGGAAAACATGCCAACCACAAGGTTTCTTGCCTTGAGGAAGAAGGAGTTTCATTTCTGCATCACGTTCACCCCTGGGTAGTGAGTATATATAAGGTCTAGGTTCTGAAGCCTGAAAACCAAGGTTGAAAAGAGATGATGACCTAAAGCCATGGCGGGTCTGATGTGCTCAGTGTACAGCCAGCTGTCTGGGTGTCGGTTGAAAATTCAGACCTCCGGCTGTGCAAGACAGGGCATTAACGCCGAAGTGAAACTGTATAATTGGGGTAGAGTCAAGTGGCATGCAGGTTGATCCTCATTTGGTGTTTCTGGTTAGCCCCATAGGACAACGTTTCCCTTCTGGAGGGCAGTCAGAGTGCTGCATTGTGTCTCTCCAGAATTCCCTAACTGGAGGGCTGGTGGGCTCGGAGTGTGAGGACGAAGTCTGAGAACAATAGCTAGGTTTTGCTTCGGGGCGGGGTTTCGGCAGGCACACTCTGCAGAGTTGAATCAAGATTTCGTGCATCTGAAGTCAGGGTGAGGATTAGACGTTGGCTCAGGTTGGAGTTTCTGTCCAAGATGGCTCTTTCATGAAGGGGACAGTGCACCACGAGGCCACAGATCTTTTCCCATGATGGGAGTTGTGAGGTGCTCCAAAGCGCAAGGATTCCTTCTGCAGGACAGATGTGACCTGTTGGATGGCTCCAGGACGTCCCATATGGAATTACTTCAGAGTAGTTTTCTACAGATGGATGCCTAGCCAGTCCGCCTCACATTCCAATTGTCTCCTAGTGACAAGATAGGTTCGATCTGCTGGCTCTAGGGGAGCACCCAAGGGCACTGAGTTGAAAAAGACTCTCCTGCAGATGGGTCCTAATGTGGGATTGTGTCCATGGAGACCTTGGAATGAGGTGGTGGCACCGGGGCTCTGAAGGATTTTCCTAGCCGGAGGTTTTGACACAGCTTGAAAGAGCACGTTTCCCATGTGGAGAAGACATTTGTTCTGACTGATGCCTCAGGAAACCCCCATATGGTGGTATTGAAAACCAGGCCTCTGAGGTTCTGACATAGCTCCTCGAGCAAGTTTCCAATGTGCAGACAAGACTTGCTCTGAAGGAGCCTATGGAAACCCCATAGGCTGGTATTGGAAACCAGGCCTCTGAGAAGAGATGCCTGGAAACCAAAGCAATGGATCTGATTAGGGCCTAGGGGCCTGTCTAGTTCAATGTTCTTCTCTGGGGACATCTGTCTCCGAGTCTGTGTGGAGCTAGTTGCTCAGCTAGTGTCAGATCACCCCTGTTTGTTCCGAGCAGCCTACAATATTGGGATGGTCCCAGGGACATTGGAGATTTCTACTGATTTATATGGTTGTGGCCAATGGAATATGAAGAATTCCCTTTGAGAGGGCAGGAACAATACTGATGTGTGGTTCCAGGGGCCCTAGCATGGAGGGTGTGTGTTTTCACACAACTTTCCAAACAGCCCTGGCCTACACAACCTACAGGCTCAGGCCCCTGGAGCCAAACCTGAGGACTGTACTTGTCCTCTCAGTGGGAATTGTGTGTGCCCATTCCAAAGGCCACAACCCTTCTAATAGGATAAACCTCCAAAGTCCCTGATCCATCTCAATAGTGGTGGCTTCCCAGGAAAAACAGGGGTAATCTGAGCCCAACTGAGCACCTACCTGCACTCAGACCCATAGACAGATGTCCCCAGAGGTATGAAGGAAAGAACAGGCGCCTAGGCACTAATCAAATCCATTGCTTTGGTTTCCAGGCATCTCTCCTCAGAGGCCTGGATTTCAAAAGCAGCATATAGCTGTTTCTTGACTCACCCATCAGAAAATATCTCATCTACACATGGGAAACTTGCACGTAGGGGCTGTGTCAAAGCCTCTGTTTAGGAGAACCCTTTAGGGCCCCAGTGCCACCGCTTCATTCCAAGGTCTCCATAGACACAAAAGCACATTAGGACCGATCCCCAGGGGTGTCCATTTCAACTCAGCGTCCACGGTTGCTCCCCACAGATCCAGGAGATCTAAACTGTCTTGTTGCTAGGAGACAATTGAAATGCGAGGTGGGCTACCCATCCATCCATCCTTAGAACCCTGCTCAGAATCATTGGCCTGGAGCCAAAAACAGGTCTCAATTGTCCTGCAGAAGACTCTCTGCAGTTTGGAGCTTTTCACAACTCCCATCGTGGGAAAACCCCCATGGCCTCGTGATGCCCCCCCCATTCATGAAGGGGCCATCAGGGACAGAAACTCCAACCTGAGCGATCGTCTGATCCTCGCCCTGACTTCAGATGCACGAGATCTCGATTCAGGTCTGTAGATGGTGCCTGCCATGGCCTCACCCAGAAACCTAAGCCTAGCTTGTGTTCTCAGACTTTTGTCGTCAGACTCCTGGCCCACAAGCCCTCCAGTTTGGCAATCCAGAACTACAAATCAGCACTCTGCCGGCCCTCCAGAAGAAAAACATTGTCCTCTGGGGCTACCCAGTAACCCCAAATGAGGATCAACCTGCACCGACATTGGATGTACTCCAAATACATAGGCTGACCAGGGCACTAATGCCCTTTCTGACACAGCCTGAGCCTGGACCCCGTGGACCCACCCAGACAGCTAGCCGTACACTGAGCACATCGAGCCGCCATGGCCTTAGGTCGTCATCTCTTCCCAACCTCGGTTTTCAGGTTTCAGAACCTAGACCTTATCTCCAATCACTGCCCAGGGTTGAAGGTGATGCAGAAATCAGAACTCCTTCCCCATGGCAAGAAACCTTGTGGTTGGCATGTTGTCCAACGTTCAGTGTAGTTGAAACCAGTGTGGCCCATGAGGCCCCGCACATGCTCGTGGGCCACATTGGTCACAAACACACATTGTGACGCTCAGGCTGAGCCCAGTCCTCAAGTAAGGCCACTCAGTGGCTGGATGATGAAGAGATAGCATATTGGACTTGCCATGCCCCTAGGCCCCAATTTTTAACCATAGTTCGGGTTGTCCCTTCAGTCTTCCCCACGACTTGGCTTTGGAATTCCTCTTTTGGTGGGACACCTGAGGTAACAAAACTGAAATGAGTCCTCCCATCCCACAGATTGACGAAAAGCAATTGGGAATCGGGCCAAATCCTCAGAGAGGAAGATTCGTCCATGGCCCATGAGGCCTCCCCGACATTCCACGGCCATCGCTGATTCAAAATCCAGAGACAAAAGCCTGAGCAAGCACCTCAGACTCGCACTTTCTTCGTATCCTGAAGAGTTCTTCTCATGGTTTGGTGATCGGGCCTGCCATACCTACGTCCCCAAACCTAAGCTGAGTTTGTGTTTTCAGACTTCTGTCCTCAAAGTCTTGGGCCACACACCCTCCAGGCTGGGCCCCTGGAGCCACACATTAGGACTGTGCCTACCAATCCATGGGAATTCTGCCCATTCCTTGGACCAAAATCGTACAAATTAGGAGAAACCTCCAAAGTCCCTGAGGCCATCCCAATAGATTTGGTCGCCCTGAACAAACAAGGGCTGTCTAACGCCAGCTGATAATCGACCTCCACTCATACCATAGATGGACGTCCCCAGAGAAGAAGATTGAACCAGACAGGACCCTAGGCCATAATAGGATCCATTGCTTTGGGTTACAGGCATGTGTCCTCAAAAGCCTGATTCCAATACGAGCATAGGGGTTTTCCTGAGGCACCCATCAGAACTCATCTCGTCTCCACAAGGAAACCTGTGCATGGGAGCCATGTCCAAAGCTTAGGAGAGTACTTCAGGGTCCCGGTGCCACCGCCCCATTCCAAGGCACTCATTGACACAAAAGCACATTAGGACCCATCCTCAGGAAAGTCCATTTCAACTCAGCCACCCCGGTTGCTCAGGCAGAGCCATCAGATCTAAACTGTCTTGTTGCTAGGAGAAAATTGGAATGCGAGGCGGGCTTCCCAGGCATCCATCCGCGAACGGTGCTATGGAGTCATTCCATATGGAATGTCCTGGAGCTGTCCCAAAGGTCTCAATTGTCCCGCAGAAGGAATCCTTGAAGGGGGCATCCCACAACTCCCAACGTGGGAAATCCTCAATGGCCTCGAGATTCTGCTCCCTTCATGAAGCGGCCGTCATGCTCAGAAACTCCCACCTGAGCCAACGTCTGATCCTCGCCCTGACTTCACATGGATGAGATATTGGTTCAGATATGCAGGGGGTACCTGCCATGCCCCCCCGAAACCCAAGTCTAGCTTGTCTTCTCAGACTTCCGTCCTCACACTCCTGGCCCCGAAGCCCTCAAGTTTGGCAATTCCGGACCCACAATGCAGCATTCTGCCTGCCCTCTAGAAAAAAAATTATTGCCTCATGAGCTTCCCAGGCACCTTAAATGAGGGTAAACCTACACAGCACTCGACTTTACCCAAATTATATAGTCTAACCTGGGCACTAATGCACTGTCGAACACAACCTGAGCACGGACCTCTTGACCAACACCCAGAAAGCTGACCACACACTGAGCACATAAAACCCGCCATGGCCTTAGGTCATCATCTCTTCCCTACCTCAGTTTTCAGGCTTCAGAACGAGACCTTATCTCCAATCACTGCCCAGGGGTGAGTGTGATGCAGAAATCAGAACTCCTCTTTACCCATGGCAAGAATCCTTGTGGTTGGCACGTTGTTCAACGTTCAGTTTTGGAGAAACCAGCATTCACACTGAGGCCCCGCCCATTCTTGAGTGTTACGAGGGCATACACACGCATTGTGACCCTCAGCATGAGTCCTGTCCTCTAGAAAGTCCTCTCAGTGCCTGGACCTTTAGATGTCATAATGGGCTTGACATGTCCCTAGGCCCCAATTTTTAACCAGATTTCTTATTGTCCAGTCGCCCCTCCCCAGGGCTCTACTCTGGAATCCCTCATTTGGTGGGACACCTGAGGTTAAAAAAGAAAACAACAACAACAACAACAAAAACGGACTTCTTCCAGCCCACAGAATGAACCCAAACTCTTTGGACAGGGCCAAACCACCAGAGAGTAAGACTCGTCCATTTCCCATGAAGTCACCCAGAAATTCCACGACCATGAGTGACACGATATCCAGAGACAAAAACTTGAGCAGGAGCCTCACACTCGCCCTTCTTTCAAATCCCGAAGGGTTCTCCTCATGGTCTGTAGATCAGTCCTGCCATACCTATGACCCGAAACATAAGCCGAGTTTGTGTTTTCAGACAACTGTCCAAACAGCCCTGGCCTACACACCCTACAGGCTCAGGCCCCTGGAGCCAAACCTGAGGACTGTACTTGCCCTCTACAAGGGAATTGTGTGTGCCCATTCCAATGGCCACAGCCCTTCTAATAGGATAAACCTCCAAAGTCCCTGATCCATCTCAATAGTGGTGGCTTCCCAGGAAAAACAGGGGTAATCTGAGCCCAACTGAGCACCTACCTGCACTCAGACCCATAGACAGATGTCCCCAGAGGTAAAAAGGAAAGAACAGGCCCCTAGGCACAAATCAGATCCATTGCTTTGGTTTCCAGGCATCTCTCCTCACATTCCTGGATTTCAAAAGCAGCATATAGCTGTTTTTTGACTCACCCATCAGAAAACATCTCATCTACACATGGGAAACTTGCACGTTGGAGCTGTGTCAAAGCCTCTGTTTAGGAGAAACCTCTAGGGCCCCAGTGCCACCGCTTCCTTCCAAAGTCTCCATAACACAAAAGCACGTTAGGACCCATCCCCAGGGGTGTCCATTTCAACTCAGTGTCCTCGGTTGCTCCCCACAGATCCAGGAGATCTAACCTGTCTTGTTGCTAGGAGACAATTGGAATGCGAGGTGGGATACCCAGCCATCCATCCGTAGAACCCTGCTCAGAATCATTGGCGTGGAGCCAAACAACAGGTCTCAATTGTCCTGCAGAAGACTCTATGCAGTTTGGAGCTTCTCACAACTCCCATCGTGGGAAAACACCCATGTCCTCGTGATGGCCCCCCCATTCATGAAGGGGCCATCAGGGACAGAAACTCCAACCTGAGCGATCGTCTGATCCTCGCCCTGACTTCAGATGCACGAGATCTCGATTCAGGTCTGTAGATTGTGCCTGCCATGGCCTCACCCAGAAACCTAAGCCTAGCTTGTGTTCTCAGACTTTTGTCGTCAGACTACTGGCCCACAAGCCCTCCAGTTGGCAATCCAGAACTACAATGCAGCACTCTGCCGGCTCTCCAGAAGAAAAACATTGTCCTCTGGGGCTACCCAGTAACCCCAAATGAGAATCAACCTGCACCGAACTTGGCTGTACCCCAAATACTTAGCCTGACCAGGGCACTAATGCCCTTTCTGACACAGCCTGAGCCTGGACCCCGTGGACCCTCCCAGACAGCTGGCCGCACACTGAGCTCATCGAGCCGCCATGGCCTTAGGTCGTCATCTCTTCCCAACATCGGTTTTCAGGTTTCAGAACCTAGACCTTATCTCCAATCACTGCCTAGGGTAGAAGGTGATGCAGAAATCAGAACTCTTTCCCCCCATGGCAAAAAACCTTGTGGTTGGCATGTTGTCCAACGTTCAGTGTAGTTGAAACCAGTGTGGCCCATGAGGCCCCGCCCATGCTGGCGGGCCACATTGGTCACAAACACACATTGTGACGCTCAGGCTGAGCCCAGTCCTCAATTAAGGTCACTCAGTGGCTGGATGAAGAGATCGCATATTGGGCTTGCCATGCCCCTAGGCCCCAATTTTTAACCATAGTTCGGGTTGTCCCTTCAGTCTTCCCCACGGCTAGGCTTTGGAATTCCTCTTTTGGTGGGACATCTGAGGTAACAAAACTGAAATGAGTCCTCCCATCCCACAGATTGACGAAAAGCAATTGGGAATCGGGCCAAATCCTCAGAGAGGAAGATTCGTCCATGGCCCATGAGGCCTCCCCGACATTCCACGGCCATCGCTGATTCAAAATCCAGAGACAAAAGCCCGAGCAAGCACCTCAGACTCGCACTTTCTTCGTATCCTGAAGAGTTCTTCTCATGGTTTGTAGATCGGGCCTGCCATAACTACGTCCCCAAACCTAAGCTGAGTTTGTGTTTTCAGACTTCTGTCCTCAAAGTCTTGGGCCACACACCCTCCAGGCTGGGCCCCTGGAGCCACACATTAGGACTATGCCTACCAATCCATGGGAATTCTGCCCATTCCTTGGACCAAAATCGTACAAATTAGGAGAAACCTCCAAAGTCCCTGAGGCCATCCTAATAGATTTGGTCGCCCTGAACAAACAAGGGCTGTCTAACGCCAGCTGATAATCGACCTCCACTCATACCATAGATGGACGTCCCCAAGAAGAAGATTGAACCAGACAGGACCCTAGGCCATAATAGGATCCATTGCTTTGGGTTACAGGCATGTGTCCTCAAAAGCCTGATTCCAATACGAGCATAGGGGTTTTCCTGAGGCACCCATCAGAACTCATCTCGTCTCCACAAGGAAACCTGTGCATGGGAGCCATGTCCAAAGCTTAGGAGAGTACTTCAGGGTCCCGGTGCCACCGCCCCATTCCAAGGCACTCATTGACACAAAAGCACATTAGGACCCATCCTCAGGAAAGTCCATTTCAACTCAGCCACCCCGGTTGCTCAGGCAGAGCCATCAGATCTAAACTGTCTTGTTGCTAGGAGAAAATTGGAATGCGAGGCGGGCTTCCCAGGCATCCATCCGCGAACGGTGCTATGGAGTCATTCCATATGGAATGTCCTGGAGCTGTCCAAAAGGTCTCAATTGTCCCGCAGAAGGAATCCTTGAAGGGGGCATCCCACAACTCCCAACGTGGGAAATCCTCAATGGCCTCGAGATTCTGCTCCCTTCATGAAGCGGCCGTCATGCTCAGAAACTCCCACCTGAGCCAACGTCTGATCCTCGCCCTGACTTCACATGGATGAGATATTGGTTCAGATATGCAGGGGGTACCTGCCATGCCCCCCCGAAACCCAAGTCTAGCTTGTCTTCTCAGACTTCCGTCCTCACACTCCTGGCCCCGAAGCCCTCAAGTTTGGCAATTCCGGACCCACAATGCAGCATTCTGCCTGCCCTCTAGAAAAAAAATTATTGCCTCATGAGCTGCCCAGGCACCTTAAATGAGGGTAAACCTACACAGCACTCGACTTTACCCAAATTATATAGTCTAACCTGGGCACTAATGCACTGTCGAACACAACCTGAGCACGGACCTCCTGACCAACACCCAGAAAGCTGACCGCACACTGAGCACATAAAACCCGCCATGGCCTTAGGTCATCATCTCTTCCCTACCTCAGTTTTCAGGCTTCAGAACGAGACCTTATCTCCAATCACTGCCCAGGGGTGAGTGTGATGCAGAAATCAGAACTCCTCTTTACCCATGGCAAGAATCCTTGTGGTTGGCACGTTGTTCAACGTTCAGTTTTGGAGAAACCAGCATTCACCCTGAGGCCCCGCCCATTCTTGAGTGTTACGAGGGCATACACACGCATTGTGACCCTCAGCATGAGTCCTGTCCTCTAGTAAGTCCTCTCAGTGCCTGGACCTTTAGATGTCATAATGGGCTTGACATGTCCCTAGGCCCCAATTTTTAACCAGATTTCTTATTGTCCAGTCGCCCCTCCCCAGGGCTCTACTCTGGAATCCCTCATTTGGTGGGACACCTGAGGTTAAAAAAGAAAACAACAACAACAACAACAAAAACGGACTTCTTCCAGCCCACAGAATGAACCCAAACTCTTTGGACGGCGCCAAACCACCAGAGAGTAAGACTCGTCCATTTCCCATGAAGTCACCCAGAAATTCCACGACCATGAGTGACACGATATCCAGAGACAAAAACTTGAGCAGGAGCCTCACACTCGCCCTTCTTTCAAATCCCGAAGGGTTCTCCTCATGGTCTGTAGATCAGTCATGCCATACCTATGACCCGAAACATAAGCCGAGTTTGTGTTTTCAGACAACTGTCCAAACAGCCCTGGCCTACACACCCTACAGGCTCAGGCCTCTGGAGCCAAACCTGAGGACTGTACTTGCCCTCTGCAAGGGAATTGTGTGTGCCCATTCCAATGGCCACAGCCCTTCTAATAGGATAAACCTCGAAAGTCCCTGATCCATCTCAATAGTGGTGGCTTCCCAGGAAAAACAGGGGCAATCTGAGCCCAACTGAGCACCTACCTGCACTCAGACCCATAGACAGATGTCCCCAGAGGTAAAAAGGAAAGAACAGGCCCCTAGGCACAAATCAGATCCATTGCTTTGGTTTCCAGGCATCTCTCCTCACATTCCTGGATTTCAAAAGCAGCATATAGCTGTTTTTTGACTCACCCATCAGAAAACATCTCATCTACACATGGGAAACTTGCACGTTGGAGCTGTGTCAAAGCCTCTGTTTAGGAGAAACCTCTAGGGCCCCAGTGCCACCGCTTCCTTCCAAAGTCTCCATAACACAAAAGCACGTTAGGACCCATCCCCAGGGGTGTCCATTTCAACTCAGTGTCCTCGGTTGCTCCCCACAGATCCAGGAGATCTAACCTGTCTTGTTGCTAGGAGACAATTGGAATGCGAGGTGGGATACCCAGCCATCTATCCTTAGAACCCTGCTCAGAATCATTGGCGTGGAGCCAAACAACAGGTCTCAATTGTCCTGCAGAAGACTCTATGCAGTTTGGAGCTTCTCACAACTCCCATCGTGGGAAAACACCCATGTCCTCGTGATGGCCCCCCCATTCATGAAGGGGCCATCAGGGACAGAAACTCCAACCTGAGCGATCGTCTGATCCTCGCCCTGACTTCAGATGCACGAGATCTCGATTCAGGTCTGTAGATTGTGCCTGCCATGGCCTCACCCAGAAACCTAAGCCTAGCTTGTGTTCTCAGACTTTTGTCGTCAGACTACTGGCCCACAAGCCCTCCAGTTTGGCAGTCCAGAACTACAATGCAGCACTCTGCCGGCCCTCCAGAAGAAAAACATTGTCCTCTGGGGCTACCCAGTAACCCCAAATGAGAATCAACCTGCACCGACCTTGGCTGTACCCCAAATACTTAGCCTGACCAGGGCACTAATGCCCTTTCTGACACAGCCTGAGCCTGGACCCCGTGGACCCTCCCAGACAGCTGGCCGCACACTGAGCTCATCGAGCCGCCATGGCCTTAGGTCGTCATCTCTTCCCAACATCGGTTTTCAGGTTTCAGAACCTAGACCTTATCTCCAATCACTGCCTAGGGTAGAAGGTGATGCAGAAATCAGAACTCTTTCCCCCCATGGCAAAAAACCTTGTGGTTGGCATGTTGTCCAACGTTCAGTGTAGTTGAAACCAGTGTGGCCCATGAGGCCCCGCCCATGCTGGCAGGCCACATTGGTCATAAACACACATTGTGACTCTCAGGCTGAGCCCAGTCCTCAAGGAAGGTCACTCAGTGGCTGGATGAAGAGATAGCATATTGGGCTTGCCATGCCCCTAGGCCCCAATTTTTAACCATAGTTCGGGTTGTCCCTTCAGTCTTCCCCACGGCTAGGCTTTGGAATTCCTCTTTTGGTGGGACATCTGAGGTAACAAAACTGAAATGAGTCCTCCCATCCCACAGATTGACGAAAAGAAATTGGGAATCGGGCCAAATCCTCAGAGAGGAAGATTCGTCCATGGCCCATGAGGCCTCCCCGACATTCCACGGACATCGCTGATACAAAATCCAGAGACAAAAGCCTGAGCAAGCGCCTCAGACTCGCACTTTCTTCATATCCTGAAGAGTTCTTCTCATGGTTTGTCGATCGGGCCTGCCATACCTACGTCCCCAAACCTAAGCTGAGTTTGTGTTTTCAGACTTCTGTTCTCAACGTCCTGGGCCACACACCCTCCAGGCTGTGCCCCTGGAGCCACACATTAGGACTGTGCCTTCCAATCCATGGGAATTCTGCCCATTCCATGGTTCAGAATCGTACAAATTAGGAGCAACCTCCAAAGTCCCTGAGGCCATCCCAATAGTGTGGGTCGCCCGGAACAAACAAGGGCTGTCTGACACCAGCTGATAATCAACCTCCACTCATACCATAGATGGACGTCCCCAGAGAAGAAGATTGAACCAGACAGGACCCTAGGCCATAATAGGATCCATTGCTTTGGGTTACAGGCATGTGTCCTCAAAAGCCTGATTCCAATACGAGCATAGGGGTTTTCCTGAGGCACCCATCAGAACTCATCTCGTCTCCACAAGGAAACCTGTGCATGGGAGCCATGTCCAAAGCTTAGGAGAGTACTTCAGGGTCCCGGTGCCACCGCCCCATTCCAAGGCCCTCATGGACACAAAAACACATTAGGACCCATCCTCAGGAAAGTCCATTTCAACTCAGCCACCCCGGTTGCTCCAGCAGAGCCATCAGACCTAAACAGTCTTGTTGGTAGGAGACAATTGGAATGCGAGGCAGGCTGCCCAGGCATCCATCCGCGAACCGTGCTCTGGAGTCATTCCATATGGGATGTCCTGGAGTTGTCCAACAGGTTCAAATGTCCCGCAGAAGGAATCCTTGAAGGGGGCATCCCACAATTCCCAACGTGGGAAAACCTCAATGGCCTCGAGATTCTGCTCCCTTCATGAAGCGGCCGTCATGCTCAGAAACTCTCACCTGAGCCAACGTCTGATCCTCGCCCTGCCTTCAGATGGATGAGATATTCGTTCAGATCTGCAGGGGGTACCTGCCGTGCCCTCGCCCTGAAAACCAATTCTAGCTTGTCTTCTCAGACTTCCGTCCTCACACTCCTGAACCCGAAGCCCTCAAGTTTGGCAATTCCGGACCCACAATGCAGCACTCTGCCTGCCCTCTAGAAAAAAAATTATTGCCTCATGAGCTGCCCAGGCACCTTAAATGAGGGTAAACCTACACAGCACTCGACTTTACCCAAATTATATAGTCTAACCTGGGCACTAATGCACTGTCGAACACAACCTGAGCCCGGACCTTTTGACCAACACCCAGAAAGCTGACCACACACTGAGCACATAAAACCCGCCATGGCCTTAGGTCATCATCTCTTCCCTACCTCAGTTTTCAGGCTTCAGAACCGAGACCTTATCTCCAATCACTGCCCAGGGGTGAGTGTGATGCAGAAATCAGGACTCCTCCTTACCCATGGCAAGAACCCTTGTGGTTGGCACGTTGTCCAACGTTCAGTGTAGGAGAAACCAGCATTCACCCTGAGGCCCCGCCCATTCTTGAGTGTTATGAGCGCATACACAAGCATTGTGACCCTCAGCATGAGTCCTGTCCTCTAGTAAGTCCTCTCAGTGGCTGGATCATTAGATGTCATAATGGGCTTGACATGTCCCGAGGCCCCAATTTTTAACCAGATTTCTGATTGTCCAGTCGCCCCTCCCAAGGGCTCTACTCTGGAATCCATAATTTGGTGGGACACCTGAGGTTAAAAAAGAAAACAACAACAAAAAAAAAAAAAAAAAAAAAAACGGACTTCTTCCAGCCCACAGAATGACCCCAAACTCTTTGGACGGGGCCAAACCAGCAGAGAGTAAGATTCGCCCATTTCCCATGAAGTCACCCAGAAATTGCACGACCATGAGTGACACGATATCCAGAGACAAAAACTTGAGCAGGAGCCTCACACTCGCCCTTCTTTCAAATCCCGAAGAGTTCTCCTCATGGTCTGTAGATCAGTCCTGCCATACCTATGACACGAAACATAAGCCGAGTTTGTGTTTTCAGACAACTGTACAAACAGCCCTGGCCTACATAACCTACAGGCTCAGGCCCCTGGAGCCAAACCTGAGGACTGTACTTGCCCTCTCCAAGGGAATTGTGTGTGCCCATTCCAATGGCCACAACACTTCTAATAGGATAAACCTCCAAAGTCCCTGATCCATCTCAATAGTGGTGGCTTCCCAGGAAAGACAGGGGCAATCTGAGCCCAACTGAGCACCTACCTGCTCTCAGACCCATAGACAGATGTCCCCAGTGGTAAAAAGGAAAGAACAGGCCCCTAGGCACTAATCAGATCCATTGCTTTGGTTTCCAGGCATCTCTCCTCACATTCCTGGATTTCAAAAGCATCATCTAGCTGTTGCTTGACTCACCCATCAGAAAACATCTCATCTACACATGGGAAACTTGCAAGTTGGAGCTCGGTCAAAGCCTCTGTTTAGGAGAACCCTTTAGGGCCCCAGTGCCACCGCTTCATTCCAAAGTCTCCATAGACACAAAAGCACGTTAGGACCCATCTCCAGGGGTGTCCATTTCAACTCAGCGTCCTCGGTTGCTCCCCACAGATCCAGGAGATCTAACCTGTCTTGTTGCTAGGAGACAATTGGAATGCGAGGTGGAATACCCAGCCATCCATCCTTACAACCCTGCTCAGAATCATTGGCCTGGAGCCAAACAACAGGTCTCAATTGTCCTGCAGAAGACTCTCTGCAGTTTGGAGCTTCTCCCAACTCCCATCGTGGGAAAACACCCATGGCCTCGTGATGCCCCCCCCCATTCATGAAGGGGCCATCAGGGACAGAAACTCCAACCTGAGCGATCGTCTGATCTTCGCCCTGACTTCAGATGCACGAGATCTCGATTCAGGTCTGTAGATTGTGCCTGCCATGGCCTCACCCAGAAACCTAAGCCTAGCTTGTGTTCTCAGACTTTTGTCGTCAGACTACTGGCCCACAAGCCCTCCAGTTTGGCAATCCAAAACTATAATGCAGCACTCTGCCTGCCCTCCAGAAGAAAATCATTGTCCTCTGGGGCTACCCAGTAACCCCAAATGAGGATCAACCTGCACCGACCTTGGCTGTACCCCAAATACTTTGGCTGACCAGGGCACTAATGCCCTTTCTGACACAGCCTGAGCCTGGACCCCGTGGACCCTCCCAGACAGCTGGCCGCACACTGAGCACATGGAGCAGCCATGGCCTTAGGTCGTCATCTCTTCCCAACATCAGTTTTCAGGTTTCAGAACCTAGACCTTATCTCCAATCACTGCCCAGGGTTGAAGGTGATGCAGAAATCAGAACTCCTTCCCCATGGCAAGAAACCTTGTGGTTGGCATGTTGTCCAACGTTCAGTGTAGTTGAAACCAGTGTGGCCCATGAGGCCCCGCCCATCATGAGGGCCACATTGGTCACAAACACACATTGTGACACTCAGGCTAAGCCCAGTCCTCAAGTAAGGTCACTCAGTGGCTGGATGAAGAGATAGCATATTGGGCTTGCCATGCCCCTAGGCCCCAATTTTTAACCATAGTTCGGGTTGTCCCTTCAGTCTTCCCCACGGCTTGGCTTTGGAATTCCTCTTTTGGTGGGACATCTGAGGTAACAAAACTGAAATGAGTCCTCCCATCCCACAGATTGACGAAAAGAAATTGGGAATCGGGCCAAATCCTCAGAGAGGAAGATTCGTCCATGGCCCATGAGGCCTCCCCGACATTCCACGGCCATCGCTGATACAAAATCCAGAGACAAAAGCCTGAGCAAGCGCCTCAGACTCGCACTTTCTTCATATCCTGAAGAGTTCTTCTCATGGTTTGTAGATCGGGCCTGCCATACCTACGTCCCCAAACATAAGCTGAGTATGTGTTTTCAGATTTCTGTCCTTAACGTCTTTTGCCACACACCCTCCAGGCTGGGCCCCTGGAGCCTTACATTAGGACTGTGCCTTCCAATCCATGGGAATTTTGCCCATTCCATGGTCCAGAATCGTACAAATTAGGAGCAACCTCCAAAGTCCCTGAGGCCATCCCAATAGTGTGGGTCGCCCGGAACAAACAAGGGCTGTCTGACACCAGCTGATAATCGACCTCCACTCATACCATAGATGGATGTCCCCAGAGAAGAAGATTGAACCAGACAGGAGCCTAGGCCATAATAGGATCCATTGCTTTGGGTTACAGGCATGTGTCCTCAAAAGCCTGATTCCAATACGAGCATAGGGGTTTTCCTGAGGCACCCATCAGAACTCATCTCGTCTCCACAAGGAAACCTGTGCATGGGAGCCATGTACAAAGCTTAGGAGAGTACTTCAGGGTCCCGGTGCCACCGCCCCATTCCAAGGCCCTCATGGACACAAAAACACATTAGGACCCATCCTCAGGAAAGTCCATTTCAACTCAGCCACCCCGGTTGCTCCAGCAGAGCCATCAGATCTAAACAGTCTTGTTGCTAGGAGACAATTGGAATGCGAGGCAGGCTTCCCAGGCATCCATCCGCGAACCGTGCTCTGGAGTCATTCCATATGGGATGTCCTGGCGCTGTCCAACAGGTCTCAATTGTCCCGCAGAAGGAATCCTTGAAAGGGGCATCCCACAACTCCCAACGTGGGAAAACCTCAATGGCCTCGAGATTCCGCTCCCTTCATGAAGCGGCCGTCATGCTCAGAAATTCCCACCTGAGCCAACGTCTGATCCTTGCCCTGACTTCAGATGGATGAGATATTCGTTCAGATCTGCAGGGGGTACCTGCCGTGCCCTCGCCCTGAAACCCAAGTCTAGCTTGTCTTCTCAGACTTCCGTCCTCACACTCCTGGCCCCGAAGCCCTCAAGTTTGGCAATTCCGGACCCACAATGCAGCACTCTGCCTGCCCTCTAGAAAATAAATTATTGCCTCATGAGCTGCCCAGGCACCTTAAATGAGGGTAAACCTACACAGCACTCGACTTTACCCAAATTATATAGTCTAACCTGGGCACTAATGCACTGTCGAACACAACCTGAGCCCGGACCTTTTGACCAACACCCAGAAAGCTGACCGCACACTGAGCACATAAAACCCGCCATGGCCTTAGGTCATCATCTCTTTCCTACCTCAGTTTTCAGGCTTCAGAACCAAGACCTTATCTCCAAACACTGCCCAGGGGTGAGTGTGATGCAGAAATCAGAACTCCTCCTTACCCATGGCAAGAACCCTTGTGGTTGGCACGTTGTCCAACGTTCAGTGTAGGAGAAACCAGCATTCACCCTGAGGCCCCGCCCATTCTTGAGTGTTACGAGCGCATACACAAGCATTGTGACCCTCAGCATGAGTCCTGTCCTCTAGTAAGTCCTCTCAGTGGTTGGACAATTAGATGTCATAATGGGCTTGACATGTCCCTAGGCCCCAATTTTTAACCAGATTTCCGATTGTCCAGTCGCCCCTCCCAGGGCTCTACTCTGGAATCCATCATTTGGTGGGACACCTGAGGTTAAAAAAGAAAACAACAACAACACCAAAAAAAAAAAAAACGGACTTCTTCCAGCCCACAGAATGACCCCAAACTCTTTAGACGGGGTCAAACCACCAGAGAGTAAGACTCGTCCATTTCCCATGAAGTCACCCAGTAATTCCACGACCATGAGTGACACGATATCCAGAGACAAAAACTTGAGCAGGAGCCTCACTCTCGCCCTTCTTTCAAATCCCGAAGAGTTCTCCTCATGGTCTGTAGATCAGTCCTGCCATACCTATGACCCGAAACATAAGCCGAGTTTGTGTTTTCAGACAACTGTCCAAACAGCCCTGGCCTACACAACCTACAGGCTCAGGCCCCTGGAGCCGAACCTCAGGACTGTACTTGCCCTCTCCAAGGGAATTGTGTGTGCCCATTCCAATGGCCACAACCCTTCTAATAGGATAAACCTCCAAAGTCCCTGATCCATCTCAATAGTGGTGGCTTCCCAGGAAAAACAGGGGCAATCTGAGCCCAACTGAGCACCTACCTGCACTCAGACCCATAGACAGATGTCCCCAGAGGTAAAAAGGAAAGAACAGGCCCCTAGGCACTAATCAGATCCATTGCTTTGGTTTCCAGGCATCTCTCCTCAGATGCCTGGATTTCAAAAGCAGCATATAGCTGTTTCTTGACTCACCCATCAGGAAACATCTCATCTACACATGGGAAACTTGCACGTTGGAGCTGTGTCAAAGCCTCTGTTTAGGAGAACCCTTTAGGGCCCCAGTGCCACCGCTTCATTCCAAAGTCTCCATAGACACAAAAGCACGTTAGGACCCATCCCCAGGGGTGTCCATTTCAACTCAGTGTCCTCGGTTGCTCCCCACAGATCCAGGAGATCTAACCTGTCTTGTTGCTAGGAGACAATTGGAATGCGAGGTGGTCTACCCAGCCATCCATCCTTAGAACCCTGCTCAGAATCATTGGCCTGGAGCCAAACAACAGGTCTCAATTGTCCTGCAGAAGACTCTCTGCTGTTTGGAGCTTCTCATAACTCCCATCTTGGGAAAACCCCCATGGCCTCGTGATGCCCCCCCCATTCATGAAAGGGCCATCAGGGACAGAAACTCCAACCTGAGCGATCGTCTGATCCTCGCCCTGACTTCAGATGCACGAGAACTCGATTCAGGTCTGCAGATTTTGCCTGCCATGGCCTCACCCCGAAACCTAAGCCTAGCTTGTGTTCTCAGACTTTTGTCGTCAGACTACTGGCCCACAAGCCCTCCAGTTTGGCAATCCAGAACTATAATGCAGCACTTTGCCTGCCTTCCAGAAGTAAATCATTGTCCTCTGGGGCTACCCAGTAACCCCAAATGAGGATCAACCTGCACCGACCTTGGCTGTACCCCAAATACATAGGCTGACCAGGGCACTAATGCCCTTTCTGACGCAGCCTGAGCCTGGACCCCCTGGCCCCTCCCAGACAGCTGTCCGCACACTGAATCATCGAGCCGCCGTGGCCTTAGGTCGTCATCTCTTCCCAACATCGGTTTTCAGGTTTCAGAACCTAGACCTTATCTCCTATCACTGCCCAGGGTTGAGGGTGATGCAGAAATCAGAACTCCTTCCCCATGGCAAGAAACCTTGTGGTTGGCATGTTGTCCAACGTTCAGTGTAGTTGAAACCAGTGTGGCCCATGAGGCCCCGCCTATGGTCGCGGGCCACATTGGTCACAAACACACATTGTGACCCTCAGGCTGAGCCCAGTCCTCAAGTAAGGCCACTCAGATGCTGGATGAAGAGATAGCATATTGGGCTTGCCATGCCCCTAGGCCCCAATTTTTAACCATAGTTCGGGTTGTCCCTTCAGGCTTCCCCACGGCTTTGCTTTGGAATTCCTCTTTTGGTGGGACACCTGAGGTAACAAACCTGAATGAGTCCTCCCATCCCACAGATTGACGAAAAGCAATTGGGAATCGGGCCAAATCCTAAGAGAGGAAGATTCGTCTATGGCCCATGAGGCTTCCCCGACATTCCACGGCCATCGCTGATTCAAAATCCAGAGACAAAAGCCTGAGCAAGCGCCTCAGACTCGCACTTTCGTCATATCCTGAAGAGTTCTCTCATGGTTTGTAGATCGGGCCTGCCATACCTACGTCCCCAATCATAAGCTGAGTATGTGTTTTCAGATTTCTGTCCTTAACGTCTTGTGCCACACACCCTCCAGGCTGGGCCCCTGGAGCCACACATTAGGACTGTGCCTTCCAATCCATGGGAATTTTGCCCATTCCATGGTCCAGAATCGTACAAATTAGGAGCAACCTCCAAAGTCCCTGAGGCCATCCCAATAGATTTGTCGCCCGGAACAAACAAGGGTTCTCTGAGACCAGCTGATAATCGACCTCCACTCACACCATAGATGCATGTCCCCAGAGAAGAAGATTGAACCAGACAGGACCCTAGTCCATAATAGGATCCATTGCTTTGGGTTACAGGCATGTGTCCTCAAAATCCTGATTCCAATACGAGCATAGGAGTTTTCCTGAGGCACCCATCAGAACTCAACTCGTCTCCACAAGGAAACCTGTGCATGGAGCCATGTCCAAATCTTAGGAGAGTACTTCAGGGTCCCGATGCCACCGCCCCATTCCAAGGCACTCAGGGACACAAAAACACATTAGGACCCATCCTCAGGAAAGTCCATTTCAACTCAGCCACCCCGTTTGCTCCCGCAGAGCCATCAGATCTAAAAGGTCTTGTTGCTAGAAGACAATTGGAATGCGAGCCGGGCTTCCCAGGCATCCATCAGCAAACGGTGCTCTGGAGTCATTCCATATGGGATGTCCTGTAGCTGTCCAACAGGTCTCAATTGTCCCGCAGAAGGAATCCTTGAAGGGGGCATCCCAAAACTCCCAAAATGGGAAAACCTCAATGGCCTCGAGATTCCGCTCCTTCATGAAGCGGCCGTCATACTCAGTAACTCCCAACTGAGCCAACGTCTGATCATCGGCCTGACTTCAGATGCATGAGATATTTGTTCAGATCTGCAGGGGGTACCTGCCGTGCCCTGGCCCTGAAACCCAAGTCTAGCTTGTCTTCTCAGACTTCCGTCCTCACACACCTGACGCCGAAGCCCTCAAGTTTAGCAAATCCGGACCCACAATGCAGCACTCTGCCTGCCCTCTAGAAAAAAAATTATTGCCTCATGAGCTGCCCAGGCACCTTAAATGAGGATAAACCTACACAGCACTCGACTTTACCCAAATTATATAGTCTAACCTGGGCACTAATGCACTGTCGAACACAACCTGAGCCGGGACCTCCTGACCATCACCCAGAAAGCTGACCCCACACTGAGCACTTAAAACCCGCCATGGACTTAGGTCATCATCTCTTCCCTACCTCAGTTTTCAGGCTTCAGAACCGAGACCTTATCTCCAATCGTGCCAAGGGGTGAGTGTGATGCAGAAATCAGAACTCCTCCTTACCCATGGCAAGAACCCTTGTGGTTGGCACGTTGTCCAACGTTCAGTGTAGGAGAAACCAGCATTCACCCTGCGGCCCCGCCCATTCTTGAGTGCGACGAGTACATACACACGCATTGTGACCCTCAGCATGAGTCCTGTCCTCTAGTAAGTCCTCTCCTAGGCTGGACCATTAGATGTCATAATGGGCTTGACATGTCCCTAGGCCCCAATTTTTAACCAGATTTCTGATTGTCCAGTCGCCCCTCCCCAGGGCTCTACTCTGGAATCCCTCATTTGGTGGGACACCTGAGGATAAAAAAGAAAACAACAACAACAACAAAAAATACGGACTTCTTCCAGCCCACAGAATGACCCCAAACTCTTTGGACGGGGCCAAACCACCAGAGAGTACGACTCGTCCATATCCCATGAAGTCACCCAAAAATTCCACGACCATGAGTGACATGATATCCAGAGACAAAAACTGGAGCAGGAGCCTCACTCTCGCCCTTCTTTCAAATCCCGAAGAGTTCTCCTCAGGTCTGTAGATCAGTCCTGCCATACCTATGACCCGAAACATAAGCCGAGTTTGTGTTTTCAGACAACTGTCCAAACAGCCCTGGCCTACACAACCTACAGGCTCAGGCCCATGGAGCCAAACCTGAGGACTGTACTTGCCCTCTCCAAGGGAATTGTGTGTGCCCATTCCAATGGCCACAACCGTTCAAATAGGATAAACCTCCAAAGTCCCTGATCCATCTCAATAGTGGTGGCTTCCCAGGAAAAACAGGGGCAATCTGAGCCCAACTGAGCACCTACCTGCACTCAGACCCATAGACAGATGTCCCCAGAGGTATGAAGGAAAGACTGGCTTCTAGGCACTAATCAGATCCATTGCTTTGGTTTCCAGGCATCTCTCCTCAGAGGCCTGGATTTCAAAAGCAGCATCTAGCTGTTTCTTGACTCACCCATCAGGAAACATCTCATCTACACATGGGAAACTTGCACGTTGGAGCTGTGTCAAAGCCTCTGTTTAGGAGAACCCTTTAGGGCCGCAGTGCCACCGCTTCATTCCAAGGTCTCCATAGACACAAAAGCACATTAGGACCCATCCCCAGGGGTGTCCATTTCAACTCAGCGTCCTCGGTTGCTCCCCACAGATCCAGGAGATCTAACCTGTCTTGTTGCTAGGAGACAATTGGAATGCGAGGTGGGCTACCCAGCCATCCATCCTTAGAACCCTGCTCAGAATCATTGGCCTGGAGCCAAACAACAGGTCTCAATTGTCCTGCAGAAGACACTCTGCAGTTTGGAGCTTCTCACAACTCCCATTGGGAAAAGCCTCATGGCCTTGTGATGCCCCCCCATTCATGAAGGGGCCATCAGGGACAGAAACTCCAACCTGAGCGATCGTCTGATCCTCGCCCTGACTTCAGATGCACGAGATCTTGATTCATGTCTGTAGATTGTGCCTGCCATGGCCTCACCCCGAAACCTAAGCCTAGCTTGTGTTCTCAGACTTTTGTCCTCAGACTACTGGCCCACAAGCCCTCCAGTTTGGCAATCCAGAACTATAATACAGAACTTTGCCTGCCCTCCAAAAGAAAAACATTGTCCTCTGGGGCAGCCCAGTAACCCCAAATGAGGGTCAACCTTCACCGACCTTGGCTGTACCCCAAATACATGGGCTGACCAGGGCACTAATGCCCGTTCTGACGCAGGCTGAGCCTGGACCCCCTGGCCCCTCCCAGACAGCTGTCCGCACACTGAAAACATCGAGCTGCCGTGGCCTTAGGTCGTCATCTCTTCCCAACCTCGGTTTTCAGGTTTCAGAACCTAGACCTTATCTCCAATCACTGCCCAGGGGTGAGTGTGATGCAGAAATCAGAACTCCTCCTTACCTATGGCAAGAACCCTTGTGGTTGGCACGTGTCCAACGTTCAGAAATTCCCAACTGAGCCAAAGTCTGATCATCGGCCTGACTTCAGATGCATGAGATATTGGTTCAGATCTGCCGGGGGTACCTACGTGCCCTCGCCCTGAAACCCAAGTCTAGCTTGTCTTCTCAGACTTCCGTCCTCACACTCCTGGCCCCGAAGCCATCACGTTTGGCAATTCCGGACCCACAATGCAGCACTCTGCCTGCCCTCTAGAAAAAAAATTATTGCCTCATGAGCTGCCCAGGCACCTTAAATGAGGGTAAACCTACACAGCACTCGACTTTACCCAAATTATATAGTCTAACCTGGGCACTAATGCACTGTCGAACACAACCTGAGCCGGGACCTCCTGACCAACACCCAGAAAGCTGACCTCACACTGAGCACTTAAAACCCGCCATGGCCTTAGGTCATCATCTCTTCCCTACCTCAGTTTTCAGGCTTCAGAACCGAGACCTTATCTCCAATCACTGCCCAGGGGTGAGTGTGATGCAGAAATCAGAACTCCTCCTTACCCATGGCAAGAACCCTTGTGGTTGGCACGTTGTCCAACGTTCAGTGTAGGAGAAACCAGCATTCACCCTGAGGCCCCGCCCATTCTTGAGTGCGACGAGTACATACACACGCATTGTGACCCTCAGCATGAGTCCTGTCCTCTAGTAAGTCCTCTCAGTGGCTGGACCATTAGATGTCATAATGGGCTTGACATGTCCCTAGGCCCCAATTTTTAACCAGATTTCTGATTGTCCAGTCGCCCTCCCCAGGGCTCTACTCTGGAACACCTCATTTGGTGGGACACCTGAGGTTAAAAAAGAAAACAACAACAACAACAACAAAAAAAACGGACTTCTTCCGCCCACAGAATGACCCCAAACTCTTTGGACAGGGCCAAACCACCAGAGAGTAAGACTCGTCCATTTCCCATAAAGTCACCCAGAAATTACAAACCAGGAGTGACTCGATATCGAGAGACAAAAACTTGCGCAGGAGCCTCACTTCGCCCTTCTTTCAAATCCGAAGAGTTCTCCTCATGGTCTGTAGATCAGTCCTGCCATACCTTTGACCCGAAACATAAGCCGAGTTTGTGTTTTCAGACAACTGTCCATACAGCCCTGGCCTACACAACCTACAGGCTCAGGCTCCTGGAGCCAAACCTGAGGACTGAACTTGCCCTCTCCAAGGGAATTGTGTGTGCCCATTCCAATGGCAACAACCCTTCTAATAGGATAAACCTCCAAAGTCCCTGATCCATCTCAATAGTGGTGGCTTCCCAGGAAAAACAGGGGCAATCTGAGCCCAACTGAGCACCTACCTGCACTCAGACCCATAGACAGATGTCCCCAGAGGTATGTAGGAAAGAACAGGCCCCTAGGCACTAAAAGATCCATTGCTTTGGTTTCCAGGCATCTCTCCTCAGAGGCCTGGATTTCAAAAGCAGCATATAGCTGTTTCTTGACTCACCCATCAGAAAACATCTCATCTACACATGGGAAACTTGCACGTTGGAGCTGTGTCAAAGCCTCTGTTTAGGAGAACCCTTTAGGGCCCCAGTGACACCGCTTCATTCTAAGGTCTCCATAGACACAAAAGCACATTAGGACCCATCCCCAGGGGTGTACATTTCAACTCAGCGTCCTCGGTTGCTCCCCACAGGTCCAGGAGATCTAAACTGTCTTATTGCTAGGAGACAATTGGAATGCGAGGTGGGCTACCCAGCCATCCATTTTTAGAACCCTTCTCAGAATCATTGGCCAGGAGCCAAACAACAGGTCTCAATTGTCCTGCAGAAGACACTCTGCAGTTTGGAGCTTCTCACAACTTCCATTGGGAAAATCCCCATGGCCTCGTAATGCCCCCCCATTCATGAAGGGGCCATCAGGGACAGAAACTCCAAACTGAGCGATCGTTTGATCCTCGCCCTGACTTCAGATGCACGAGATCTCGATTCAGGTCTGTAGAATGTGCCTGCCATGGCCTAACCAAGAAACCTAAGCCTAGCTTGTGTTCTCAGACTTTTGTCGTCAGACTACTGGCCCACAAGCCCTCCAGGTTGGCAATCCAGAACTATAATGCAGCACTCTGCCTGCCCTCCAGAAGAAAAACATTGTCCTCTGGGGCTACCCAGTAACCCCAAATGAGGATCAACCTGCACGACCTTGGCTGTACCCCAAATACATAGACTGACCAGGGCACTAATGCCCTTTCTGACACAGCCTGAGCCTGGACCCCCTGGCCCCTCCCAGAGAGCTGTCCGCACACTGAGCACATCGAGCCGCCATGGCCTTAGGTCGTCATCTCTTCCCAACCTCGGTTTTCAGGTTTCAGAACCTAGACCTTATCTCCAATCACTGCCCAGGGTTGAAGGTGATGCAGAAATCAGAACTCCTTCCCCATGGCAAGAAACCTTGTGGTTGGCATGTTGTCCAACGTTCAGTGTAGTTGAAACCAGTGTGGCCCATGAGGCCCCGCCCATGCTCGCGGGCCACATTGCTCACAAACATACCCTGTGACCCTCAGGCTGAGCCCAGTCCACAAGTAAGGGCACTCAGTGGCTGGATGAAGAGATAGCATATTGGGCTTGCCATGCCCCTAGGCCCCAATTTTTAACCATAGTTCGGGTTTACCCTGCAGTCTTCCCCACGGCTTGGCTTTTGAATTCCTCTTTTGGTGGGACACCTGTGGTAACAAAACTGAAATGAGTCCTCCCATCCCACAGATTGACGAAAAGTAATTGGGAATCGGGCCAAATCCTCAGAGAGGAAGATTCGTCCAAGGCCCATGAGGCCTCCCCGACATTCCACGGCCATCGCTGATACAAAATCCAGAGACAAAAGCCTGAGCAAGCGACTCAGACTCGCACTTTCTTCATATCCTGAAGAGTTCTTCTCATGGTTTGTAGTTCGGGCCTGCCATACCTACGTCCCCAAACCTAAGCTGAGTTTGTTTTCAGACAACTGTCTAAACAGCCCTGGCCTACACAACCTACAGGCTCAGGCCCCTGGAGCCAAACCTGAGGACTGTACTTGCCTTCTCCAAGGGAATTGTGTGTGCCCATTCCAATGGCCACAACCCTTCTAATAGGATAAACCTCCAAAATCCCTGATCAATCTCAAAAGTGGTGGCTTCCCAGGAAAAACAGGGGCAATCTGAGCCCAAATGAGCACCTACCTGCACTCAGACCCATAGACAGATGTCCCCAGAGGTAAAAAGGAAAGAACAGGCCCCTAGGCACTAATGAGATCGATTGCCTTGGTTTCCAGGCATCTCTCCTCAGAGCCTGGATTTCAAAAGCAGCATATAGCTGTTTCTTGATTCACCCATCAGAAAAAATCTCATCTACACATGGGAAACTTGCACGTTGGAGCTGTGTCAAAGCCTCTGTTTAGGAGAACCCTTTAGGGCCCCAGTGCCACCGCTTCAATCCAATGTCTCCATAGACACAAAAGCACATTCGGACCATCCCCAGAGGTATCCATTTCAACTCAGCATCCTCGGTAGTTGCCCACAGATCCAGGAGATCTAACCTGTCTTGTTGCTAGGAGACAATTGGAATGCGAGGTGGGCTACCCAGCCATCCAACCTTAGAACCCTGCTCAGAATCATTGGCCTGGAGCCAAACTACAGGTCTCAATTGTCCTGCAGAAGACTCTATGCAGTTTGGAGCTTCTCACAACTCCCATAGTGGGAAAACCCCCATGGCCTCGTGATGCCCCCCCATTCATGAAGGGGCCATCAGGGACAGAAACTCCAACCTGAGCGATCGTCTGATCCTCGCCCTGACTTCAGATGCACGAGATCTCGATTCAGGTCTGTAGATTGTGCCTGCCATGGCCTCACCCAGAAACCTAAGCCTAGCTTGTGTTCTCAGACTTTTGTCGTCAGACTAATGGCCCACAAGCCCTCCAGTTTGGCAATCCAGAACTACAATGCAGCACTTGCCGGCCCTCCAGAAGAAAATCTTTGTCCTCTGGGGCTACCCAGTAACCCCAAATGAGGATCAACCTGCACCGACCTTGGCTGTACCCCAAATACATAGGCTGACCAGGGCACTAATGCCCTTTCTGACACAGCCTGAGCCTGGACTCCCTGGCCCGTCCCAGACAGCTGGCCGCACACTGAGCACATCGAACCTCCGTGGCCTTAGGTCGTCATCTCTTCCCAACCTCGGTTGTCAGGTTTCAGAACCTAGACCTTATCTCCAATCACTGCCCAGGGTTGAAGGTGATGCAGAAATCAGAACTCCTTTCCCATGGCAAGAAACCTTGTGGTTGGCATGTTGTCCAACGTTCAGTGTAGTTGAAACCAGTGTGGCCCATGAGGCCCCGCCCATGCTCGCGGGCCACATTCTTCACAAACACACATTGTGACGCTCAGGCTAGCCCAGTCCTCAAGTAAGACCACTCAGTGGCTGGATCAAGAGATAGCATATTGTGCTTGCCATTCCTCTAGGCCCCAATTTTTAACCATAGTTCGGGTTGTCCCTTCAGTCTTCCCCACGGCTTGGCTTTGGAATTCCTCTTTTGGTGGGTCACCTGAGGTAACAAACCTGAAATGAGTCCTCCCATCCCACAGATTGACGAGAAGCAATTAGGAATCGGGCCAAATCCTCAGAGAGGAAGAATCGTCCATGGCCCCTGAGGCCTCCCCAACATTCCACGGCCTTCGCTGATACAAAATCCAGAGACAAAAGCCTGAGCAAGCGCCTCAGACTCGCACATTCTTCATATCCTGAAGGGTTCTTCTCATGGTTTGTGATCGGGCCTGCCATACCTACGTCCCCAAACCTAAGCTGAGTTTGTGTTTTCAGACTTCTGTCCTCAAAGTCTTGGGCCACACACCCTCCAGGCTGGGCCCCTGGAGCCACACATTAGGACTGTGCCTACCAATCCATGGGAATTCTGCCCATTCCATGGTCCAAAATCGTACAAATTAGGAGAAACCTCCAAAGTCCCTGAGGCCATTCCAATAGTGTAGGTCGTCCGGAACAAACAAGGGCTGTCTGACACCAGCTGATAATCGACCTCCACTCATACCATAGATGGATGTCCCCAGAGAAGAAGATTGAACCAGACAGGAGCCTAGGCCATAATAGGATCCATTGCTTTGGGTTACAGGCATGTGTCCTCAAAAGCCTGATTCCAATACGAGCATAGGGGTTTTCCTGAGGCACCCATCAGAACTCATCTCGTCTCCACAAGGAAACCTGTGCATGGGAGCCATGTCCAAAGCTTAGGAGAGTACTTCAGGGTCCCGGTGCCACCGCCCCATTCCAAGGCCCTCATGGACACAAAAACATATTAGGACACATCCTCAGGAAAGTCCATTTCAACTCAGCCACCCCGGTTGCTCAGGCAGAGCCATCAGATCTAAACTGTCTTGTTGCTAGGAGACAATTGGAATGCGAGGCGGGCTTCCCAGGCATCCATCCGCGAACGGTTCTCTGGGCTCATTCCATATGGGATGTCCTGGAGCTGTCCAACAGGTCTCAATTGTCCCGCAGAAGGAATCCTTGAAGGGGGCATCCTACAACTCCCAACGTGGGAAAACCTCAATGGCCTCGAGATTCCGCTCCCTTCATGAAGCGGCCGTCATGCTCAGAAACTCCAACCTGAGCCAACGTCTGATCCTCGCCCTGACTTCAGATGCATGAGATATTGGTTCAGATCTGCAGGGGGTACCTGCCGTGCCCTCGCCCTGAAACCCAAGTGTAGCTTGTCTTCTCAGACTTCCGTCCTCACACTCCTGGCCCCGAAGCCCTCAAGTTTGGCAATTCCGGACCCACAATGCAGCACTCTGCCTGCCCTCTAGAAAAAAAATTATTGCCTCAACCTGCCCAGGCACCTTAAATGCGGGTAAACCTACGCAGCACTCGACTTTACCCAAATTATATAGTCTAACCTGGGCACTAATGCACTGTCGAACACAACCTGAGCCCGGACCTCCTGAGCAACACCCAGAAAGCTGACCGCACACTGAGCACATAAAACCCGCCATGGCCTTAGGTCATCATCTCTTCCCTACCTCAGTTTTCAGGCTTCAGAACCGAGACCTTATCTCCAATCACTGCCCAGGGGTGAGTGTGATGCAGAAATCAGAACTCTTCCTTACACATGGAAAGAACCCTTGTGGTTGGCACATTGTCCAACGTTCAGTGTAAAAGAAACCAGCATTCACCCTGAGGCCCCGCCCATTCTTGAATGCGAGGAGGGCATACACACGCATTGTGACCCTCAGCATGAGTCCTGTCCTCTAGTAAGTCCTCTCAGTGGCTGGACCTATAGACGTCATAATGGGCTTGACATGTCCCTAAGGCCCCAATTTTTAACCAGATTTCTGATTGTCCAGTCGCCCCTCCCCAGGGCTCTACTCTGGAATCCATCATTTGGTGGGACACCTGAGGTTAAAAAAAAAAACAACAAAAACAACAACAACAAAAAAACGGACTTCTTCCAGCCCACAGAATGACCCCAATCTCTTTGGACGGGGCCAAAGCACCAGAGAGTAAGACTCGTCCATTTCCCATGAAGTCACCCAGAAATTCAACGACCATGAGTGACACGATATCCAGAGACAAAAACTTGAGCAGGAGCCTCACACTCTCCCTTCTTTCAAATCCCGAAGAGTTCTCCTCATGGTCCGTAGATCAGTCCTGCCATACCTATGACCCAAAACATAAGCCGAGTTTGTGTTTTCAGACAACTGTCCAAACAGCCCTGGCCTACACAACCTACAGGATCAGGCCCCTGGAGCCAACCTGAGGAATGTACTTGCCCTCTCCAAGGGAATTGTGTGTGCCCATTCCAATGGCCACAACCCTTCTAATAGGATAAACATCCAAAGTCCCTGATCCATCTCAATAGTGGTGGCTTCCCAGGAAAGACAGGGGCAATCTGAGCCCAACTGAGCACCTACCTGCACTCAGACCCATAGACAGATGTCCCCAGAGTTAAAAAGGAAAGAACAGGCCCCTAGGCACTAATCAGATCCATTGCTTTGGTTTCCAGGCATCTCTCCTCAGAGGCCTGGATTTCAAAAGCAGCATATAGCTGTTTCTTGACTCACCCATCAGAAAACATCTCATCTACACATGGGAAACTTGCACGTTGGAGCTGTGTCAAAGCCTCTGTTTACGAGAACCCTTTAGGGCTCCAGTGCCACCGCTTTATTCCAAGGTCTCCATAGACACAAAAGCACGTTAGGACCCATCCCCAGGGGTGTCCATTTCAACTCAGCGTCCTCGGTTGCTCCCCACAGATCCAGGAGATCTAACCTGTCTGGTTCCTAGGAGACATTGGAATGTGAGGTGGGCTACCCCGCCATCCATCCTTGGAAACCTGCTCAGAATCATTGGCCTGGAGCCAAACAACAGGTCTCAATTGTCCTGCAGAAGACTCTCTGCAGTTTGTAGCTTCTCACAACTCCCATCGTGGGAAAACACCCATGGCCTCGTGATGCCCCCCCCCCCATTCATGAAGGGGCCATCAGGGACAGAAACTCCAACCTGAGCGATCGTCTGATCCTCGCCCTGACTTCAGATGCACGAGATCTCGATTCAGGTCTGTAGATTGTGCTTGCCATGGCCTCACCCAGAAACCTAAGCCTGGCTTGTGTTCCCAGACTTTTGTCGTCAGACTCCTGGCCCACAAGCCCTCCAGTTTGGCAATCCAGAACTATAATGCAGCACTCTGCTGGCCCTCCAGAAGAAAAACATTGTCCTCTGGGGCTACCCAGTAACCCCAAATGAGGATCAAACTGCACCGACCTTGGCTGTAACCCCAATACATAGGCTGACCAGGGCACTAATGCCCTTTCTGACACAGCCTGAGCATGGACCCGCTGGACCCTCCCAGACAGCTGGCCGCACACTGAGGACATTGAGCCACCATGGCCTTAGGTCGTCAGCTCTTCCCAACCTCGGTTTTCAGGTTTCAGAACCTAGACCTTATCTCCAATCACTGCCCAGGGTTGAAGGTGATGCAGAAATCAGAACTCCTTCCTCATGGCGAGAAACCTTGTGGTTGGCATCTTATCCAACGTTCAGTGTCATTGAAACCAGTGTGGCCCATGAGACGCCGCCCATGCTCGCGGGCCACATTGGTCACAAACACACATTGTGACTCTCAGGCTGAGTCCAGTCCTCAAGTAAGGCCACTCAGTGCCTGGATGAAGAGATAGCATATTGGGCTTGCCATGCCCCTAGGCCCCAATTTTGAACCATAGTTCGGGTTGTCCCTTCAGTCTTCCCCACGGCTTGGCTTTGGAATTCCTCTTTTGGTGGGACACCTGAGGTAACAAACCTGAAATGAGTCCTCCCATCCCACAGATTGACGAAAAGCAATTGGTTATCGGGCCAAATCCTCAGAGAGGAAGATTCGTCCATAGCCCATGAGGTCTCCCCGACATTCCACGGCCATCGCTGATACAAAATCCAGAGACAAAAGCCTGAGCAAGTGCCTCAGACTCGCACTTTCTTCATATCCTGAAGAGTTCTTCTCATGGATTGTAGATCGGGCCTGCCATACCTACGTCCCCAAACCTAAGCTGAGTTTGTGTTTTCAGACTTCTGTCCTCAAAGACTTGGGCCACACACCCTCCAGGCTGGGCCCCTGGAGCCACACATTAGGACTGTGCCTACCAATCCATTGGAATTCTGCCCATTCCATGGTCCAAAATCGTACAAATTAGGAGAAACCTCCAAATTCCCTGAGGCCATCCCAATAGTGTAGGTCGCCCGGAACAAACAAGGGCTGTTTGACACCAGCTGATAATCGACCTTCACTCATACCATAGATGGATGTCCTCAGAGAATAAGATTGAACCAGACAGGACCCTAGGCCATAAAGGATCCATTGCTTTGGGTTACAGGCATGTGTCCTCAAAAGCCTGATTCCAATACGAGCATAGGGGTTTTCCTGAGGCACCCATCAGAACTCATCTCGTCTCCACAAGGAAACCTGTGCATGGGAGCCATGTCCAAAGCTTAGGAGAGTACTTCAGGGTCCCGGTGCCACCGCCCCATTCCAAGGCCCTCAGGGACACAAAAACACATTAGGACCCATCCTCAGGAAAGTCCATTTCAACTCAGTCACCCCGTTTGCTCCGGCAGAGCCATCATATCTAAACTGTCTTGTTGCTAGGAGACAATTGGAATGCGAGGCGGGCTTCCCAGGCATCCATCCGCGAACGGTGCTCTGGAGTCATTCCATATGGGATGTCCTGGAGCTGTCCAACAGGTCTCAATTGTCCCGCAGAAGGAATCCTTGAAGGGGGCATCCTACAACTCCCAACGCGGGAAAACCTCAATGGCCTCGAGATTCCGCTCCCTTCATGAAGCGGCCGTCATGCTCAGAAACTCCCACCTGAGCCAACGTCTGATCCTCGCCCTGACTTCAGATGCATGAGATATTGGTTCAGATCTTCAGGGGGTACCTGCCGTGCCCTCGCCCTGAAACCCAAGTCTAGCTTGTCTTCTCAGACTTCCGTCCTCACACTCCTGGCCCCGAAGCCCTCAAGTTTGGCAATTCCGGACCCACAATGCAGCACTGTGCCTGCCCTCTAGAAAAAAAATGATTGCCTCATGAGCTGCCCAGGCACCTTAAATGAGGGTAAACCTACACAGCACTCGACTTTACCCAAATTATATAGTCTAACCTGGGCACTAATGCACTGTCGAACACAACCTGAGCCCGGACCTCCTGAGCAACACCCAGAAAGCTGACCGCACACTGAGCACATAAAACCCGCCATGGCCTTAGGTCATCATCTCTTTCCTACCTCAGTTTTCAGGCTTCAGAACCGAGACCTTATCTCCAATCACTGCCCAGGGGTGAGTGTGATGCAGAAGTCAGAACTCCTCCTTACCCATGACAAGAACCCTTGTGGTTGGCACGTTGTCCAACGTTCAGTGTAGGAGAAACCAGCATTCACCCTGAGGCCCCGCCCATTCTTGAGTGCGACGAGGGCATACACACGCATTGTGACCCTCAGCATGAGTCCTGTCCTCTAGTAAGTCCTCTCAGTGGCTGGACCATTAGATGTCATAATGGGATGACATGTCCCTAGGCCCCAATTTTTAACCAGATTTCTGATTG
Source organism: Mustela nivalis (assembly GCF_964662115.1). Taxonomy (NCBI): domain Eukaryota; kingdom Metazoa; phylum Chordata; class Mammalia; order Carnivora; family Mustelidae; genus Mustela; species Mustela nivalis. The sequence continues at coordinate 255,019 of NW_028135825.1, forward strand.
TCCAGTCGACCCTCCCCAGGGCTCTACTCTGGAATCCATCATTTGGTGGGACACCTGAGGTTAAAAAAGAAAACAACAAAAAAAAAAAAAAAAAAAAAACGGACTTCTTCCAGCCCACAGAATGACCCCAAACTCTTTGGACGGGGCCAAACCACCAGAGATTAAGACTCGCCCATTTCCCATGAAGTCACCCAGAAATTCCACGACCATGAGTGACACGATATCCAGAGACAAAAACTTGAGCAGGAGCCTCACACTCGCCCTTCTTTCAAATCCCGAAGAGTTCTCCTCATGGTCTGTAGATCAGTCCTGCCATACCTATGACCCGAAACATAAGCCGAGTTTGTGTTTTCAGACAACTGTCCAAAAAGGGCTGGACGACACAACCTACAGGCTCAGGCCCCTGGAGCCGAACCTCAGGACTGTACTTGCCCTCTCCAAGGGAATTGTGTGTGCCCATTCCAATGGCCACAACCCTTCTAATAGGATAAACCTCCAAAGTCCCTGATCCATCTCAATAGTGGTGGCTTCCCAGGAAAGACAGGGGCAATCTGAGCCCAACTGAGCACCTACCTGCACTCAGACCCATAGACAGATGTGCCCAGAGGTAAAAAGGAAAGAACAGGCCCCTAGGCACTAATCAGATCCATTGCTTTGGTTTCCAGGCATCTCTCCTCACATTCCTGGATTTCAAAAGCATCATCTAGCTGTTTCTTGACTCACCCATCAGAAAACATCTCATCTACACATGGGAAACTTGCACATTGGAGCTGTGTCAAAGCCTCTGTTTAGGACAACCCTTTAGGGCCCCAGTGACACCGCTTCATTCCAAGGTCTCCATAGACACAAAAGCACGTTAGGACCCATCCCCAGGGGTGTCCATTTCAACTCAGCGTCCTCGGTTGCTCCCCACAGATCCAGGAGATCTAACCTGTCTTGTTGCTGGGAGACAATTGGAATGCGAGGTGGGATACCCAGCCATCCATCCTTAGAACCCTGCTCAGAATCATTGGCCTGGAGACAAACAACAGGTCTCAATTGTCCTGCAGAAGACTCTCTGCAGTTTGGAGCTTTTCACAACTCCCATCGTGGGAAAACACCCATGGCCTCGTGATGCCCCCCCCCCATTCATGAAGGGGCCATCAGGGACAGAAACTCCAACCTGAGCGATCGTCTGATCCTCGCCCTGACTTCAGATGCACGAGATCTCGATTCAGGTCTGTAGATTGTGCCTGCCATGGCCTCACCCAGAAACCTAAGCCTAGCTTGTGTTCTCAGACTTTTGTCGTCAGACTCCTGGCCCACAAGCCCTCCAGTTTGGCAATCCAGAACTACAATGCAGCACTCTGCCGGCCCTCCAGAAGAAAAACATTGTCCTCTGGGGCAACCCAGTAACCCCAAATGAGGATCAACCTGCACCGACCTCCCTTTACCCCAAATACATAGGCTGACCAGGGCACTAATGCCCTTTCTGACACAGCCTGAGCCTGGACCCCCTGGCCCCTTCCAGACAGCTGGCCGCACACTGAGCTAATCGAGCCGCCATGGCCTTAGGTCTTCATCTCTTCCCAACCTCGGTTTTCAGGTTTCAGAACCTAGACCTTATCTCCAATCACTGCCCAGGGTTGAAGGTGATGCAGAAATCAGAACTCCTTCCCCATGGCAAGAAACCTTGTGGTTGGCATGTTGTCCAACGTTCAGTGTAGTTGAAACCAGTGTGGCCCATGAGGCCCCGCCCATGCTCATGGGCCACATTGGTCACAAACACACATTGTGACGCTCAGGCTGAGCCCAGTCCTTAAGTAAGGCCACTCAGTGGCTGGATGAAGAGATAGCATATTGGGCTTGCCATGCCCCTAGGCCCCAATTTTTAAACATAGTTTGGGTTGTCCCTTCAGTCTTCCCCACGGCTTGGCTTTGGAATTCCTCTTTTGGTGGGACACCTGAAGTAACAAAACTGAAATGAGTCCTCCCATCCCACAGATTGACGAAAAGCAATTGGGAATCGGGCCAAATCCTCAGAGAGGAAGATTCGTCCATGGTTCATGAGGCCTCCCCGACATTACACGGCCATCGCTGATACAAAATCCAGAGTCAAAAGCCTGAGCAAGCGCCTCAGACTCGCACTTTCTTCATATCCTGAAGAGTTCTTCTCATGGTTTGTAGATCGGGCCTGCCATACCTACGTCCCCAAACCTAATCTGAGTTTGTGTTTTCAGACTTCTGTCCTCAAAGTCTTGGGCCACACACCCTCCAGGCTGGGCCCCTGGAGCCACACATTAGGACTGTGCCTACCAATCCATGGGAATTCTGCGCATTCCATGGTCCAAAATCGTACAAATTAGGAGAAACCTCCAAAGTCCCTGAGGCCATCCCAATAGTGTAGGTCTCCCGGAACAAACAAGGGCTGTCTGACACCAGCTGATAATCGACCTCCTCTCATACCATAGATGGATGTCCACAGAGAAGAAGATTGAACCAGACAGGACCCTAGGCCATAATAGGATCCATTGCTTTGGTTTACAGGCATGTGTCCTCAAAAGCCTGATTCCAATACGAGCATAGGGGTTTTCCTGAGGCACCCATCAGAACTCATCTCGTCTCCACAAGGAAACCTGTGCATGGGAGCCATGTCCAAATTAGGAGAGTACTTCAGGGTCCCGGTGCCACCGCCTCACTCCAAGGCCCTCATGGACACAAAAACACATTAGGACCCATCCTCAGGAAAGTCCATTTCAACTCAGCCACCTCGGTTGCTCAGGCAGAGCCATCAGATCTAAACTGTCTTGTTGCTAGGAGACAATTGGAATGTGAGGCGGGCTTCCAAGGCATTCATCCGCGAACGGTGCTCTGGAGTCATTCCATATGGGATGTCCTGGTGCTGTCCAACAGGTCTCAATTGTCCCGCAGAAGGAATCCTTGAAGGGGGCATCCCACAACTCCCAAAGTGGGAAAACCTCAATGTCCTAGAGATTCCGCTCCCTTCATGAAGCGGCCGTCATGCTCAGAAACTCCAACCTGAGCCAACGTCTGATCCTCGCCCTACTTCAGATGCATGAGATATTGGTTCAGATCTGCAGGGGGTACCTGCCGTGCCCTCGCCCTGAAACCCAAGTCTAGCTTGTCTTCTCACTTCCGTCCTCACACTCCTGGCCCTGAAGCCCTCAAGTTTGCCAATTCCGGACCCACAATGCAGCACTGTGCCTGCCCTCTAGAAAAAATATTATTGCCTCATGAGCTGCCCAGGCACCTTAAATGAGGGTAAACCTACACAGAACTCGACTTTACCCAAATTATATAGTGTAACCAGGGCACTAATGCACTGTCGAACACAACCTCAGCCCGGACCTCCTGACCAACACCCAGAAAGCTGACCGCACACTGGGTGAGCGGTCACATAAAACCCGCCATGGCCTTAGGTCATCATCTCTTTCCTACCTCAGTTTTCAGGCTTCAGAACCGATACCTTATCTCCAATCACTGCCCAGGGGTGAGTGTGATGCAGAAGTCAGAACTCCTCCTTACCCATGGCAAGAAAACTTGTGGTTGGCATGTTGTCCAACGTTCAGTGTAGGAGAAACCAGCATTCAACCTGAGGCCACGCCCATTCTTGAGTGCGACAGGGCATACACACGCATTGTGACCCTCAGCATGAGTCCTGTCCTTTAGTAAGTCCTCTCAGTGGCTGGACCATTAGATGTCATAATGGGCTTGACATGTCCCTAGGCCCCAATTTTTAACCAGATTTCTGATTGTCCAGTCGCCCCTCACCAGGGCTCTACTCTGAAATCCATCATTTAGTGGGACACCTGAGGTTAAAAAAGAAAACAACAAAAACAACAACAACAACAAAAAAAAAACGGACTTCTTCCAGCCCACAAAATGACCCCAAACTCTTTGGACGGGGCCAAACCACCAGAGAGTAAGACTCGCCATTTCCCATGAAGTCACCCAGAAATTGCACGACCATGAGTGACATGATATCCAGAGACAAAAACTTGAGCAGGAGCCTCACACTCGCCCTTCTTTCAAATCCCGAAGAGTTCTCCTCATGGTCTGTAGATCAGTCCTGCCATGACCCGAAACATAAGCCGAGTTTGTATTTTCAGACAACTGTCCAAACAGCCCTGGCCTAAACAACCTACAGGCTCAGGCCCCTGGAGCCAAACCTGAGGACTGTACTTGCCCTCTCCAAGGGAATTGTGTGTGCCCATTCCAATGGCCACAACCCTTCTAATAGGATAAACCTCCAAAGTCCCTGATCCATCTCAATAGTGGTGGCTTCCCAGGAAAGACAGGGGCAATCTGAGCCCAACTGAGCACCTACCTGCACTCAGACCCATAGACAGATGTGCCCAGAGGTAAAAAGGAAAGAACAGGCCCCTAGGCACTAATCAGATCCATTGCTTTGGTTTCCAGGCATCTCTCCTCACATTCCTGGATTTCAAAAGCATCATCTAGCTGTTTCTTGACTCACCCATCAGAAAACATCTCATCTACACATGGGAAACTTGCACATTGGAGCTGTGTCAAAGCCTCTGTTTAGGAGAACCCTTTAGGGCCCCAGTGCCACCGCTTCATTCCAAGGTCTCCATAGACACAAAAGCACGTTAGGACCCATCCCCAGGGGTGTCCATTTCAACTCAGCGTCCTCGGTTGCTCCCCACAGATCCAGGAGATCTAACCTGTCTTGTTGCTGGGAGACAATTGGAATGCGAGGTGGGATACCCAGCCATCCATCCTTAGAACCCTGCTCAGAATCATTGGCCTGGAGCCAAACAACAGGTCTCAATTGTCCTGCAGAAGACTCTCTGCAGTTTGGAGCTTTTCACAACTCCCATCGTGGGAAAACACCCATGGCCTCGTGATGCCCCCCCCCCATTCATGAAGGGGACATCAGGGACAGAAACTCCAACCTGAGCGATCGTCTGATCCTTGCCCTGACTTCAGATGCACGAGATCTCGATTCAGGTCTGTAGATTGTGCCTGCCATGGCCTCACCCAGAAACCTAAGCCTAGCTTGTGTTCTCAGACTTTTGTCGTCAGACTACTGGCCCACAAGCCCTCCAGTTTGGAAATCCAGAACTACAATGCAGCACTCTGCCGGCCGTCCAGAATAAAAACATTGTCCTCTGGGGCTACCCAGTAACCCCAAATGAGGATCAACCTGCACCGACCGTGGCTGTACCCCAAATACATAGGCTGACCAGGGCACTAATGCCCTTTTTGACACAGCCTGAGCCTGGACCCCCTAAACCTCCCAGACAGCTGGCCGCACACTGAGCACATCCAGCCGCCATGGCCTTAGGTCGTCATCTCTTCCCAACCTCGGTTTTCAGGTTTCAGAACCTAGACCTTATCTCCAATCACTGCCCAGGGTTGAAGGTGATGTAGAAAACAGAACTCCTTCCCCATGGCAAGAAACCTTGTGGTTGGCATGTTGTCCAACGTTCAGTGTAGTTGAAACCAGTGTGGCCCATGAGGCCCCGCCCATGCTCGCGGGCCACATTGGTCACAAACAAACATTGTGACGCTCAGGCTGAGCCCAGTCCTCAAGTAAGGCCACTCAGTGGCTGGATGAAGAGATAGAATATTGGGCTTGCCATGCCCCTAGGCCCCAATTTTTAACCATAGTTCGGGTTGTCCCTTCAGTCTTCCCCACGGCTTGGCTTTGGAATTCCTCTTTTGGTGGGACACCTGAGGTAACAAAACTGAAAGTGCCCTCCCATCCCACAGATTGACGAAAAGCAATTGGGAATCGGGCCAAATCCTCAGAGAGGAAGATTCGTCCATGGCCCATGAGGCCTCCCCGACATTCCACGGCCATCGCTGATACAAAATCCAGAGTCAAAAGCCTGAGCAAGCGCCTCAGACTCGCACTTTCTTCATATCCTGAAGAGTTCTTCTCATGGTTTGTAGATCGGACCTGCCATAAGTACGTCCCAAAACCTAAGCTGAGTGTGTGTTTTCAGACTTCTGTCCTCAAAGTCTTGGGCCACACACCCTCCAGGCTGGGCCCCTGGAGCCACACAGTAGGACTGTGCCTACCAATCCATGGGAATTCTGTCCACTCAATGGTCCAAAATCGTACAAATTAGGAGAAACCTCCAAAGTCCCTGAGGCCATCCCAATAGTGTAGGTCGCCCGGAACAAACAAGGGCTGTCTGACACCAGCTGATAATCGACCTCCATTCATACCATAGATGGATGTCCCCAGAGAAGAAGATTGGCCCAGACAGGACCCTAGGCCATAATAGGATCCATTGCTTTGGGTTACAGGCATGTATCCTCAAAAGCCTGATTCCAATATGAGCATAGGGGTTTTCCTGAGGCACCCATCAGAACTCATCTCGTCTCCACAAGGAAACCTGTGCATGGGAGCCATGTCCAAAGCTTAGGAGTGTACTTCTGGGTGCCGGTGCCACCGCCCCATTCCAAGGCCCTCATGGACACAAAAACACATTAGGACCCATCCTCAGGAAAGTCCATTTCAACTCAGCCACCCCGGTTGCTCCGGCAGAGCCATCAGATCTAAACTGTCTTGTTGCTAGGAGACAATTGGAATGCGAGGCGGGCTTTCCAGGCATCCATCCGCGAATGGTGCTCTAGAGTATTTCCATATGGGATGTCCTGGAGCTGTCCAACAGGTCTCAATTGTCCCGCAGAAGGAATCCTTGAAGGGGGCATCCCACAACTCCCAACGTGGGAAAACCTCAATGGCCTCGAGATTCCGCTCCCTTCATGAAGCGGCCGTCATGCACAGGAACTCCAACCTGAGCCAACGTCTGATCCTCGCCCTGACTTCAGAAGCATGATATATTGGTTCAGATCTGCAGGGGGTACCTGCTGTGCCTTTGCGCTGAAATCCAAGTCTAGCTTGTCTTTTCACACTTCCGTCCTCACACTCCTGGCCCCGAAGTCCTAAAATTTGGCAATTCCGGGCCCACAATGCAGCACTCTGCCGGCCCTCTAGAAAAAAAAAAAAATATTGCCTCATGAGCTGCCCAGGCAACTTAAATGAGGATAAACCTACACAGCACTCGACCTTACCCAAATTATATAGTCTAACCTGGGCACTAATGCACTGTCGAACACAACCTGAGCCTGGACGACCTGACCAACACCCAGAAAGCTGACAGCACACTGAGCACATAAAACCCGCCATGGCGTTAGGTCATCATCTCTTCCCTACCTCAGTTTTCAGGCTTCAGAACCGAGACCTTATCTCCAATCACTGCCCAGGGGTGAATGTGATGCAGAAATCAGTACTCCTCCTTACACATGGCAAGAACCCTTGTGGTTGGCACGTTGTCCAACGTTCAGTGTAGGAGAAACCAGCATTCACCCTGTGGCCCTGCCCATTCTTGAGTGCGTCGAGTGCATACACACGCATTGTGACCCTCAGCATGAGTCTTGTCCTCTAGTAAGTCCTCTCAGTGGCTGGATCATTAGATGTCATAATGGGCTTGACATGTCCCTAGGCCCCAATTTTTATCCAGATTTCTGATTGTCCAGTCGCCCCTCCCTAGGGCTCTACTCTGGAATCCCTCATTTAGTGGGACACCTGAGGTTAAAAAAGAAAACAACAACAACAACACACAAAAAAAAACGGACTTCTTCCAGCCCACAGAATGACCCCAAACTCTTTGGACGGGGCCAAACCACCAGAGAGTAAGACTCGTCCATTTCCCATGAAGTCACCCAGAAATTCCACGACCATGAGTGACACGATATCCAGAGACAAAAACTTGAGCAGGAGCCTTACACTCGCCCTTCTTTCAAATCCAGAAGAGTTCTCCTCATGGTCTGTAGATCAGTCCTGCCATACCTATGACCCGAAACATAAGTCGAGTTTGTGTTTTCAGACAACTGTCCAAACAGCCCTGGCCTACACAACCTACAGGCTCAGGCCCCTGGAGCCAAACCTGAGGACTGTACTTGCCCTCTCCAAGGGAATTGTGTGTGCCCATTCCAATGGCCACAACCCTTCTCATAGGATAAACCTCCAAAGTCCCTGATCCATCTCAATAGTGGTGGCTTCCCAGGAAAAAGAGGGGCAATCTGAGCCCAAATGAGCACCTACCTGCACTCAGACCCATAGAGAGATGTCCCCAGAAGTAAAAAGGAAAGAACAGGCCCCTAGGCACTAATCAGATCCATTGCTTTGGTTTCCAGGCATCTCTGCTCAGAGGCCTGGATTTCAAAAGTAGCATATAGCTGTTTCTTGACTCACCCATCAGAAAACATCTCATCTATACATGGGAAACTTTCACGTTGGAGCTGTGTCAAAGCCTCTGTTTAGGAGAACCATTTAGGGCACCAGTGCCACCGCTTCATTCCAAGGTCTCCATAGACACAAAAGCACATTAGGACCCATCCTTAGGGGTGTCCATTTCAACTCAGCGTCTTCGGTTGCTCCCCACAGATCCAGGAGATCTAACCTGTCTTGTTGCTGGGAGACAATTGGAATGCGAGGTGGGCTACGCAGCCATCCATCCTTAGAACCCTGCTCAGAATCATTGGCCTGGAGCCAAGCAACAGGTCTCAATTGACCTGTAGAAGACTATCTGCTGTTTGGAACTTCTCACAACTCCCATAGTGGGAAAACCCCCATGGCCTCGTGATGCCCCCCCCACTCATGAAGTGGCCATCAGGGACAGAAACTCCAACCTGAGCGATCGTCTGATCCTCGCCCTGACTTCAGATGCACGAGATCTCGATTCAGGTCTGTAGATTGTGCCTGCCATGGCCTCACCCAGAAAATTAAGCCTAACTTGTGTTCTCAGACTTTTGTCGTCAGACTACTGGCCCACAAGCCCACCAGTTTGGCACTCCAGAACGACAATGCAGCACTCTGCCTGCCCTCCATAAGAAAAACATTGTCCTCTGGGGCTACCCAGTAACCCCAAATGAGGATTAACCTGCACCGACCTTGGCTGTACCCAATACATAGGCTGACCAGGGCACTAATGCCCTTTCTGACACAGCCTGAGCCTGGACTCCCTGGCCCGTCCCAGACAGCTGGCCGCACACTGAGCACATCGAGCCTCCGTGGCCTTAGGTCGTCATCTCTTCCCAACCTCGGTTTTCAGGTTTCAGAACCGAGACCTTATCTCCAATCACTGCACAAAGTTGAAGGTGATGAAGAAATCAGAACTCCTTCCCCATGGCAAGAAACCTTGTGGTTGGCATGTTGTCCAACGTTCAGTGTGGTTGAAACCAGTGTGGCCCATGTGGCCCCGTCCATGCTCGCGGGCCACATTGGTCACAAACACACATTGTGACCCTCAGGCTGAGCCCAGTCCTCAAGTAAGGCCACTCAGTGGCTGGATGAAGTGATAGCATATTGGGCTTGCCATGCCCCTAGGCCCCAATTTTTAACCATAGTTCGGGTTGTCCCTTCAATCTTCCCCACGGATTTGCTTTGGAATTCCTCTTTTGGTGGGACACCTGAGGTAACAAACCTGAAATGAGTCCTCCCATCCCACAGATTGACGAAAAGCAATTGGGAATCGGGCCAAATCCTCAGAGAGGAAGATTCGTCCATGGCCCATGAGGCCTCCCCGACATTCCACGGCCATCGCTGATACAAAATCCAGAGACAAAAGCCTGAGCAAGCGCCTCAGACTCGCACTTTCTTCATATCCTTAACAATTCTTCTCATGGTTTGTAGATCGGGCCTGGGATACCTACGTCCCCAAACCTAAGCTGAGTTTGTTTTCAGACAACTTTCCAAACAGCCCTGGCCTACACAACCTACAGGCTCAGGCCCCTGGAGCCGAACCTGAGGACTGTACTTGCTCTCTCCAAGGGAATTGTTTGTGCCCATTCCAATGGCCACAACCCTTCTAATAGGATAAACCTCCAAATTCCCTGATCCATCTCAATAGTGGTGGCTTCCCAGGAAAAAACAGGGGCAATCTGAGCACTACAGAGCACCTACCTGCACTCAGACCCATAGAGAGATGTCCCCAGAGGTAAAAAGGAAAGAACCGGCCCCTAGGCACTAATCAGATCCATTGCTTTCGTTTCCAGGCATCTCACCTCAGAGGCCTGGAATTCAAAAGCAGCATATAGCTGTTTCTTGACTCACCCAACAGAAAACATCTCATCTACACATGGGATACTTGCAGGTTGGAGCTGTGTCAAAGCCTCTGTTTATTAGAACTCTTTAGGTCCCAAGTGCCACCGCTTCATTCCAAGGTCTCCTTAGACACAAAAGCACATTAGGACCCATGCCCAGGGGTGTCCATTTCAATGCAGCGTCCTCGGTTGCTCCCCACAGATCCAGGAGATCTAACCTGTCTTGTTGCTAAGAGACAATTGGAATGCGAGGTGGGCTACCCAGCCATCCATCCTTAGAACCCTGCTCAGAATCATTGGCCTGGAGCCAAACAACAGGTCTCAATTGTCCTGCAGAAGACTCTCTGCAGTTTGGAGCTTCTCACAACTCCCATCGTGGGAAAACCCCCATGGCCTCGTGATCCCCCCCCCCCATTCATGAAGGGGCCATCAGGGACAGAAACTACAACCTGAGCTATCGTCTGATCCTCGCCCTGACTTCAGATGCATAAGATCTCGATTCAGGTCTGTAGATTGTGCCTGCCATGGCCTCACCCAGAAACCTAAGCCTAGCTTGTGTTCTCAAACCTTTGTCGTCAGACTACTGGCCCACAAGCCCTCCAGTTTGGCAATCCAGAACTACAATGCAGCACTCTGCCCAGTAACCCCAAATGAGGATCAACCTGCACCGACCTTGGCTGTACCCCAAATACATAGGCTGAGCAGGGCACTAATGCCCTTTTTGACACAGCCTGAGCCTGGACTCCCTGGCCCGTCCCAGACAGCTGGCCGCACACTGAGCACATCGAGCCGCCATGGCCTTAGGTCATCATCTCTTCCCAACCTCGGATTTCAGGCTTTAGATTCTAGACCTTACCTCCAATCACTGCCCAGGGTTGAATGGGATGCAGAAATCAGAACTCCTTCCCCATGGCAAGATACCTTGTGGTTGGCATGTTGTCCAACTTTCAGTGTAGTTGAATCCAGTGTTGCCCATGAGGCCCCGCCATGCTCGGAGGCTACATTGGTCACAAACACACATTGTGACCCTCAGCCTGACCAAAGTCCTCAAGTAAGGCCTCTCAGTGGCTGGATGAAGAGATAGCATATTGGGCTTGCCATGCCCCTAGTCCCCAATTTTGAACCATAGTTCTGGTGGTCCCTTCAGTCTTCCCCACGGCTTTGCTTTGGAATTCCTCTTTTCGTGGGACACCTGAGGTAACAAAACTGAAAGGAGTCCTCCCATCCCACAGTTTGACGAAAAAAAATTGGGAATCGGGCGAAATCCTCATAGAGGTAGATTCGTCCATGGCCCATGAAGCATCCCCGACATTCTATGGCCTTGCTGATAAAAATTCCAGAGACAAATGCCTGAGCAAGCGCCTCAGACTCGCTCTATATTCAAATCTTCATGAGTTCTTCTCATTGTTTGTATATTGGGCCTGCCATACCACCGTCCCCAAAAGAAGCTGAGTTTGTGTATCGGAATCACAATCAGAAATCTGCCTTCCACATGGCTGTAATGCTTGTTCTTCACATGGAGTCAACCTTCACGTGGGGAACCCTTCATGGCCCCTGATGCCACACCTAATCATGAGTGCTGCTTGGGCACAAATTCACACTGTGACCCTAGCATGAGCCCCATGTCAAAGAAAGGCCTGTCAGGTTCGTGACGAAGATCCTGCATATAGTCCCTGCCATGCCCATAGGCACCCAAAACTAACTAGATGGTGTGTATTCCAGTTGAAGGAACCCACTGCTGTGCTCTAGAGTCCCTCTCCTGGGGGGTCCTTTCTGGCAGAAAACAGTACTCTTCACTTCCCATAGAATGAACCCAAACACTTGGGAGCTTGGACAATCCCCCGAGAGGAAGGCTCTTCCTCGGCCCCTGAGGCAACCCCTACCCTGACTGGACACTGTGAACGCAACACCCAGAGACAAAAGCCTGAGCAACTGCCTCCCACTTGCCCTCCTTTGATATCCAGAGAATCTCCCCTCACGGACTGGAGATCAGGCCTGCCATTACCTTGGCCCCTTCCTGAGCCAAGTTTGCTTTTTCAGACATCAGTCCCCACAGCCCTGGCAAACACAGCCTCTAGGCTGGGTCCTCTGGAGCCATACAACAGGACCGTGCCTGCTCTCTCCTGGGAAACTGTGTCCATTCCTTTGGCCACACACCTCCAGAATATGAGAAACCTCAAGGCCCCCGAGGACATCCCACTACTGGGAGCCTCCCTGGACACACAGGGGCATTCGGACACAAGCTGAGCAGCTACCTCCACGAAGGCATGCACACAGATGTCAACAGAGATAGAAGGTTGAGCCGGACAGGCCCTTAGGCCATAATCTCAACTCTTGCTTTGGGTTCCAGGTGTTACTCCTCAGAAACTTTGGTTCGAAGAACAGGATATGGGGCTTTCCTGAGGCACTGAACAGAACTCCTCTCGTCTCCACATGGGGAGCTTTCTTACTGGGGATGTATCAAATCCTTCAGGTAGTGCCCAAGCAGCACTTGAGTGCTGATTGGGAACAAATTCACACTGTGACCCTAGCATGAGCCCCATGTCAAAGAAAGGCCTGTGAGGGCCTGGACAAAGAGCCCGCATATGGGGCTTGCCAAGCCCCTATGCACCCAATTTTCACCAGGGTTTGAGATTTCCAGTCGCCCCGCCCGTACCTGGGGCTCTGCTCTGGAATCCCTTTCTTGGAGAGACACATGAGCCAGACAACACGACTCCACCCTTCCCACATAATGACCCCAATCTTGGAAGATGGGACAAATCCCCAGAGAGGGATACTCGTCCACAGTCCCTGAGTCCACCCCTCAAATCCACGGCTATCCCGGACACAGCATCCAGAGACAAAAGACTGAAGGAACGCCTCCCACTCGCCCTTGTTTCAGAGGCCCAGGAGTTCCCTCTCGGGCTGTACATCCGGCCTGCCATACCCTAGGCACCACTCATAAGCTGAGTTTGTGTTTTCAGACTTCTGTGCCCACAGCCTGGACCCACACACCTCCAGGCTAGGGCCTCTGGAGCCACAGCGAAAGTTTGTGCCTGCCCTCTCCAAGGAAAGTGTGCCCAAGCCATTGAGCACAGCCCTACAGGTTAGGGAAAAGCTCCAAGGCCCCTGAGGACATCAATAGTGTAGGCCACCCTGGACTAAGAGGGGCTCTCTGACACCAGCGGAGCAACTATCTTCACTTAGACTCTCAGAAAGTGTCCCCAGAGACAGAAGGTTGAAATGGACAGACCCCCAGGCCCTAATATGAACCTTAGCTTTGTTCCATGTGTCCGTTCTCAGAGGACTGTTTTCGTAGACCAGCACATGGGGCTTTTCTGAGGCACCCAACCAAGGATCTCTCGTCTCCACATGGGCAGCTTTCTTACTGGGGATGTATCAAACCCTTCAGGTAGGAGAGTTCCGAAGGGCCACTGAACAACCAGCACATTCCAAGGTCTCCATGGACCCAAACGCACATTATGACGCATCCTCAGGAGAGGCCATTTCAACTCAGCCCCCTGGATCGCGTGTTCCAGAGGCCCCAGATCAAACATATCTTATCGCTAATGGCCTATTGGAATGCGGGCATGCTGTACAGGGATCCATCCTTCGAACCCTGCTCTCCAGTCCTTCCATATGGTATGTCCTGGAGCCATGCAACAGGACTCGAATGTCCCGCAGAAGGAAACCTTGTGGTTTGGGGCAACCTCCAAACTCAGCGTGGGAAAACTTCCTTGGCCTCATGAGGCCCCCGCTTCATGAAGGTGCCATCATGGACAAATACTCCAGCCTCAGCCAACGTCTGATCCTCAGCCTGACTTCAGATGCAGGAGATTTTGATTCAGCCTCTGCAGAATGGACCTGCTCTGCCCTTGGCTCCAATCCTCACCCTAGCTTGTGTTTTCAGACTTCCGTCATCACACTCCAGGCCCACAAGCCCTCCCTACTGGGAATTCTGGGGCCACAATGAAGCACTCTGCCTGCCTCCCAGTAGAAAATCATTGTCTATGGTGCTGCCCAGAAACACCAAATGAGGATCAAACTGCTTGGCCCTCGGCAACACCCCAATTGCATAGGCTACCTTAAACACTGATGCTCTGAGGCAAATAGCCTGAGCCCAGACCTTCCAACAGACACCGACACAGCTGGCTGCACACCCAGCACATTGGACCCGCCACTGCCTTAGGCCACCATCTATTCCCAACCTGGGTTTTCAGTCATCGGTCCTAGACCTTATATCCAATTCCTGCACAGGGGGGACCCCCTCTGATGCACACAAGTCAGAACCCCTCCTACCCCATGGCAAGAAACCTTGCTGCTGGCAGTGAGTCAAACCTTAAGTGTTGGAGAAAACGGCATGACCCATGAGGCCACGCACATGCGTGAGGGCCGCCTTGGGCACAAACACACATTGTGACCCTCAGCGTGAGTACCTTATTCAAGTAACGCCTCTCAGTGACTGGACCAAGAGCCCGCATATGTGGTTTGCCATGCCCATAGGCACCCAGGACTAAATAGATGGTGTATATTCCAGTTGAGGGAACCCACTGCTGTGCTCTAGAGTCCCTCTCCTGGGGGGTCCCCTGTGGCAGAAAACAGTACTCTTCATTCCCACAGAATGAACACAAACACTTGGGAGCTTGGACAATCCCCTGAGAGGAAGGCTCTTCTTCGGCCTCTGAGACAACCCCTACCCTGACCGGACACTGTAAATCCTGAGTGACTGCCCCCCACTTGCCCTACTTTGATTTCCAGAGGATCTCCCCTCACGGACTGGAGATCAGTCCTGCCATTACATTGGCCACTAGCTGAGCCAAGTTTGCTTTTTCAGACATCTGTCCCCACAGCCCTGGCAAACACAGCCTCTAGGCTGGGTCCTCTGGAGCCATACCACAGGACCGTGCCTGCTCTCTCCTGGGAAACTGTGTCCATTCCTTTGGACACACACCTCCAGAATATGAGAAACCTCAAGGCCCCCGAGGACATCCCACTACTGGGAGCCTCACTGGACTCACAGGGGCATTCGGACACAAGCTGAGCAGCTACATCTAAGAATGCATGCACATAGATGTCAACGGAGATAGAAGGTTGAGCCGGACAGGCCCTTAGGCCATAATCTCAACTCTTGCTTTGGGTTCCAGGTGTTACTCCTCAGAGGCTTTGGTTCGAAGAACAGGATATGGGGCTTTCCTGAGGCACTGAACAGAACTCCTCTCGTCTCCCATGGGAAGCTTCCTTGTTGGAGCTGTGTCAAACACCTCAGTTTGGAAAACCCTGCAGAGTTCCTGAGCCACCTCCACATTCCAAGGTCTCCCAGGCCACCAAGCCACAGTAGGACTCATCTTCAGGAGAGTCCATTTCAACTCTCCCCTCTGGGTAGCTCAAACAGGAGCCTGCAGATTGAGCCTGCCTTGTCCTGACTAAAGAGTGGGAATATGATGTGGCGTTCCCAGGCATCCATGCTTAGACATCTGCTCTCGAGTCTTTCCGTATGGGGCCTCCTGGAACCATCCAATAGGACTCGACTGTCATGCAGAAGGAAAGCTTGAGGTTTGGAGTAGTTCACAAATCCCATCGTAGGCAAACCTCCCTGGCCTAATGAAGCCCTCACCCTTCAGGAAGAGGCCATGCTGGACAAGAACTCTAGCCTGAGGCACGTCTCATAGTTGACATGACCTCAGTGCAGGAGATCTCGATTCAGCCTCTGCAGAGTGGGCCTGCCTTGCCCTCGGTCCCAAACCTCAAGCTACCTTGTGTTTTCAGACTTCCTTCCTCACACTCCTGGCAAACAAGCCCTCCGGACCAGGAACTCCAGAACCAAAACCCAGCCCAGTGTCTTCCCAATGGAAGAAAAACGTTTCCCTGTGGGGCTCTCCAGAAAACCCAGATGAGGATCAACCTGCTCGGGCCTCGACGGTACTCGAACTGGATAGGATGCTCTGGGCACTCATGCTCTGTCT
The DNA here is from genome assembly GCF_964662115.1 of Mustela nivalis. Taxonomy (NCBI): domain Eukaryota; kingdom Metazoa; phylum Chordata; class Mammalia; order Carnivora; family Mustelidae; genus Mustela; species Mustela nivalis. Next base: position 271,044 of record NW_028135825.1, read on the forward strand.
GACACAGCCTGAAGCCAGACGTCCAGACAGACAAGGAGACAGCTGGCCGCACACCCAGCACTTCGGACACGCCATGGTCTTATGCCGTCACCTCTTCCTAACCTTGGTTTTCAGATATCTGAACCTAGACATTATATCAATTCTCCACACAGCTGGGTATCGCAAGCACAAAACAGAACTCCTCCTTCCCCATGGCTGTCAAGCTTGCTCTTGGCATGGAGTCACACCTTCAGGGTGGGAGAAACCTTCATGGCCCCTGAAGCCACGCCCAAACTTGAGTGCTGCTTGGGCACAAATTCACACTGTGACCCTCAGCATGAGCCCCATGTCAAAGAAAGGCCTGTCAGGACCTGGACCAAGAGCCCGCATATGGGGCTTGCCAAGCCCCTATGCACCCAATCCTCACCAGTGTTTGAGTTTTCCAGTCGCCCCACCTGTACCTGAGCTCTGCTCTGGAATCTCTTTCTTGGAGAGACCCATGAGCCAGACAACACGACTCCACCCTTCCCTCAAAATGACCCCAAACTCTTGGGAGCTGGGACAAATCCCCAGAGAGAGATACTCGTCCACAGTCCCTGAGGCCACCGCTCCAATCCACGGCTATCCCGGACACAACATCCAGAGACAAAAGCCTGAAGGATCGCCTTCCACTCACCCTTGTTTCAGAGGCCCAGGAGTTCCCTCTCGGGCTGTACATCCGGCCTGTCATACCCTAGGCGCCACTCATAAGCTGACTTTGTGTTTTAAGACTTCTGTGCCCACAGCATGGACCCACACAACCTCCAGGTTAGGGCCTCTGAAGCCACAGCGAAAGATTGTGCTGGCCCTCTCTAAGGAAAGTGTGTCCAATCCATTGACCACAACCCTACAGTTTAGGGAAAAGCTCCAAGGCCCCTGAGGCCATCAATAGGTAGGCCACCCTGGACTAAGAGGGGCTCTCTGACACCAGCAGAGCAACTATCTCCACTTAGATTCTCAGACAGTGTCCCCAGAGACAGAAGGTTAAAATGGACAGGCCCCCAGGCCCTAATATGAACCTTAGCTTTGTTTCCATGTGTCCGATCTCAGAGGACTGTTTTCGTAGACCAGCACACGGGGCTTTTCCGAGGCACCAAACCAAACCTCTCTCTCCACATGGGGAGCTTTCTTACTGGGGATGTATCAAACCCTTCAGGTAGGAGAGTTCCACAGAGCCACTGAACAACCAGCACATTCCAAGGTCTCCATGGACCCAAACGCACATTATGACGCATCCTCAGGAGAGGCCATTTCAACTCAGCCCCCTGGGTAGCGTGACCCAGAGGCAGCAGATCAAACATATCTTTTCGCTAATGGCCAATGGGAATGCGAGGCATGCTGTACAGGGATCCATCCTTCGAACACTGCTCTCCAGTCCTTCCATATGGTATGTCCTGGAGCCATGCAACAGGACTCGAATGTCCCACAGAAGGAAACCTTGTGGTTTGGGGCAACCTCCAAACTCAGCGTGGGAAAACTTCCTTGGCCTCATGAGGCCCCCGCTTCATGAAGGTGCCATCATGGACACATACTCCAGCCTCAGCCAACGTCTGATCCTCAGCCTGGCTACAGATGCAGGAGATTTTGATTAAGCCTCTGCAGAGTGGGTCTGCTCTGCCTTTGGCTCCAATCCTCACCCTAGCTTGTGTTTTCAGACTTCCGTCCTCACACTCCTGGCCCACAAGCCCTCCCTACTGGGAATTCTGAGGCCACAAAGAAGCACTCTGCCTGCCTCCCAGGAGAAATACATTGTCTATGGTGCTGCCCAGAAACCCCAAATGTGGATCAAACTGCTTGGCCCTCGGCAACACCCCAATTGCATAGGCTACCTTAAACAGTGATGCTCTGTCGCAAATAGCCTGAGCCCAGACCTTCCAACAGACACCGACACAGCTGGCTGCACACCCAGCACATTGGACCCGCCACTGCCTTAGGCCAGCATCCATTCCCAACCTGGGTTTTCAGTCATCGGAACCTAGACCTTATCTCCAATCCCTGCACAGGGGGGAACCTGATGCACAAATAAGAACCCCTCCTTCCCCATGGCAAGAAAACTTGCTGCTGGCAGTGAGTCAAACCTTCAGTGTAGGAAACACGACATGGTCCATGAGGCAACGCCCAAGCGTTAGGGCCGCCTTGGGCACAAACACACATTGTGACCCTCAGCGTGAGTACCTTATTCAAGTAACACCTCTCAGTGACTGGACCAAGAGCCCGCATATGTGGCTTGCCATGCCCATAGGCACCCAGGATCAACTAGATGGTGTGTATTCCAGTTGAGGGAACCCACTGCTGTGCTCTAGAATCCCTCTCCTGGGGGGTCCCCTGTGGCAGAAAACAGTACTCTTCCCTTCCCACAGAATGAATCCAAACACTTGGGAGCTTGCACAATCCCCCGAGAGGAAGGCTCTTCCTCGGCCTCTGAGACAACCCCTACCCTGACCGGACACTGTGAACGCAACACCCAGAGACAAAATCCTGAGTGACTGCCTCCCACTTGCCCTCCTTTGATATCCAGAGGATCTCCCCTCATGGACTGAGATCAGTCCTGCCATTACCTTGGCCACTAGCTGAGCCAAGTTTGCTTTTTCAGACATCTGTCCCCACAGCCCTGGCAAACACAGCCTCTAGACTGGGTCCTCTGGAGCCATACCACAGGACCGTGCCTGCTCTCTCCTGGGAAACTGTGTCCATTCCTTTGGACACACACCTCCAGAATATGAGAAACCTCAGGGCCCCCGAGGACATCCCACTACTGGGAGGCTCCCTGGACATACAGTGGCATTCGGACACAAGCTGAGCAGCTACCTCCACGAAGGCATGCCCACAGATGTAACAGAGATAGAAGGTTGAGCCGGACAGGCCCTTAGGCCGTAATCTCAACTCTTGCTTTGGTTTCCAGGTGTTACTCCTCAGAGGCTTTGGTTCGAAGAACAGCATATGGGGCTTTCCTGAGGCACTGAACAGAACTCCTCTCGTCTTCACATGGGAAGATTCCTTGTTGATGCTGTGTCAAACACCTCAGTTTGGAAAACCCTGCAGAGTCCCTGAGCCACCTACACATTCCAAGGTCTCCCAGGCCACCAAGCCACAGTAGGACTCATCTTCAGGAGAGTCCATTTCAACTCTCCCCTCTGGGTAGCTCAAACAGGAGCCTGCAGATTGAGCCTGCCTTGTCCTGACTAAAGAGTGGGTATATGAGGTGGCGTTCCCAGGCATCCATGCTTAGACACCTGTCTCGAGTCTTTCCGTATGGGGCCTCCTGGAACCATCCAATAGGACTCGACTGTCGTGCAGAAGGAAACCTTGAGGTTTGGAGTAGTTCACAAATCCCATCGTAGGCAAACGTCCCTGGCCTAATGAAGCTCTCACCCTTCAGGAAGAGGCCATGCTGGACAAAAACTCTAGCCTGAGGCACGTCTCATAGTTGACATGACCTCAGTGCAGGAGATCTCGATTCAGCCTCTGCAAAGTGGGCCTGCCGTGCCCTCGGTCCCAAACCTCATGCTACCTTGTGTTTTCAGACTTCCTTCCTCACACTCCTGGCAAACAAGCCCTCCGGACCAGAAACTCCAGAACCAAAACCCAGCCCAGTGTCTGCCCAACGGAAGAAAAACGTTTCCCTGTGGGGCTCTCCAGAAAACCCAGATGAGGATCAACCTGCTCGGGTCTCGACGGTACCCAAACTGGATAGGATGCTCTGGGCACTCATGCTCTGTCTGACACAGCCTGAAGCCAGACGTCCAGACAGACAAGGAGACAGCTGGCCGCACACCCAGCACTTCGGACACGCCATGGTCTTATGCCGTCACCTCTTCCTAACCTTGGTTTTCAGATATCTGAACCTAGACATTATATCAATTCTCCACACAGCTGGGTATCGCAAGCACAAAACAGAACTCCTCCTTCCCCATGGCTGTCAAGCTTGCTCTTGGCATGGAGTCACACCTTCAGGGTGGGAGAAACCTTCATGGCCCCTGAAGCCACGCCCAAACTTGAGTGCTGCTTGGGCACAAATTCACACTGTGACCCTCAGCATGAGCCCCATGTCAAAGAAAGGCCTGTCAGGACCTGGACCAAGAGCCCGCATATGGGGCTTGCCAAGCCCCTATGCACCCAATCCTCACCAGTGTTTGAGTTTTCCAGTCGCCCCACCTGTACCTGGGCTCTGCTCTGGAATCCCTTTCTTGGAGAGACACATGTGCCAGACAACACGACTCCACCCTTCCCTCAAAATGTCCCCAAACTCTTGGGAGCTGGGACAAATCCCCAGAGAGGGATACTCGTCCACAGTCCCTGAGGCCACCGCTCCAATCCACGGCTATCCCGGACACAACATCCAGAGACAAAAGCCTGAAGGAACGCCTTCCACTCGCCCTTGTTTCAGAGGCCCAGGAGTTCCCTCTCGGGCTGTACATCCGGCCTGTCATACCCTAGGCGCCACTCATAAGCTGACTTTGTGTTTTAAGACTTCTGTGCCCACAGCATGGACCCACACAACCTTCAGGCTAGGGCCTCTGAAGCCACTGCGAAAGATTGTGCCGGCCCTCTCTAAGGAAAGTGTGTCCAATCCATTGACCACAACCCTACAGTTTAGGGAAAAGCTCCAAGGCCCCTGAGGCCATCAATAGGTAGGCCACCCTGGACTAAGAGGGGCTCTCTGACACCAGCAGAGCAACTATCTCCACTTAGATTCTCAGACAGTGTCCCCAGAGACAGAAGGTTGAAATGGACAGGCCCCCAGGCCCTAATATGAACCTTAGCTTTGTTTCCATGTGTCCGTTCTCAGAGGACTGTTTTCGTAGACCAGCACATGGGGCTACTCTGAGGCACCAAACCAAGCATCTCTCGTCTCCACATGGGCAGCTTTCTTACTGGGGATGTATCAAACCCTTCAGGTAGGAGAGTTCCGCAAGGCCACCGAACAACCAGCACATTCCAAGGTCTCCATGGACCCAAACGCACATTATGACGCATCCTCAGGAGAGGCCATTTCAACACAGCCCCCTGGGTAGCGTGACCCAGAGGCAGCAGATCAAACATATCTTGTCGCTAATGGCCTATTGGAATGCGAGGAATGCTGTACAGGGATCCATCCTTCGAACCCTGCTCTCCAGTCCTTCCATATGGTATGTCCTGGAGCCATGCCACAGGACTCGAATGTCCCGCAGAAGGAAACCTTGTGGTTTGGGGCAACCTCCAAACTCAGCGTGGGAAAATTTCCTTGGCCTCATGAGGCCCCCGCTTCATGAAGGTGCCATCATGGACACATACTCCAGCCTCAGCCAACGTCTGATCCTCAGCCTGACTTCAGATGCAGGAGATTTTGATTCAGTCTCTGCAGAGTCTCTGCAGAGTGGGCCTGCTCTGCCTTTGGCTCCAATCCTCACCCTAGCTTGTGTTTTCAGACTTCCGTCCTCACACTCCTGGCCCACAAGCCCTCCCTACTGGGAATTCTGGTGCCACACTGAAACACTCTGCCTGCCTCCCAGGAGAAAAACATTGTCTATGAGGCTGCCCAGAAACCCCAAATGAGGATCAAACTGCTTGGCCCTCGGCAACACCCCAATTGCATAGGCTACCTTAAACACTGATGCTCTGTCACAAATAGCCTGAGCCCAGACCTTCCAACAGACACCGACACAGCTGGCTGCACTCCTAGGACATTGGACCCGCCACTGCCTTAGGCCAGCATCCATTCCAAACCTGGGTTTTCAGTCATCGGATCCTAGACCTTATCTCCAATCCCTTCACAGGGGGGAACCTGATGCACAAATAAGAATTCCTCCTTCCCCATGGCAAGAAACCTTGCTGCTGGCAGTGAGTCAAACCTTCAGTGTAGGAAAAACGACATGGCCCATGAGCAACGCCCAAGCGTTAGGGCCGCCTTGGGCACAAACACACATTGTGACCCTCAGCGTGAGTACCTTATTCAAGTAACGCCTCTCAGTGACTGGACCAAGAGCCCGCATATGTGGCTTGCCATGCCCATAGGCACCCAGGATTAACTAGATGGTGTGTATTCCAGTTGAGGGAACCCACTGCTGTGCTCTAGAGTCCCTCTCCTGGGGGGTCCCCTGTGGCAGAAAACAGTACTCTTCCCTTCCCACAGAATGAACCCAAACACTTGGGAGCTTGGACAATCCCCCGAGAGGAAGGCTCTTCCTCGGCCTCTGAGACAACCCCTACCCTGACCGGACACTGTGAACGCAACACCCAGAGACAAAATCCTGAGTGACTGCCTCCTACTTGCCCTCCTTTGATATCCAGAGGATCTCCCCTCACGGACTGGAGATCAGTCCTGCCATTACCTTGGCCACTAGCTGAGCCAAGTTTGCTTTTTCAGACATCTGTCCCCACAGCCCTGGCAAACACAGCCTCTAGGCTGGGTCCTCTGGAGCCATACCACAGGACCGTGCCTGCTCTCTCCTGGGAAACTGTGTCCATTCCTTTGGACACACACCTCCAGAATATGAGAAACCTCAAGGCCCCCGAGGACATCCCACTACTGGGAGGCTCCCTGGACACACAGGGGCATTCGGACACAAGCTGAGCAGCTACCTCCACGAAGGCATGCCCACAGATGTCAACAGAGATAGAAGAATGAGCCGGACAGGCCCTTAGGCCGTAATCTCAACTCTTGCTTTGGGTTCCAGGTGTCACTCCTCAGAGGCTTTGGTTCAAAGAACAGGATATGGGGCTTTCCTGAGGCACGGAACAGAACTCCTCTCGTCTCCACATGGGAAGCTTCCCTGTTGGAGCTGTGTCAAACACCTCAGTTTGGAAAACCCTGCAGAGTCCCTGAGCCAACTCCACATTCAAAGGTCTCCCAGGCCACCAAGTCACAGTAGGACTCATCTTCAGGAGAGTCCATTTCAACTCTCCCCCCTGGGTAGCTCACCCAGGAGCCTGCAGATTGAGCCTGCCTTGTCCTGCCTAAAGAGTGGGAATATGAGGTGGTGTTCCCAGGCATCCATGCTTAGACACCTGCTCTCGAGTCTTTCCGTATGGGGCCTCCTGGAACCATCCAATAGGACTCGACTGTCGTGCAGAAGGAAAGCTTGAGGTTTGGAGTAGTTCACAAATCCCATCGTAGGCAAACCTCCCTGGCTTCATGAAGCCCCCACACCCTTCAGGAAGAGGCCATGCTGGGCAAAAACTCTAGCCTGAGGCACGTCTCATAGTTGACATGACCTCAGTGCAGGAGATCTCGATTCACCCTCTGCAGAGTGGCCCTGCCATGCCCTCGGTCCCAAACCTCACACTAGCTTTTGTTTTCAGACTTCCTTCTTCACACTCCTGGCAAACAAGCCCTACGGACTAGGAACTCCAGAACCACAACCCAGCCCAGTGTCTGCCCAATGGAAGAAAAACGCTTCCCTATGGGGCTCTCCAGAAAACCCAGATGATGATCAACCTGCTCGGGCCTCGACGGTCCCCGAAGTGGATATGCTGCTCTGGGCCCTCATGCTCTGTCTGACACAGCCTGAAGCCAGACGTCCAGACAGACAAAGAGACAGCTGGCCACACACCCAGCACTTCGGACACGCCATGGTCTTATGCCGTCACCTCTTCCTAACCTTGGTTTTCAGATATCTGAACCTAGACATTATATCAATTCTCCACACAGCTGGGTATCGCAAGCACAAAACAGAACTCCTCCTTCCCCATGGCTGTCAAGCTTGCTCTTGGCATGGAGTCACACCTTCAGGGTGGGAGAAACCTTCATGGCCCCTGATGCCACGCCCAAACTTGAGTGCTGCTTGGGCACAAATTCACACTGTGACCCTCAGCATGAGCCCCATCTCAAAGAAAGGCCTGCCAGGACCTGGACCAAGAGCCCGCATATGGGGCTTGCCAAGCCCCTATGCACCCAATCCTCACCAGTGTTTGAGTTTTCCAGTCGCCCCACCTGTACCTGGGCTCTGCTCTGGAATCCCTTTCTTGGAGAGACACATGTGCCAGACAACACGACTCCACCCTTCCCTCAAAATGTCCCCAAACTCTTGGGAGCTGGGACAAATCCCCAGAGAGGGATACTCGTCCACAGTCCCTGAGGCCACCGCTCCAATCCACGGCTATCCCGGACACAACATCCAGAGACAAAAGCCTGAAGGAACGCCTTCCACTCGCCCTTGTTTCAGAGGCCCAGGAGTTCCCTCTCGGGCTGTACATCCGGCCTGTCATACCCTAGGCGCCACTCATAAGCTGACTTTGTGTTTTAAGACTTCTGTGCCCACAGCATGGACCCACACAACCTTCAGGCTAGGGCCTCTGAAGCCACTGCGAAAGATTGTGCCGGCCCTCTCTAAGGAAAGTGTGTCCAATCCATTGACCACAACCCTACAGTTTAGGGAAAAGCTCCAAGGCCCCTGAGGCCATCAATAGGTAGGCCACCCTGGACTAAGAGGGGCTCTCTGACACCAGCAGAGCAACTATCTCCACTTAGATTCTCAGACAGTGTCCCCAGAGACAGAAGGTTGAAATGGACAGGCCCCCAGGCCCTAATATGAACCTTAGCTTTGTTTCCATGTGTCCGTTCTCAGAGGACTGTTTTCGTAGACCAGCACATGGGGCTACTCTGAGGCACCAAACCAAGCATCTCTCGTCTCCACATGGGCAGCTTTCTTACTGGGGATGTATCAAACCCTTCAGGTAGGAGAGTTCCGCAAGGCCACCGAACAACCAGCACATTCCAAGGTCTCCATGGACCCAAACGCACATTATGACGCATCCTCAGGAGAGGCCATTTCAACACAGCCCCCTGGGTAGCGTGACCCAGAGGCAGCAGATCAAACATATCTTGTCGCTAATGGCCTATTGGAATGCGAGGAATGCTGTACAGGGATCCATCCTTCGAACCCTGCTCTCCAGTCCTTCCATATGGTATGTCCTGGAGCCATGCCACAGGACTCGAATGTCCCGCAGAAGGAAACCTTGTGGTTTGGGGCAACCTCCAAACTCAGCGTGGGAAAATTTCCTTGGCCTCATGAGGCCCCCGCTTCATGAAGGTGCCATCATGGACACATACTCCAGCCTCAGCCAACGTCTGATCCTCAGCCTGACTTCAGATGCAGGAGATTTTGATTCAGTCTCTGCAGAGTCTCTGCAGAGTGGGCCTGCTCTGCCTTTGGCTCCAATCCTCACCCTAGCTTGTGTTTTCAGACTTCCGTCCTCACACTCCTGGCCCACAAGCCCTCCCTACTGGGAATTCTGGTGCCACACTGAAACACTCTGCCTGCCTCCCAGGAGAAAAACATTGTCTATGAGGCTGCCCAGAAACCCCAAATGAGGATCAAACTGCTTGGCCCTCGGCAACACCCCAATTGCATAGGCTACCTTAAACACTGATGCTCTGTCACAAATAGCCTGAGCCCAGACCTTCCAACAGACACCGACACAGCTGGCTGCACTCCTAGGACATTGGACCCGCCACTGCCTTAGGCCAGCATCCATTCCAAACCTGGGTTTTCAGTCATCGGATCCTAGACCTTATCTCCAATCCCTGCACAGGGGGGAACCTGATGCACAAATAAGAATTCCTCCTTCCCCATGGCAAGAAACCTTGCTGCTGGCAGTGAGTCAAACCTTCAGTGTAGGAAAAACGACATGGCCCATGAGCAACGCCCAAGCGTTAGGGCCGCCTTGGGCACAAACACACATTGTGACCCTCAGCGTGAGTACCTTATTCAAGTAACGCCTCTCAGTGACTGGACCAAGAGCCCGCATATGTGGCTTGCCATGCCCATAGGCACCCAGGATTAACTAGATGGTGTGTATTCCAGTTGAGGGAACCCACTGCTGTGCTCTAGAGTCCCTCTCCTGGGGGGTCCCCTGTGGCAGAAAACAGTACTCTTCCCTTCCCACAGAATGAACCCAAACACTTGGGAGCTTGGACAATCCCCCGAGAGGAAGGCTCTTCCTCGGCCTCTGAGACAACCCCTACCCTGACCGGACACTGTGAACGCAACACCCAGAGACAAAATCCTGAGTGACTGCCTCCTACTTGCCCTCCTTTGATATCCAGAGGATCTCCCCTCACGGACTGGAGATCAGTCCTGCCATTACCTTGGCCACTAGCTGAGCCAAGTTTGCTTTTTCAGACATCTGTCCCCACAGCCCTGGCAAACACAGCCTCTAGGCTGGGTCCTCTGGAGCCATACCACAGGACCGTGCCTGCTCTCTCCTGGGAAACTGTGTCCATTCCTTTGGACACACACCTCCAGAATATGAGAAACCTCAAGGCCCCCGAGGACATCCCACTACTGGGAGCCTCCCTGGACACACAGGGGCATTCGGACACAAGCTGAGCAGCTACCTCCACGAAGGCATGCACACAGATGTCAACAGAGATAGAAGGTTGAGCCGGACAGGCCCTTAGGCCATAATCTCAACTCTTGCTTTGGGTTCCAGGTGTTACTCCTCAGAAACTTTGGTTCGAAGAACAGGATATGGGGCTTTCCTGAGGCACTGAACAGAACTCCTCTCGTCTCCACATGGGGAGCTTTCTTACTGGGGATGTATCAAATCCTTCAGGTAGTGCCCAAGCAGCACTTGAGTGCTGATTGGGAACAAATTCACACTGTGACCCTAGCATGAGCCCCATGTCAAAGAAAGGCCTGTGAGGGCCTGGACAAAGAGCCCGCATATGGGGCTTGCCAAGCCCCTATGCACCCAATTTTCACCAGGGTTTGAGATTTCCAGTCGCCCCGCCCGTACCTGGGGCTCTGCTCTGGAATCCCTTTCTTGGAGAGACACATGAGCCAGACAACACGACTCCACCCTTCCCACATAATGACCCCAATCTTGGAAGATGGGACAAATCCCCAGAGAGGGATACTCGTCCACAGTCCCTGAGTCCACCCCTCAAATCCACGGCTATCCCGGACACAGCATCCAGAGACAAAAGACTGAAGGAACGCCTCCCACTCGCCCTTGTTTCAGAGGCCCAGGAGTTCCCTCTCGGGCTGTACATCCGGCCTGCCATACCCTAGGCACCACTCATAAGCTGAGTTTGTGTTTTCAGACTTCTGTGCCCACAGCCTGGACCCACACACCTCCAGGCTAGGGCCTCTGGAGCCACAGCGAAAGTTTGTGCCTGCCCTCTCCAAGGAAAGTGTGCCCAAGCCATTGAGCACAGCCCTACAGGTTAGGGAAAAGCTCCAAGGCCCCTGAGGACATCAATAGTGTAGGCCACCCTGGACTAAGAGGGGCTCTCTGACACCAGCGGAGCAACTATCTTCACTTAGACTCTCAGAAAGTGTCCCCAGAGACAGAAGGTTGAAATGGACAGACCCCCAGGCCCTAATATGAACCTTAGCTTTGTTCCATGTGTCCGTTCTCAGAGGACTGTTTTCGTAGACCAGCACATGGGGCTTTTCTGAGGCACCCAACCAAGGATCTCTCGTCTCCACATGGGCAGCTTTCTTACTGGGGATGTATCAAACCCTTCAGGTAGGAGAGTTCCGAAGGGCCACTGAACAACCAGCACATTCCAAGGTCTCCATGGACCCAAACGCACATTATGACGCATCCTCAGGAGAGGCCATTTCAACTCAGCCCCCTGGATCGCGTGTTCCAGAGGCCCCAGATCAAACATATCTTATCGCTAATGGCCTATTGGAATGCGGGCATGCTGTACAGGGATCCATCCTTCGAACCCTGCTCTCCAGTCCTTCCATATGGTATGTCCTGGAGCCATGCAACAGGACTCGAATGTCCCGCAGAAGGAAACCTTGTGGTTTGGGGCAACCTCCAAACTCAGCGTGGGAAAACTTCCTTGGCCTCATGAGGCCCCCGCTTCATGAAGGTGCCATCATGGACAAATACTCCAGCCTCAGCCAACGTCTGATCCTCAGCCTGACTTCAGATGCAGGAGATTTTGATTCAGCCTCTGCAGAATGGACCTGCTCTGCCCTTGGCTCCAATCCTCACCCTAGCTTGTGTTTTCAGACTTCCGTCATCACACTCCAGGCCCACAAGCCCTCCCTACTGGGAATTCTGGGGCCACAATGAAGCACTCTGCCTGCCTCCCAGTAGAAAATCATTGTCTATGGTGCTGCCCAGAAACACCAAATGAGGATCAAACTGCTTGGCCCTCGGCAACACCCCAATTGCATAGGCTACCTTAAACACTGATGCTCTGAGGCAAATAGCCTGAGCCCAGACCTTCCAACAGACACCGACACAGCTGGCTGCACACCCAGCACATTGGACCCGCCACTGCCTTAGGCCACCATCTATTCCCAACCTGGGTTTTCAGTCATCGGTCCTAGACCTTATATCCAATTCCTGCACAGGGGGGACCCCCTCTGATGCACACAAGTCAGAACCCCTCCTACCCCATGGCAAGAAACCTTGCTGCTGGCAGTGAGTCAAACCTTAAGTGTTGGAGAAAACGGCATGACCCATGAGGCCACGCACATGCGTGAGGGCCGCCTTGGGCACAAACACACATTGTGACCCTCAGCGTGAGTACCTTATTCAAGTAACGCCTCTCAGTGACTGGACCAAGAGCCCGCATATGTGGTTTGCCATGCCCATAGGCACCCAGGACTAAATAGATGGTGTATATTCCAGTTGAGGGAACCCACTGCTGTGCTCTAGAGTCCCTCTCCTGGGGGGTCCCCTGTGGCAGAAAACAGTACTCTTCATTCCCACAGAATGAACACAAACACTTGGGAGCTTGGACAATCCCCTGAGAGGAAGGCTCTTCTTCGGCCTCTGAGACAACCCCTACCCTGACCGGACACTGTAAATCCTGAGTGACTGCCCCCCACTTGCCCTACTTTGATTTCCAGAGGATCTCCCCTCACGGACTGGAGATCAGTCCTGCCATTACATTGGCCACTAGCTGAGCCAAGTTTGCTTTTTCAGACATCTGTCCCCACAGCCCTGGCAAACACAGCCTCTAGGCTGGGTCCTCTGGAGCCATACCACAGGACCGTGCCTGCTCTCTCCTGGGAAACTGTGTCCATTCCTTTGGACACACACCTCCAGAATATGAGAAACCTCAAGGCCCCCGAGGACATCCCACTACTGGGAGCCTCACTGGACTCACAGGGGCATTCGGACACAAGCTGAGCAGCTACATCTAAGAATGCATGCACATAGATGTCAACGGAGATAGAAGGTTGAGCCGGACAGGCCCTTAGGCCATAATCTCAACTCTTGCTTTGGGTTCCAGGTGTTACTCCTCAGAGGCTTTGGTTCGAAGAACAGGATATGGGGCTTTCCTGAGGCACTGAACAGAACTCCTCTCGTCTCCCATGGGAAGCTTCCTTGTTGGAGCTGTGTCAAACACCTCAGTTTGGAAAACCCTGCAGAGTTCCTGAGCCACCTCCACATTCCAAGGTCTCCCAGGCCACCAAGCCACAGTAGGACTCATCTTCAGGAGAGTCCATTTCAACTCTCCCCTCTGGGTAGCTCAAACAGGAGCCTGCAGATTGAGCCTGCCTTGTCCTGACTAAAGAGTGGGAATATGATGTGGCGTTCCCAGGCATCCATGCTTAGACATCTGCTCTCGAGTCTTTCCGTATGGGGCCTCCTGGAACCATCCAATAGGACTCGACTGTCATGCAGAAGGAAAGCTTGAGGTTTGGAGTAGTTCACAAATCCCATCGTAGGCAAACCTCCCTGGCCTAATGAAGCCCTCACCCTTCAGGAAGAGGCCATGCTGGACAAGAACTCTAGCCTGAGGCACGTCTCATAGTTGACATGACCTCAGTGCAGGAGATCTCGATTCAGCCTCTGCAGAGTGGGCCTGCCTTGCCCTCGGTCCCAAACCTCAAGCTACCTTGTGTTTTCAGACTTCCTTCCTCACACTCCTGGCAAACAAGCCCTCCGGACCAGGAACTCCAGAACCAAAACCCAGCCCAGTGTCTTCCCAATGGAAGAAAAACGTTTCCCTGTGGGGCTCTCCAGAAAACCCAGATGAGGATCAACCTGCTCGGGCCTCGACGGTACTCGAACTGGATAGGATGCTCTGGGCACTCATGCTCTGTCTGACACAGCCTGAAGCCAGACGTCCAGACAGACAAGGAGACAGCTGGCCGCACACCCAGCACTTCGGACACGCCATGGTCTTATGCCGTCACCTCTTCCTAACCTTGGTTTTCAGATATCTGAACCTAGACATTATATCAATTCTCCACACAGCTGGGTATCGCAAGCACAAAACAGAACTCCTCCTTCCCCATGGCTGTCAAGCTTGCTCTTGGCATGGAGTCACACCTTCAGGGTGGGAGAAACCTTCATGGCCCCTGAAGCCACGCCCAAACTTGAGTGCTGCTTGGGCACAAATTCACACTGTGACCCTCAGCATGAGCCCCATGTCAAAGAAAGGCCTGTCAGGACCTGGACCAAGAGCCCGCATATGGGGCTTGCCAAGCCCCTATGCACCCAATCCTCACCAGTGTTTGAGTTTTCCAGTCGCCCCACCTGTACCTGAGCTCTGCTCTGGAATCTCTTTCTTGGAGAGACCCATGAGCCAGACAACACGACTCCACCCTTCCCTCAAAATGACCCCAAACTCTTGGGAGCTGGGACAAATCCCCAGAGAGAGATACTCGTCCACAGTCCCTGAGGCCACCGCTCCAATCCACGGCTATCCCGGACACAACATCCAGAGACAAAAGCCTGAAGGATCGCCTTCCACTCACCCTTGTTTCAGAGGCCCAGGAGTTCCCTCTCGGGCTGTACATCCGGCCTGTCATACCCTAGGCGCCACTCATAAGCTGACTTTGTGTTTTAAGACTTCTGTGCCCACAGCATGGACCCACACAACCTCCAGGTTAGGGCCTCTGAAGCCACAGCGAAAGATTGTGCTGGCCCTCTCTAAGGAAAGTGTGTCCAATCCATTGACCACAACCCTACAGTTTAGGGAAAAGCTCCAAGGCCCCTGAGGCCATCAATAGGTAGGCCACCCTGGACTAAGAGGGGCTCTCTGACACCAGCAGAGCAACTATCTCCACTTAGATTCTCAGACAGTGTCCCCAGAGACAGAAGGTTAAAATGGACAGGCCCCCAGGCCCTAATATGAACCTTAGCTTTGTTTCCATGTGTCCGATCTCAGAGGACTGTTTTCGTAGACCAGCACACGGGGCTTTTCCGAGGCACCAAACCAAACCTCTCTCTCCACATGGGGAGCTTTCTTACTGGGGATGTATCAAACCCTTCAGGTAGGAGAGTTCCACAGAGCCACTGAACAACCAGCACATTCCAAGGTCTCCATGGACCCAAACGCACATTATGACGCATCCTCAGGAGAGGCCATTTCAACTCAGCCCCCTGGGTAGCGTGACCCAGAGGCAGCAGATCAAACATATCTTTTCGCTAATGGCCAATGGGAATGCGAGGCATGCTGTACAGGGATCCATCCTTCGAACACTGCTCTCCAGTCCTTCCATATGGTATGTCCTGGAGCCATGCAACAGGACTCGAATGTCCCACAGAAGGAAACCTTGTGGTTTGGGGCAACCTCCAAACTCAGCGTGGGAAAACTTCCTTGGCCTCATGAGGCCCCCGCTTCATGAAGGTGCCATCATGGACACATACTCCAGCCTCAGCCAACGTCTGATCCTCAGCCTGGCTACAGATGCAGGAGATTTTGATTAAGCCTCTGCAGAGTGGGTCTGCTCTGCCTTTGGCTCCAATCCTCACCCTAGCTTGTGTTTTCAGACTTCCGTCCTCACACTCCTGGCCCACAAGCCCTCCCTACTGGGAATTCTGAGGCCACAAAGAAGCACTCTGCCTGCCTCCCAGGAGAAATACATTGTCTATGGTGCTGCCCAGAAACCCCAAATGTGGATCAAACTGCTTGGCCCTCGGCAACACCCCAATTGCATAGGCTACCTTAAACAGTGATGCTCTGTCGCAAATAGCCTGAGCCCAGACCTTCCAACAGACACCGACACAGCTGGCTGCACACCCAGCACATTGGACCCGCCACTGCCTTAGGCCAGCATCCATTCCCAACCTGGGTTTTCAGTCATCGGAACCTAGACCTTATCTCCAATCCCTGCACAGGGGGGAACCTGATGCACAAATAAGAACCCCTCCTTCCCCATGGCAAGAAAACTTGCTGCTGGCAGTGAGTCAAACCTTCAGTGTAGGAAACACGACATGGTCCATGAGGCAACGCCCAAGCGTTAGGGCCGCCTTGGGCACAAACACACATTGTGACCCTCAGCGTGAGTACCTTATTCAAGTAACACCTCTCAGTGACTGGACCAAGAGCCCGCATATGTGGCTTGCCATGCCCATAGGCACCCAGGATCAACTAGATGGTGTGTATTCCAGTTGAGGGAACCCACTGCTGTGCTCTAGAATCCCTCTCCTGGGGGGTCCCCTGTGGCAGAAAACAGTACTCTTCCCTTCCCACAGAATGAATCCAAACACTTGGGAGCTTGCACAATCCCCCGAGAGGAAGGCTCTTCCTCGGCCTCTGAGACAACCCCTACCCTGACCGGACACTGTGAACGCAACACCCAGAGACAAAATCCTGAGTGACTGCCTCCCACTTGCCCTCCTTTGATATCCAGAGGATCTCCCCTCATGGACTGAGATCAGTCCTGCCATTACCTTGGCCACTAGCTGAGCCAAGTTTGCTTTTTCAGACATCTGTCCCCACAGCCCTGGCAAACACAGCCTCTAGACTGGGTCCTCTGGAGCCATACCACAGGACCGTGCCTGCTCTCTCCTGGGAAACTGTGTCCATTCCTTTGGACACACACCTCCAGAATATGAGAAACCTCAGGGCCCCCGAGGACATCCCACTACTGGGAGGCTCCCTGGACATACAGTGGCATTCGGACACAAGCTGAGCAGCTACCTCCACGAAGGCATGCCCACAGATGTAACAGAGATAGAAGGTTGAGCCGGACAGGCCCTTAGGCCGTAATCTCAACTCTTGCTTTGGTTTCCAGGTGTTACTCCTCAGAGGCTTTGGTTCGAAGAACAGCATATGGGGCTTTCCTGAGGCACTGAACAGAACTCCTCTCGTCTTCACATGGGAAGATTCCTTGTTGATGCTGTGTCAAACACCTCAGTTTGGAAAACCCTGCAGAGTCCCTGAGCCACCTACACATTCCAAGGTCTCCCAGGCCACCAAGCCACAGTAGGACTCATCTTCAGGAGAGTCCATTTCAACTCTCCCCTCTGGGTAGCTCAAACAGGAGCCTGCAGATTGAGCCTGCCTTGTCCTGACTAAAGAGTGGGTATATGAGGTGGCGTTCCCAGGCATCCATGCTTAGACACCTGTCTCGAGTCTTTCCGTATGGGGCCTCCTGGAACCATCCAATAGGACTCGACTGTCGTGCAGAAGGAAACCTTGAGGTTTGGAGTAGTTCACAAATCCCATCGTAGGCAAACGTCCCTGGCCTAATGAAGCTCTCACCCTTCAGGAAGAGGCCATGCTGGACAAAAACTCTAGCCTGAGGCACGTCTCATAGTTGACATGACCTCAGTGCAGGAGATCTCGATTCAGCCTCTGCAAAGTGGGCCTGCCGTGCCCTCGGTCCCAAACCTCATGCTACCTTGTGTTTTCAGACTTCCTTCCTCACACTCCTGGCAAACAAGCCCTCCGGACCAGAAACTCCAGAACCAAAACCCAGCCCAGTGTCTGCCCAACGGAAGAAAAACGTTTCCCTGTGGGGCTCTCCAGAAAACCCAGATGAGGATCAACCTGCTCGGGTCTCGACGGTACCCAAACTGGATAGGATGCTCTGGGCACTCATGCTCTGTCTGACACAGCCTGAAGCCAGACGTCCAGACAGACAAGGAGACAGCTGGCCGCACACCCAGCACTTCGGACACGCCATGGTCTTATGCCGTCACCTCTTCCTAACCTTGGTTTTCAGATATCTGAACCTAGACATTATATCAATTCTCCACACAGCTGGGTATCGCAAGCACAAAACAGAACTCCTCCTTCCCCATGGCTGTCAAGCTTGCTCTTGGCATGGAGTCACACCTTCAGGGTGGGAGAAACCTTCATGGCCCCTGAAGCCACGCCCAAACTTGAGTGCTGCTTGGGCACAAATTCACACTGTGACCCTCAGCATGAGCCCCATGTCAAAGAAAGGCCTGTCAGGACCTGGACCAAGAGCCCGCATATGGGGCTTGCCAAGCCCCTATGCACCCAATCCTCACCAGTGTTTGAGTTTTCCAGTCGCCCCACCTGTACCTGGGCTCTGCTCTGGAATCCCTTTCTTGGAGAGACACATGTGCCAGACAACACGACTCCACCCTTCCCTCAAAATGTCCCCAAACTCTTGGGAGCTGGGACAAATCCCCAGAGAGGGATACTCGTCCACAGTCCCTGAGGCCACCGCTCCAATCCACGGCTATCCCGGACACAACATCCAGAGACAAAAGCCTGAAGGAACGCCTTCCACTCGCCCTTGTTTCAGAGGCCCAGGAGTTCCCTCTCGGGCTGTACATCCGGCCTGTCATACCCTAGGCGCCACTCATAAGCTGACTTTGTGTTTTAAGACTTCTGTGCCCACAGCATGGACCCACACAACCTTCAGGCTAGGGCCTCTGAAGCCACTGCGAAAGATTGTGCCGGCCCTCTCTAAGGAAAGTGTGTCCAATCCATTGACCACAACCCTACAGTTTAGGGAAAAGCTCCAAGGCCCCTGAGGCCATCAATAGGTAGGCCACCCTGGACTAAGAGGGGCTCTCTGACACCAGCAGAGCAACTATCTCCACTTAGATTCTCAGACAGTGTCCCCAGAGACAGAAGGTTGAAATGGACAGGCCCCCAGGCCCTAATATGAACCTTAGCTTTGTTTCCATGTGTCCGTTCTCAGAGGACTGTTTTCGTAGACCAGCACATGGGGCTACTCTGAGGCACCAAACCAAGCATCTCTCGTCTCCACATGGGCAGCTTTCTTACTGGGGATGTATCAAACCCTTCAGGTAGGAGAGTTCCGCAAGGCCACCGAACAACCAGCACATTCCAAGGTCTCCATGGACCCAAACGCACATTATGACGCATCCTCAGGAGAGGCCATTTCAACACAGCCCCCTGGGTAGCGTGACCCAGAGGCAGCAGATCAAACATATCTTGTCGCTAATGGCCTATTGGAATGCGAGGAATGCTGTACAGGGATCCATCCTTCGAACCCTGCTCTCCAGTCCTTCCATATGGTATGTCCTGGAGCCATGCCACAGGACTCGAATGTCCCGCAGAAGGAAACCTTGTGGTTTGGGGCAACCTCCAAACTCAGCGTGGGAAAATTTCCTTGGCCTCATGAGGCCCCCGCTTCATGAAGGTGCCATCATGGACACATACTCCAGCCTCAGCCAACGTCTGATCCTCAGCCTGACTTCAGATGCAGGAGATTTTGATTCAGTCTCTGCAGAGTCTCTGCAGAGTGGGCCTGCTCTGCCTTTGGCTCCAATCCTCACCCTAGCTTGTGTTTTCAGACTTCCGTCCTCACACTCCTGGCCCACAAGCCCTCCCTACTGGGAATTCTGGTGCCACACTGAAACACTCTGCCTGCCTCCCAGGAGAAAAACATTGTCTATGAGGCTGCCCAGAAACCCCAAATGAGGATCAAACTGCTTGGCCCTCGGCAACACCCCAATTGCATAGGCTACCTTAAACACTGATGCTCTGTCACAAATAGCCTGAGCCCAGACCTTCCAACAGACACCGACACAGCTGGCTGCACTCCTAGGACATTGGACCCGCCACTGCCTTAGGCCAGCATCCATTCCAAACCTGGGTTTTCAGTCATCGGATCCTAGACCTTATCTCCAATCCCTGCACAGGGGGGAACCTGATGCACAAATAAGAATTCCTCCTTCCCCATGGCAAGAAACCTTGCTGCTGGCAGTGAGTCAAACCTTCAGTGTAGGAAAAACGACATGGCCCATGAGCAACGCCCAAGCGTTAGGGCCGCCTTGGGCACAAACACACATTGTGACCCTCAGCGTGAGTACCTTATTCAAGTAACGCCTCTCAGTGACTGGACCAAGAGCCCGCATATGTGGCTTGCCATGCCCATAGGCACCCAGGATTAACTAGATGGTGTGTATTCCAGTTGAGGGAACCCACTGCTGTGCTCTAGAGTCCCTCTCCTGGGGGGTCCCCTGTGGCAGAAAACAGTACTCTTCCCTTCCCACAGAATGAACCCAAACACTTGGGAGCTTGGACAATCCCCCGAGAGGAAGGCTCTTCCTCGGCCTCTGAGACAACCCCTACCCTGACCGGACACTGTGAACGCAACACCCAGAGACAAAATCCTGAGTGACTGCCTCCTACTTGCCCTCCTTTGATATCCAGAGGATCTCCCCTCACGGACTGGAGATCAGTCCTGCCATTACCTTGGCCACTAGCTGAGCCAAGTTTGCTTTTTCAGACATCTGTCCCCACAGCCCTGGCAAACACAGCCTCTAGGCTGGGTCCTCTGGAGCCATACCACAGGACCGTGCCTGCTCTCTCCTGGGAAACTGTGTCCATTCCTTTGGACACACACCTCCAGAATATGAGAAACCTCAAGGCCCCCGAGGACATCCCACTACTGGGAGGCTCCCTGGACACACAGGGGCATTCGGACACAAGCTGAGCAGCTACCTCCACGAAGGCATGCCCACAGATGTCAACAGAGATAGAAGAATGAGCCGGACAGGCCCTTAGGCCGTAATCTCAACTCTTGCTTTGGGTTCCAGGTGTCACTCCTCAGAGGCTTTGGTTCAAAGAACAGGATATGGGGCTTTCCTGAGGCACGGAACAGAACTCCTCTCGTCTCCACATGGGAAGCTTCCCTGTTGGAGCTGTGTCAAACACCTCAGTTTGGAAAACCCTGCAGAGTCCCTGAGCCAACTCCACATTCAAAGGTCTCCCAGGCCACCAAGTCACAGTAGGACTCATCTTCAGGAGAGTCCATTTCAACTCTCCCCCCTGGGTAGCTCACCCAGGAGCCTGCAGATTGAGCCTGCCTTGTCCTGCCTAAAGAGTGGGAATATGAGGTGGTGTTCCCAGGCATCCATGCTTAGACACCTGCTCTCGAGTCTTTCCGTATGGGGCCTCCTGGAACCATCCAATAGGACTCGACTGTCGTGCAGAAGGAAAGCTTGAGGTTTGGAGTAGTTCACAAATCCCATCGTAGGCAAACCTCCCTGGCTTCATGAAGCCCCCACACCCTTCAGGAAGAGGCCATGCTGGGCAAAAACTCTAGCCTGAGGCACGTCTCATAGTTGACATGACCTCAGTGCAGGAGATCTCGATTCACCCTCTGCAGAGTGGCCCTGCCATGCCCTCGGTCCCAAACCTCACACTAGCTTTTGTTTTCAGACTTCCTTCTTCACACTCCTGGCAAACAAGCCCTACGGACTAGGAACTCCAGAACCACAACCCAGCCCAGTGTCTGCCCAATGGAAGAAAAACGCTTCCCTATGGGGCTCTCCAGAAAACCCAGATGATGATCAACCTGCTCGGGCCTCGACGGTCCCCGAAGTGGATATGCTGCTCTGGGCCCTCATGCTCTGTCTGACACAGCCTGAAGCCAGACGTCCAGACAGACAAAGAGACAGCTGGCCACACACCCAGCACTTCGGACACGCCATGGTCTTATGCCGTCACCTCTTCCTAACCTTGGTTTTCAGATATCTGAACCTAGACATTATATCAATTCTCCACACAGCTGGGTATCGCAAGCACAAAACAGAACTCCTCCTTCCCCATGGCTGTCAAGCTTGCTCTTGGCATGGAGTCACACCTTCAGGGTGGGAGAAACCTTCATGGCCCCTGATGCCACGCCCAAACTTGAGTGCTGCTTGGGCACAAATTCACACTGTGACCCTCAGCATGAGCCCCATCTCAAAGAAAGGCCTGCCAGGACCTGGACCAAGAGCCCGCATATGGGGCTTGCCAAGCCCCTATGCACCCAATCCTCACCAGTGTTTGAGTTTTCCAGTCGCCCCACCTGTACCTGGGCTCTGCTCTGGAATCCCTTTCTTGGAGAGACACATGTGCCAGACAACACGACTCCACCCTTCCCTCAAAATGTCCCCAAACTCTTGGGAGCTGGGACAAATCCCCAGAGAGGGATACTCGTCCACAGTCCCTGAGGCCACCGCTCCAATCCACGGCTATCCCGGACACAACATCCAGAGACAAAAGCCTGAAGGAACGCCTTCCACTCGCCCTTGTTTCAGAGGCCCAGGAGTTCCCTCTCGGGCTGTACATCCGGCCTGTCATACCCTAGGCGCCACTCATAAGCTGACTTTGTGTTTTAAGACTTCTGTGCCCACAGCATGGACCCACACAACCTTCAGGCTAGGGCCTCTGAAGCCACTGCGAAAGATTGTGCCGGCCCTCTCTAAGGAAAGTGTGTCCAATCCATTGACCACAACCCTACAGTTTAGGGAAAAGCTCCAAGGCCCCTGAGGCCATCAATAGGTAGGCCACCCTGGACTAAGAGGGGCTCTCTGACACCAGCAGAGCAACTATCTCCACTTAGATTCTCAGACAGTGTCCCCAGAGACAGAAGGTTGAAATGGACAGGCCCCCAGGCCCTAATATGAACCTTAGCTTTGTTTCCATGTGTCCGTTCTCAGAGGACTGTTTTCGTAGACCAGCACATGGGGCTACTCTGAGGCACCAAACCAAGCATCTCTCGTCTCCACATGGGCAGCTTTCTTACTGGGGATGTATCAAACCCTTCAGGTAGGAGAGTTCCGCAAGGCCACCGAACAACCAGCACATTCCAAGGTCTCCATGGACCCAAACGCACATTATGACGCATCCTCAGGAGAGGCCATTTCAACACAGCCCCCTGGGTAGCGTGACCCAGAGGCAGCAGATCAAACATATCTTGTCGCTAATGGCCTATTGGAATGCGAGGAATGCTGTACAGGGATCCATCCTTCGAACCCTGCTCTCCAGTCCTTCCATATGGTATGTCCTGGAGCCATGCCACAGGACTCGAATGTCCCGCAGAAGGAAACCTTGTGGTTTGGGGCAACCTCCAAACTCAGCGTGGGAAAATTTCCTTGGCCTCATGAGGCCCCCGCTTCATGAAGGTGCCATCATGGACACATACTCCAGCCTCAGCCAACGTCTGATCCTCAGCCTGACTTCAGATGCAGGAGATTTTGATTCAGTCTCTGCAGAGTCTCTGCAGAGTGGGCCTGCTCTGCCTTTGGCTCCAATCCTCACCCTAGCTTGTGTTTTCAGACTTCCGTCCTCACACTCCTGGCCCACAAGCCCTCCCTACTGGGAATTCTGGTGCCACACTGAAACACTCTGCCTGCCTCCCAGGAGAAAAACATTGTCTATGAGGCTGCCCAGAAACCCCAAATGAGGATCAAACTGCTTGGCCCTCGGCAACACCCCAATTGCATAGGCTACCTTAAACACTGATGCTCTGTCACAAATAGCCTGAGCCCAGACCTTCCAACAGACACCGACACAGCTGGCTGCACTCCTAGGACATTGGACCCGCCACTGCCTTAGGCCAGCATCCATTCCAAACCTGGGTTTTCAGTCATCGGATCCTAGACCTTATCTCCAATCCCTGCACAGGGGGGAACCTGATGCACAAATAAGAATTCCTCCTTCCCCATGGCAAGAAACCTTGCTGCTGGCAGTGAGTCAAACCTTCAGTGTAGGAAAAACGACATGGCCCATGAGCAACGCCCAAGCGTTAGGGCCGCCTTGGGCACAAACACACATTGTGACCCTCAGCGTGAGTACCTTATTCAAGTAACGCCTCTCAGTGACTGGACCAAGAGCCCGCATATGTGGCTTGCCATGCCCATAGGCACCCAGGATTAACTAGATGGTGTGTATTCCAGTTGAGGGAACCCACTGCTGTGCTCTAGAGTCCCTCTCCTGGGGGGTCCCCTGTGGCAGAAAACAGTACTCTTCCCTTCCCACAGAATGAACCCAAACACTTGGGAGCTTGGACAATCCCCCGAGAGGAAGGCTCTTCCTCGGCCTCTGAGACAACCCCTACCCTGACCGGACACTGTGAACGCAACACCCAGAGACAAAATCCTGAGTGACTGCCTCCTACTTGCCCTCCTTTGATATCCAGAGGATCTCCCCTCACGGACTGGAGATCAGTCCTGCCATTACCTTGGCCACTAGCTGAGCCAAGTTTGCTTTTTCAGACATCTGTCCCCACAGCCCTGGCAAACACAGCCTCTAGGCTGGGTCCTCTGGAGCCATACCACAGGACCGTGCCTGCTCTCTCCTGGGAAACTGTGTCCATTCCTTTGGACACACACCTCCAGAATATGAGAAACCTCAAGGCCCCCGAGGACATCCCACTACTGGGAGCCTCCCTGGACACACAGGGGCATTCGGACACAAGCTGAGCAGCTACCTCCACGAAGGCATGCACACAGATGTCAACAGAGATAGAAGGTTGAGCCGGACAGGCCCTTAGGCCATAATCTCAACTCTTGCTTTGGGTTCCAGGTGTTACTCCTCAGAAACTTTGGTTCGAAGAACAGGATATGGGGCTTTCCTGAGGCACTGAACAGAACTCCTCTCGTCTCCACATGGGGAGCTTTCTTACTGGGGATGTATCAAATCCTTCAGGTAGTGCCCAAGCAGCACTTGAGTGCTGATTGGGAACAAATTCACACTGTGACCCTAGCATGAGCCCCATGTCAAAGAAAGGCCTGTGAGGGCCTGGACAAAGAGCCCGCATATGGGGCTTGCCAAGCCCCTATGCACCCAATTTTCACCAGGGTTTGAGATTTCCAGTCGCCCCGCCCGTACCTGGGGCTCTGCTCTGGAATCCCTTTCTTGGAGAGACACATGAGCCAGACAACACGACTCCACCCTTCCCACATAATGACCCCAATCTTGGAAGATGGGACAAATCCCCAGAGAGGGATACTCGTCCACAGTCCCTGAGTCCACCCCTCAAATCCACGGCTATCCCGGACACAGCATCCAGAGACAAAAGACTGAAGGAACGCCTCCCACTCGCCCTTGTTTCAGAGGCCCAGGAGTTCCCTCTCGGGCTGTACATCCGGCCTGCCATACCCTAGGCACCACTCATAAGCTGAGTTTGTGTTTTCAGACTTCTGTGCCCACAGCCTGGACCCACACACCTCCAGGCTAGGGCCTCTGGAGCCACAGCGAAAGTTTGTGCCTGCCCTCTCCAAGGAAAGTGTGCCCAAGCCATTGAGCACAGCCCTACAGGTTAGGGAAAAGCTCCAAGGCCCCTGAGGACATCAATAGTGTAGGCCACCCTGGACTAAGAGGGGCTCTCTGACACCAGCGGAGCAACTATCTTCACTTAGACTCTCAGAAAGTGTCCCCAGAGACAGAAGGTTGAAATGGACAGACCCCCAGGCCCTAATATGAACCTTAGCTTTGTTCCATGTGTCCGTTCTCAGAGGACTGTTTTCGTAGACCAGCACATGGGGCTTTTCTGAGGCACCCAACCAAGGATCTCTCGTCTCCACATGGGCAGCTTTCTTACTGGGGATGTATCAAACCCTTCAGGTAGGAGAGTTCCGAAGGGCCACTGAACAACCAGCACATTCCAAGGTCTCCATGGACCCAAACGCACATTATGACGCATCCTCAGGAGAGGCCATTTCAACTCAGCCCCCTGGATCGCGTGTTCCAGAGGCCCCAGATCAAACATATCTTATCGCTAATGGCCTATTGGAATGCGGGCATGCTGTACAGGGATCCATCCTTCGAACCCTGCTCTCCAGTCCTTCCATATGGTATGTCCTGGAGCCATGCAACAGGACTCGAATGTCCCGCAGAAGGAAACCTTGTGGTTTGGGGCAACCTCCAAACTCAGCGTGGGAAAACTTCCTTGGCCTCATGAGGCCCCCGCTTCATGAAGGTGCCATCATGGACAAATACTCCAGCCTCAGCCAACGTCTGATCCTCAGCCTGACTTCAGATGCAGGAGATTTTGATTCAGCCTCTGCAGAATGGACCTGCTCTGCCCTTGGCTCCAATCCTCACCCTAGCTTGTGTTTTCAGACTTCCGTCATCACACTCCAGGCCCACAAGCCCTCCCTACTGGGAATTCTGGGGCCACAATGAAGCACTCTGCCTGCCTCCCAGTAGAAAATCATTGTCTATGGTGCTGCCCAGAAACACCAAATGAGGATCAAACTGCTTGGCCCTCGGCAACACCCCAATTGCATAGGCTACCTTAAACACTGATGCTCTGAGGCAAATAGCCTGAGCCCAGACCTTCCAACAGACACCGACACAGCTGGCTGCACACCCAGCACATTGGACCCGCCACTGCCTTAGGCCACCATCTATTCCCAACCTGGGTTTTCAGTCATCGGTCCTAGACCTTATATCCAATTCCTGCACAGGGGGGACCCCCTCTGATGCACACAAGTCAGAACCCCTCCTACCCCATGGCAAGAAACCTTGCTGCTGGCAGTGAGTCAAACCTTAAGTGTTGGAGAAAACGGCATGACCCATGAGGCCACGCACATGCGTGAGGGCCGCCTTGGGCACAAACACACATTGTGACCCTCAGCGTGAGTACCTTATTCAAGTAACGCCTCTCAGTGACTGGACCAAGAGCCCGCATATGTGGTTTGCCATGCCCATAGGCACCCAGGACTAAATAGATGGTGTATATTCCAGTTGAGGGAACCCACTGCTGTGCTCTAGAGTCCCTCTCCTGGGGGGTCCCCTGTGGCAGAAAACAGTACTCTTCATTCCCACAGAATGAACACAAACACTTGGGAGCTTGGACAATCCCCTGAGAGGAAGGCTCTTCTTCGGCCTCTGAGACAACCCCTACCCTGACCGGACACTGTAAATCCTGAGTGACTGCCCCCCACTTGCCCTACTTTGATTTCCAGAGGATCTCCCCTCACGGACTGGAGATCAGTCCTGCCATTACATTGGCCACTAGCTGAGCCAAGTTTGCTTTTTCAGACATCTGTCCCCACAGCCCTGGCAAACACAGCCTCTAGGCTGGGTCCTCTGGAGCCATACCACAGGACCGTGCCTGCTCTCTCCTGGGAAACTGTGTCCATTCCTTTGGACACACACCTCCAGAATATGAGAAACCTCAAGGCCCCCGAGGACATCCCACTACTGGGAGCCTCACTGGACTCACAGGGGCATTCGGACACAAGCTGAGCAGCTACATCTAAGAATGCATGCACATAGATGTCAACGGAGATAGAAGGTTGAGCCGGACAGGCCCTTAGGCCATAATCTCAACTCTTGCTTTGGGTTCCAGGTGTTACTCCTCAGAGGCTTTGGTTCGAAGAACAGGATATGGGGCTTTCCTGAGGCACTGAACAGAACTCCTCTCGTCTCCCATGGGAAGCTTCCTTGTTGGAGCTGTGTCAAACACCTCAGTTTGGAAAACCCTGCAGAGTTCCTGAGCCACCTCCACATTCCAAGGTCTCCCAGGCCACCAAGCCACAGTAGGACTCATCTTCAGGAGAGTCCATTTCAACTCTCCCCTCTGGGTAGCTCAAACAGGAGCCTGCAGATTGAGCCTGCCTTGTCCTGACTAAAGAGTGGGAATATGATGTGGCGTTCCCAGGCATCCATGCTTAGACATCTGCTCTCGAGTCTTTCCGTATGGGGCCTCCTGGAACCATCCAATAGGACTCGACTGTCATGCAGAAGGAAAGCTTGAGGTTTGGAGTAGTTCACAAATCCCATCGTAGGCAAACCTCCCTGGCCTAATGAAGCCCTCACCCTTCAGGAAGAGGCCATGCTGGACAAGAACTCTAGCCTGAGGCACGTCTCATAGTTGACATGACCTCAGTGCAGGAGATCTCGATTCAGCCTCTGCAGAGTGGGCCTGCCTTGCCCTCGGTCCCAAACCTCAAGCTACCTTGTGTTTTCAGACTTCCTTCCTCACACTCCTGGCAAACAAGCCCTCCGGACCAGGAACTCCAGAACCAAAACCCAGCCCAGTGTCTTCCCAATGGAAGAAAAACGTTTCCCTGTGGGGCTCTCCAGAAAACCCAGATGAGGATCAACCTGCTCGGGCCTCGACGGTACTCGAACTGGATAGGATGCTCTGGGCACTCATGCTCTGTCTGACACAGCCTGAAGCCAGACGTCCAGACAGACAAGGAGACAGCTGGCCGCACACCCAGCACTTCGGACACGCCATGGTCTTATGCCGTCACCTCTTCCTAACCTTGGTTTTCAGATATCTGAACCTAGACATTATATCAATTCTCCACACAGCTGGGTATCGCAAGCACAAAACAGAACTCCTCCTTCCCCATGGCTGTCAAGCTTGCTCTTGGCATGGAGTCACACCTTCAGGGTGGGAGAAACCTTCATGGCCCCTGAAGCCACGCCCAAACTTGAGTGCTGCTTGGGCACAAATTCACACTGTGACCCTCAGCATGAGCCCCATGTCAAAGAAAGGCCTGTCAGGACCTGGACCAAGAGCCCGCATATGGGGCTTGCCAAGCCCCTATGCACCCAATCCTCACCAGTGTTTGAGTTTTCCAGTCGCCCCACCTGTACCTGAGCTCTGCTCTGGAATCTCTTTCTTGGAGAGACCCATGAGCCAGACAACACGACTCCACCCTTCCCTCAAAATGACCCCAAACTCTTGGGAGCTGGGACAAATCCCCAGAGAGAGATACTCGTCCACAGTCCCTGAGGCCACCGCTCCAATCCACGGCTATCCCGGACACAACATCCAGAGACAAAAGCCTGAAGGATCGCCTTCCACTCACCCTTGTTTCAGAGGCCCAGGAGTTCCCTCTCGGGCTGTACATCCGGCCTGTCATACCCTAGGCGCCACTCATAAGCTGACTTTGTGTTTTAAGACTTCTGTGCCCACAGCATGGACCCACACAACCTCCAGGTTAGGGCCTCTGAAGCCACAGCGAAAGATTGTGCTGGCCCTCTCTAAGGAAAGTGTGTCCAATCCATTGACCACAACCCTACAGTTTAGGGAAAAGCTCCAAGGCCCCTGAGGCCATCAATAGGTAGGCCACCCTGGACTAAGAGGGGCTCTCTGACACCAGCAGAGCAACTATCTCCACTTAGATTCTCAGACAGTGTCCCCAGAGACAGAAGGTTAAAATGGACAGGCCCCCAGGCCCTAATATGAACCTTAGCTTTGTTTCCATGTGTCCGATCTCAGAGGACTGTTTTCGTAGACCAGCACACGGGGCTTTTCCGAGGCACCAAACCAAACCTCTCTCTCCACATGGGGAGCTTTCTTACTGGGGATGTATCAAACCCTTCAGGTAGGAGAGTTCCACAGAGCCACTGAACAACCAGCACATTCCAAGGTCTCCATGGACCCAAACGCACATTATGACGCATCCTCAGGAGAGGCCATTTCAACTCAGCCCCCTGGGTAGCGTGACCCAGAGGCAGCAGATCAAACATATCTTTTCGCTAATGGCCAATGGGAATGCGAGGCATGCTGTACAGGGATCCATCCTTCGAACACTGCTCTCCAGTCCTTCCATATGGTATGTCCTGGAGCCATGCAACAGGACTCGAATGTCCCACAGAAGGAAACCTTGTGGTTTGGGGCAACCTCCAAACTCAGCGTGGGAAAACTTCCTTGGCCTCATGAGGCCCCCGCTTCATGAAGGTGCCATCATGGACACATACTCCAGCCTCAGCCAACGTCTGATCCTCAGCCTGGCTACAGATGCAGGAGATTTTGATTAAGCCTCTGCAGAGTGGGTCTGCTCTGCCTTTGGCTCCAATCCTCACCCTAGCTTGTGTTTTCAGACTTCCGTCCTCACACTCCTGGCCCACAAGCCCTCCCTACTGGGAATTCTGAGGCCACAAAGAAGCACTCTGCCTGCCTCCCAGGAGAAATACATTGTCTATGGTGCTGCCCAGAAACCCCAAATGTGGATCAAACTGCTTGGCCCTCGGCAACACCCCAATTGCATAGGCTACCTTAAACAGTGATGCTCTGTCGCAAATAGCCTGAGCCCAGACCTTCCAACAGACACCGACACAGCTGGCTGCACACCCAGCACATTGGACCCGCCACTGCCTTAGGCCAGCATCCATTCCCAACCTGGGTTTTCAGTCATCGGAACCTAGACCTTATCTCCAATCCCTGCACAGGGGGGAACCTGATGCACAAATAAGAACCCCTCCTTCCCCATGGCAAGAAAACTTGCTGCTGGCAGTGAGTCAAACCTTCAGTGTAGGAAACACGACATGGTCCATGAGGCAACGCCCAAGCGTTAGGGCCGCCTTGGGCACAAACACACATTGTGACCCTCAGCGTGAGTACCTTATTCAAGTAACACCTCTCAGTGACTGGACCAAGAGCCCGCATATGTGGCTTGCCATGCCCATAGGCACCCAGGATCAACTAGATGGTGTGTATTCCAGTTGAGGGAACCCACTGCTGTGCTCTAGAATCCCTCTCCTGGGGGGTCCCCTGTGGCAGAAAACAGTACTCTTCCCTTCCCACAGAATGAATCCAAACACTTGGGAGCTTGCACAATCCCCCGAGAGGAAGGCTCTTCCTCGGCCTCTGAGACAACCCCTACCCTGACCGGACACTGTGAACGCAACACCCAGAGACAAAATCCTGAGTGACTGCCTCCCACTTGCCCTCCTTTGATATCCAGAGGATCTCCCCTCATGGACTGAGATCAGTCCTGCCATTACCTTGGCCACTAGCTGAGCCAAGTTTGCTTTTTCAGACATCTGTCCCCACAGCCCTGGCAAACACAGCCTCTAGACTGGGTCCTCTGGAGCCATACCACAGGACCGTGCCTGCTCTCTCCTGGGAAACTGTGTCCATTCCTTTGGACACACACCTCCAGAATATGAGAAACCTCAGGGCCCCCGAGGACATCCCACTACTGGGAGGCTCCCTGGACATACAGTGGCATTCGGACACAAGCTGAGCAGCTACCTCCACGAAGGCATGCCCACAGATGTAACAGAGATAGAAGGTTGAGCCGGACAGGCCCTTAGGCCGTAATCTCAACTCTTGCTTTGGTTTCCAGGTGTTACTCCTCAGAGGCTTTGGTTCGAAGAACAGCATATGGGGCTTTCCTGAGGCACTGAACAGAACTCCTCTCGTCTTCACATGGGAAGATTCCTTGTTGATGCTGTGTCAAACACCTCAGTTTGGAAAACCCTGCAGAGTCCCTGAGCCACCTACACATTCCAAGGTCTCCCAGGCCACCAAGCCACAGTAGGACTCATCTTCAGGAGAGTCCATTTCAACTCTCCCCTCTGGGTAGCTCAAACAGGAGCCTGCAGATTGAGCCTGCCTTGTCCTGACTAAAGAGTGGGTATATGAGGTGGCGTTCCCAGGCATCCATGCTTAGACACCTGTCTCGAGTCTTTCCGTATGGGGCCTCCTGGAACCATCCAATAGGACTCGACTGTCGTGCAGAAGGAAACCTTGAGGTTTGGAGTAGTTCACAAATCCCATCGTAGGCAAACGTCCCTGGCCTAATGAAGCTCTCACCCTTCAGGAAGAGGCCATGCTGGACAAAAACTCTAGCCTGAGGCACGTCTCATAGTTGACATGACCTCAGTGCAGGAGATCTCGATTCAGCCTCTGCAAAGTGGGCCTGCCGTGCCCTCGGTCCCAAACCTCATGCTACCTTGTGTTTTCAGACTTCCTTCCTCACACTCCTGGCAAACAAGCCCTCCGGACCAGAAACTCCAGAACCAAAACCCAGCCCAGTGTCTGCCCAACGGAAGAAAAACGTTTCCCTGTGGGGCTCTCCAGAAAACCCAGATGAGGATCAACCTGCTCGGGTCTCGACGGTACCCAAACTGGATAGGATGCTCTGGGCACTCATGCTCTGTCTGACACAGCCTGAAGCCAGACGTCCAGACAGACAAGGAGACAGCTGGCCGCACACCCAGCACTTCGGACACGCCATGGTCTTATGCCGTCACCTCTTCCTAACCTTGGTTTTCAGATATCTGAACCTAGACATTATATCAATTCTCCACACAGCTGGGTATCGCAAGCACAAAACAGAACTCCTCCTTCCCCATGGCTGTCAAGCTTGCTCTTGGCATGGAGTCACACCTTCAGGGTGGGAGAAACCTTCATGGCCCCTGAAGCCACGCCCAAACTTGAGTGCTGCTTGGGCACAAATTCACACTGTGACCCTCAGCATGAGCCCCATGTCAAAGAAAGGCCTGTCAGGACCTGGACCAAGAGCCCGCATATGGGGCTTGCCAAGCCCCTATGCACCCAATCCTCACCAGTGTTTGAGTTTTCCAGTCGCCCCACCTGTACCTGGGCTCTGCTCTGGAATCCCTTTCTTGGAGAGACACATGTGCCAGACAACACGACTCCACCCTTCCCTCAAAATGTCCCCAAACTCTTGGGAGCTGGGACAAATCCCCAGAGAGGGATACTCGTCCACAGTCCCTGAGGCCACCGCTCCAATCCACGGCTATCCCGGACACAACATCCAGAGACAAAAGCCTGAAGGAACGCCTTCCACTCGCCCTTGTTTCAGAGGCCCAGGAGTTCCCTCTCGGGCTGTACATCCGGCCTGTCATACCCTAGGCGCCACTCATAAGCTGACTTTGTGTTTTAAGACTTCTGTGCCCACAGCATGGACCCACACAACCTTCAGGCTAGGGCCTCTGAAGCCACTGCGAAAGATTGTGCCGGCCCTCTCTAAGGAAAGTGTGTCCAATCCATTGACCACAACCCTACAGTTTAGGGAAAAGCTCCAAGGCCCCTGAGGCCATCAATAGGTAGGCCACCCTGGACTAAGAGGGGCTCTCTGACACCAGCAGAGCAACTATCTCCACTTAGATTCTCAGACAGTGTCCCCAGAGACAGAAGGTTGAAATGGACAGGCCCCCAGGCCCTAATATGAACCTTAGCTTTGTTTCCATGTGTCCGTTCTCAGAGGACTGTTTTCGTAGACCAGCACATGGGGCTACTCTGAGGCACCAAACCAAGCATCTCTCGTCTCCACATGGGCAGCTTTCTTACTGGGGATGTATCAAACCCTTCAGGTAGGAGAGTTCCGCAAGGCCACCGAACAACCAGCACATTCCAAGGTCTCCATGGACCCAAACGCACATTATGACGCATCCTCAGGAGAGGCCATTTCAACACAGCCCCCTGGGTAGCGTGACCCAGAGGCAGCAGATCAAACATATCTTGTCGCTAATGGCCTATTGGAATGCGAGGAATGCTGTACAGGGATCCATCCTTCGAACCCTGCTCTCCAGTCCTTCCATATGGTATGTCCTGGAGCCATGCCACAGGACTCGAATGTCCCGCAGAAGGAAACCTTGTGGTTTGGGGCAACCTCCAAACTCAGCGTGGGAAAATTTCCTTGGCCTCATGAGGCCCCCGCTTCATGAAGGTGCCATCATGGACACATACTCCAGCCTCAGCCAACGTCTGATCCTCAGCCTGACTTCAGATGCAGGAGATTTTGATTCAGTCTCTGCAGAGTCTCTGCAGAGTGGGCCTGCTCTGCCTTTGGCTCCAATCCTCACCCTAGCTTGTGTTTTCAGACTTCCGTCCTCACACTCCTGGCCCACAAGCCCTCCCTACTGGGAATTCTGGTGCCACACTGAAACACTCTGCCTGCCTCCCAGGAGAAAAACATTGTCTATGAGGCTGCCCAGAAACCCCAAATGAGGATCAAACTGCTTGGCCCTCGGCAACACCCCAATTGCATAGGCTACCTTAAACACTGATGCTCTGTCACAAATAGCCTGAGCCCAGACCTTCCAACAGACACCGACACAGCTGGCTGCACTCCTAGGACATTGGACCCGCCACTGCCTTAGGCCAGCATCCATTCCAAACCTGGGTTTTCAGTCATCGGATCCTAGACCTTATCTCCAATCCCTGCACAGGGGGGAACCTGATGCACAAATAAGAATTCCTCCTTCCCCATGGCAAGAAACCTTGCTGCTGGCAGTGAGTCAAACCTTCAGTGTAGGAAAAACGACATGGCCCATGAGCAACGCCCAAGCGTTAGGGCCGCCTTGGGCACAAACACACATTGTGACCCTCAGCGTGAGTACCTTATTCAAGTAACGCCTCTCAGTGACTGGACCAAGAGCCCGCATATGTGGCTTGCCATGCCCATAGGCACCCAGGATTAACTAGATGGTGTGTATTCCAGTTGAGGGAACCCACTGCTGTGCTCTAGAGTCCCTCTCCTGGGGGGTCCCCTGTGGCAGAAAACAGTACTCTTCCCTTCCCACAGAATGAACCCAAACACTTGGGAGCTTGGACAATCCCCCGAGAGGAAGGCTCTTCCTCGGCCTCTGAGACAACCCCTACCCTGACCGGACACTGTGAACGCAACACCCAGAGACAAAATCCTGAGTGACTGCCTCCTACTTGCCCTCCTTTGATATCCAGAGGATCTCCCCTCACGGACTGGAGATCAGTCCTGCCATTACCTTGGCCACTAGCTGAGCCAAGTTTGCTTTTTCAGACATCTGTCCCCACAGCCCTGGCAAACACAGCCTCTAGGCTGGGTCCTCTGGAGCCATACCACAGGACCGTGCCTGCTCTCTCCTGGGAAACTGTGTCCATTCCTTTGGACACACACCTCCAGAATATGAGAAACCTCAAGGCCCCCGAGGACATCCCACTACTGGGAGGCTCCCTGGACACACAGGGGCATTCGGACACAAGCTGAGCAGCTACCTCCACGAAGGCATGCCCACAGATGTCAACAGAGATAGAAGAATGAGCCGGACAGGCCCTTAGGCCGTAATCTCAACTCTTGCTTTGGGTTCCAGGTGTCACTCCTCAGAGGCTTTGGTTCAAAGAACAGGATATGGGGCTTTCCTGAGGCACGGAACAGAACTCCTCTCGTCTCCACATGGGAAGCTTCCCTGTTGGAGCTGTGTCAAACACCTCAGTTTGGAAAACCCTGCAGAGTCCCTGAGCCAACTCCACATTCAAAGGTCTCCCAGGCCACCAAGTCACAGTAGGACTCATCTTCAGGAGAGTCCATTTCAACTCTCCCCCCTGGGTAGCTCACCCAGGAGCCTGCAGATTGAGCCTGCCTTGTCCTGCCTAAAGAGTGGGAATATGAGGTGGTGTTCCCAGGCATCCATGCTTAGACACCTGCTCTCGAGTCTTTCCGTATGGGGCCTCCTGGAACCATCCAATAGGACTCGACTGTCGTGCAGAAGGAAAGCTTGAGGTTTGGAGTAGTTCACAAATCCCATCGTAGGCAAACCTCCCTGGCTTCATGAAGCCCCCACACCCTTCAGGAAGAGGCCATGCTGGGCAAAAACTCTAGCCTGAGGCACGTCTCATAGTTGACATGACCTCAGTGCAGGAGATCTCGATTCACCCTCTGCAGAGTGGCCCTGCCATGCCCTCGGTCCCAAACCTCACACTAGCTTTTGTTTTCAGACTTCCTTCTTCACACTCCTGGCAAACAAGCCCTACGGACTAGGAACTCCAGAACCACAACCCAGCCCAGTGTCTGCCCAATGGAAGAAAAACGCTTCCCTATGGGGCTCTCCAGAAAACCCAGATGATGATCAACCTGCTCGGGCCTCGACGGTCCCCGAAGTGGATATGCTGCTCTGGGCCCTCATGCTCTGTCTGACACAGCCTGAAGCCAGACGTCCAGACAGACAAAGAGACAGCTGGCCACACACCCAGCACTTCGGACACGCCATGGTCTTATGCCGTCACCTCTTCCTAACCTTGGTTTTCAGATATCTGAACCTAGACATTATATCAATTCTCCACACAGCTGGGTATCGCAAGCACAAAACAGAACTCCTCCTTCCCCATGGCTGTCAAGCTTGCTCTTGGCATGGAGTCACACCTTCAGGGTGGGAGAAACCTTCATGGCCCCTGATGCCACGCCCAAACTTGAGTGCTGCTTGGGCACAAATTCACACTGTGACCCTCAGCATGAGCCCCATCTCAAAGAAAG
The DNA here is from genome assembly GCF_964662115.1 of Mustela nivalis. Taxonomy (NCBI): domain Eukaryota; kingdom Metazoa; phylum Chordata; class Mammalia; order Carnivora; family Mustelidae; genus Mustela; species Mustela nivalis. The sequence continues at coordinate 306,924 of NW_028135825.1, forward strand.
GCCTGCCAGGACCTGGACCAAGAGCCCGCATATGGGGCTTGCCAAGCCCCTATGCACCCAATCCTCACCAGTGTTTGAGTTTTCCAGTCGCCCCACCTGTACCTGGGCTCTGCTCTGGAATCCCTTTCTTGGAGAGACACATGTGCCAGACAACACGACTCCACCCTTCCCTCAAAATGTCCCCAAACTCTTGGGAGCTGGGACAAATCCCCAGAGAGGGATACTCGTCCACAGTCCCTGAGGCCACCGCTCCAATCCACGGCTATCCCGGACACAACATCCAGAGACAAAAGCCTGAAGGAACGCCTTCCACTCGCCCTTGTTTCAGAGGCCCAGGAGTTCCCTCTCGGGCTGTACATCCGGCCTGTCATACCCTAGGCGCCACTCATAAGCTGACTTTGTGTTTTAAGACTTCTGTGCCCACAGCATGGACCCACACAACCTTCAGGCTAGGGCCTCTGAAGCCACTGCGAAAGATTGTGCCGGCCCTCTCTAAGGAAAGTGTGTCCAATCCATTGACCACAACCCTACAGTTTAGGGAAAAGCTCCAAGGCCCCTGAGGCCATCAATAGGTAGGCCACCCTGGACTAAGAGGGGCTCTCTGACACCAGCAGAGCAACTATCTCCACTTAGATTCTCAGACAGTGTCCCCAGAGACAGAAGGTTGAAATGGACAGGCCCCCAGGCCCTAATATGAACCTTAGCTTTGTTTCCATGTGTCCGTTCTCAGAGGACTGTTTTCGTAGACCAGCACATGGGGCTACTCTGAGGCACCAAACCAAGCATCTCTCGTCTCCACATGGGCAGCTTTCTTACTGGGGATGTATCAAACCCTTCAGGTAGGAGAGTTCCACAAGGCCACCGAACAACCAGCACATTCCAAGGTCTCCATGGACCCAAACGCACATTATGACGCATCCTCAGGAGAGGCCATTTCAACACAGCCCCCTGGGTAGCGTGACCCAGAGGCAGCAGATCAAACATATCTTGTCGCTAATGGCCTATTGGAATGCGAGGAATGCTGTACAGGGATCCATCCTTCGAACCCTGCTCTCCAGTCCTTCCATATGGTATGTCCTGGAGCCATGCCACAGGACTCGAATGTCCCGCAGAAGGAAACCTTGTGGTTTGGGGCAACCTCCAAACTCAGCGTGGGAAAATTTCCTTGGCCTCATGAGGCCCCCGCTTCATGAAGGTGCCATCATGGACACATACTCCAGCCTCAGCCAACGTCTGATCCTCAGCCTGACTTCAGATGCAGGAGATTTTGATTCAGTCTCTGCAGAGTCTCTGCAGAGTGGGCCTGCTCTGCCTTTGGCTCCAATCCTCACCCTAGCTTGTGTTTTCAGACTTCCGTCCTCACACTCCTGGCCCACAAGCCCTCCCTACTGGGAATTCTGGTGCCACACTGAAACACTCTGCCTGCCTCCCAGGAGAAAAACATTGTCTATGAGGCTGCCCAGAAACCCCAAATGAGGATCAAACTGCTTGGCCCTCGGCAACACCCCAATTGCATAGGCTACCTTAAACACTGATGCTCTGTCACAAATAGCCTGAGCCCAGACCTTCCAACAGACACCGACACAGCTGGCTGCACTCCTAGGACATTGGACCCGCCACTGCCTTAGGCCAGCATCCATTCCAAACCTGGGTTTTCAGTCATCGGATCCTAGACCTTATCTCCAATCCCTGCACAGGGGGGAACCTGATGCACAAATAAGAATTCCTCCTTCCCCATGGCAAGAAACCTTGCTGCTGGCAGTGAGTCAAACCTTCAGTGTAGGAAAAACGACATGGCCCATGAGCAACGCCCAAGCGTTAGGGCCGCCTTGGGCACAAACACACATTGTGACCCTCAGCGTGAGTACCTTATTCAAGTAACGCCTCTCAGTGACTGGACCAAGAGCCCGCATATGTGGCTTGCCATGCCCATAGGCACCCAGGATTAACTAGATGGTGTGTATTCCAGTTGAGGGAACCCACTGCTGTGCTCTAGAGTCCCTCTCCTGGGGGGTCCCCTGTGGCAGAAAACAGTACTCTTCCCTTCCCACAGAATGAACCCAAACACTTGGGAGCTTGGACAATCCCCCGAGAGGAAGGCTCTTCCTCGGCCTCTGAGACAACCCCTACCCTGACCGGACACTGTGAACGCAACACCCAGAGACAAAATCCTGAGTGACTGCCTCCTACTTGCCCTCCTTTGATATCCAGAGGATCTCCCCTCACGGACTGGAGATCAGTCCTGCCATTACCTTGGCCACTAGCTGAGCCAAGTTTGCTTTTTCAGACATCTGTCCCCACAGCCCTGGCAAACACAGCCTCTAGGCTGGGTCCTCTGGAGCCATACCACAGGACCGTGCCTGCTCTCTCCTGGGAAACTGTGTCCATTCCTTTGGACACACACCTCCAGAATATGAGAAACCTCAAGGCCCCCGAGGACATCCCACTACTGGGAGGCTCCCTGGACACACAGGGGCATTCGGACACAAGCTGAGCAGCTACCTCCACGAAGGCATGCCCACAGATGTCAACAGAGATAGAAGAATGAGCCGGACAGGCCCTTAGGCCGTAATCTCAACTCTTGCTTTGGGTTCCAGGTGTCACTCCTCAGAGGCTTTGGTTCAAAGAACAGGATATGGGGCTTTCCTGAGGCACGGAACAGAACTCCTCTCGTCTCCACATGGGAAGCTTCCCTGTTGGAGCTGTGTCAAACACCTCAGTTTGGAAAACCCTGCAGAGTCCCTGAGCCAACTCCACATTCAAAGGTCTCCCAGGCCACCAAGTCACAGTAGGACTCATCTTCAGGAGAGTCCATTTCAACTCTCCCCCCTGGGTAGCTCACCCAGGAGCCTGCAGATTGAGCCTGCCTTGTCCTGCCTAAAGAGTGGGAATATGAGGTGGTGTTCCCAGGCATCCATGCTTAGACACCTGCTCTCGAGTCTTTCCGTATGGGGCCTCCTGGAACCATCCAATAGGACTCGACTGTCGTGCAGAAGGAAAGCTTGAGGTTTGGAGTAGTTCACAAATCCCATCGTAGGCAAACCTCCCTGGCTTCATGAAGCCCCCACACCCTTCAGGAAGAGGCCATGCTGGGCAAAAACTCTAGCCTGAGGCACGTCTCATAGTTGACATGACCTCAGTGCAGGAGATCTCGATTCACCCTCTGCAGAGTGGCCCTGCCATGCCCTCGGTCCCAAACCTCACACTAGCTTTTGTTTTCAGACTTCCTTCTTCACACTCCTGGCAAACAAGCCCTACGGACTAGGAACTCCAGAACCACAACCCAGCCCAGTGTCTGCCCAATGGAAGAAAAACGCTTCCCTATGGGGCTCTCCAGAAAACCCAGATGATGATCAACCTGCTCGGGCCTCGACGGTCCCCGAAGTGGATATGCTGCTCTGGGCCCTCATGCTCTGTCTGACACAGCCTGAAGCCAGACGTCCAGACAGACAAAGAGACAGCTGGCCACACACCCAGCACTTCGGACACGCCATGGTCTTATGCCGTCACCTCTTCCTAACCTTGGTTTTCAGATATCTGAACCTAGACATTATATCAATTCTCCACACAGCTGGGTATCGCAAGCACAAAACAGAACTCCTCCTTCCCCATGGCTGTCAAGCTTGCTCTTGGCATGGAGTCACACCTTCAGGGTGGGAGAAACCTTCATGGCCCCTGATGCCACGCCCAAACTTGAGTGCTGCTTGGGCACAAATTCACACTGTGACCCTCAGCATGAGCCCCATCTCAAAGAAAGGCCTGCCAGGACCTGGACCAAGAGCCCACATATGGGGCTTGCCAAGCCCCTATGCACCCAATCCTCACCAGTGTTTGAGTTTTCCAGTCGCCCCACCTGTACCTGGGCTCTGCTCTGGAATCCCTTTCTTGGAGAGACCCATGAGCCAGACAACACGACTCCACCCTTCCCACAAAATGACCCCAAACTCATGAGGCCCCCGCTTCATGAAGGTGCCATCATGGACACATACTCCATCCTCAGCCATCTTCTGATCCTCAGCCTGACTTCAGATGCAGGAGATTTTGATTCAGCCTCTGCCGATTGGGCCTGCTCTGCCCTTGGCTCCAATCCTCACCCTAGCTTGTGTTTTCAGACTTCCGTCCTCACACTCCTGGCCCACAAACCCTCCCTACTGGGAATTCTGGGGCCACACTGAAGCACTCTGCCTGCCTCCCAGGAGAAAAACATTGTCTATGGTGCTGCCCAGAAACCACAAATGAGGATCAAACTGCTTGGCCCTCGGCAACACCCCAATTGCATAGGCTACCTTAAACAGTGATGCTCTGTCGCAAATAGCCTGAGCCCAGACCTTCCAACAGACACCGACACAGCTGGCTGCACACCCAGCACATTGGACCCGCCACTGCCTTAGGCCAGCATCCATTCCCAACCTGGGTTTTCAGTCATCGGAACCTAGACCTTATCTCCAATCCCTGCACAGGGGGAACCTGATGCACAAGTCAGAACCCCTCCTTCCCCATGGCAAGAAACCTTGCTGCTGGCCGTGAGTCAAACCTTCAGTGTAGGAGAAAACGGCAAACCTGCCGGGCCTCATGAAGCCCCCCATATCCTTCAGGGAGAGGCCATCATGGACAAAAACTCTAGCTTGAAGCACGTCTCATAGTAGATATGACCGCAATGCAGGAGATCTTGATTAAGCCTCTGCAGAGTCGCCTGCCGTGCCCTCGGTCCCAAACCTCACGCTAGCTTGTGTTTTCAGACTTCCTTCCTCACACTCCTGGCAAACAATCCCTCCAGAGTAGGATTTGCAGAACCACAAGCCAGCCCAGTTACTGCCCACCGGTAGAAAACGTTTCCTTGTGGGGCTCTCCATAAAACCCAGATGAGGATCAACCTGCTCTTGCCTCGACGGCACTCAGATTTGATAGGCTGCTCTGGGCACTAATGCTCTGCCTTTCACAGCCTGATGCCAGACGTCCAGACAGGCAAGGAGACAGCTGGCCACACACCTAGCACTTCTGACACGCCATGGTCTTATGCCGTTATCTCTTCCTAACCTTGGTTTTCCGATATCTAAACCCAGATATTATATCAATTCCCCACACAGTTGGGCATCTGAAGCACAAATCAGAACTCCTTCTTCCCAATGGCTGTAAGGCTTGCTCTTGGCATGGAGTCACACCTTCAGGGTGGGAGAAACCTTCATTTCCCCTGAAACCACGCCCAAACTTGAGTGCTGCCTTGGGCACAAATTCACTCTGTGACCCTCAGCATGAGCCCAATATCAAAGAAAGGCCTGTCAGGGCCTTGACCAAGAGCCCGCATATGAGGCGTGCCAAGCCCCTATACACCCAATCCTCACCAGTGTTTGAGTTTTCCAGTCTCCCCCCCGTTCCTGGGGCTCTGCTCTGGAATCACTTTCTTGGAGAGACACATGAGCCAGACAACAGGACTCCACCCTTCCCACAAAATGACCCCAAACTCCTGTTAGCTGGGACAAATCCCCAGAGAGGGATACTTGTCCACAGTCACTGAGGCCACCCCCTACAATCTACGGCTATCCTGGACGCATCCAGAGACAAAAGCCTAAAGGAATCTCGCCCTTGATTCACAAGCCAAGGAGCTCACTCTCTATCTGTACATCCGGCCTGCCATACCCTCGGCGCCACTCATAAGCTGAGTTTGTGTTTTCAGACTTCTGTGCCCACAGCCTGGACTCACACACCCTCCAGGCTAGGGCATCTGGAGCCACAGCGAAAGATTGTGCCTGCCCTCTCCAAGGAAAGTGTGCCCAATCCATTGACCACAACCCTACATGTTAGGGAAAAGCTCCAAGGCCCCTGAGGCCATCCTGATAGTGTAGGCTGCCCTGGAATAAAAGGGGCACTCTGACACCAGCTGAGCCATTATCACCACTTAGACTCTCAGACAGTGTCCCCAGAGACAGAAGATTGAAATGGACAGGCCCTTAGGCCCTAATATGAACCTTAGCTTTAGTTTTCATTGTCTGTCCTTGAGGACTGGTTTCGTATACCAGCATATTAGGTTTTTCTGAGGCTCCAAACCAAACCTCTCTCGTCTCCACATGGAGTGCTTTCTTACTGGATCTGTATCAAACCCTTCTGGTCGGAGAATTCCGCAGGGCCACAGTACAACCATCACATTCCAAGGTCTCCATGGACAGAAACACACATTATGACGCATCCTCAGGAGAGGCCATTTCAACTCAGCCCACTGGTTAGCTTGCCCCAGAGCCAGCAGATCAAACATATCTTGTCGTTAATGGCCAAAGGGAATGCGAGGCATGCTGTTCAGGGATCCATCCTTTGAACCCTCCTCTTCAGTCCTTCCGTATGGTATGTACTGGAGCCACTCAACAGGACTCGACTGTCTTGCAGAAGGAAACCTTGTGGTTTGTGGCAACCTCCAAACTCAGCGTGGGAAAATTTCATTGGCCTCATGAGGCACCTGCTTCATGAAGGTGCTATCAAGGGCACAATCCAACCTCAGCCAACGTCTGATCCTCAGCCTGACTTCAGATGCATGAGATATCCTTTCAGCCTTTGCAGAGTGTGCCTGCTCCCAACCTCACCCTATCTTTTGTTCTCAGACTCTACCCTAGCACTCCTGGCCCAAAAGCCCTCATGATTGGGAATTCTGGTTCCAGAACGAAGCACTCTGCCTGCCCCCCAAAGAAAAACATTGTCTATGGCATTGCTCAGAAACCCCAAATGAAAATCAACCTGCTCAGCCCTCGGCAACACCCCAATTGCATAGGCTACCCTAAACACTATGCTCTGTCTTACATAGCCTGAGCCCAGACCTTGTGAGAGACATTGAGACAGTTGGCTTCACACCCAGCACATCGAGCCTGCCATGGGTTAGGCCATTTCATCCCTTCCCATTGACCTGGGTGTCTTCCTGGAGGTATATTCTGAGGCTGTGTCAGACTATGCATTTTTTCTGGAGCTTCCTATGGAATTGGGGTGGTATTAGGGGCCTTGCAATTTTCTCTTAATCTGGTGGGTTGGGAAACTGAGACAGGCTGACATTCCTTGGGAGAGCTGGCCCAGTGCTGTTGTGTGTTCCTGGAGGCCCCATCCTGGAGGGCATATGGGTCAGGACTCTGGGTCCAAAGTCTTCAGACACAAACTCGGGTAAGAGTTAAGCTCGAGGTGATGGCAGACCCAATCTGCAGACCCTGAGCGAAGCATCTCCAGATATGAAATTCGGACGGCTGTGAGGCAGGATCACAGTCTTTTCTGTCTGACTTGTTTGTCTATGATGGCCACGAAATGGAGGGGTGGCCTCATGGGTCCATGTGAGATTCTACCTCTCTGGGAATTCTGCTCGGCACCCAAGAGTTTGGTGTATTTCCGGGGGATGGGAGGAGCGCAGTTTTCTGAGTCAGGGATCCCGTCCAAACAGCCATTCCAGAGATGGGTCCTGGGTTCTGGAGCCTCGATCACCGCAACAAGGCTTAGGATTTGGGCCTAGGGTTCTGCTCTATGTTTTCCTGGTACAGCTCCCGAGTGTTCTTGTTGGAAATGGGTCTCATTCTGAGGGTCACAATGCCTGTTTTTGCCCAGATGCCCATGCTGAGTGGGTGTGACCTCATGGGCTATCCACTTGGCTCCCACTCTGAGGGTTGGACTGCCATCTCAACATTCAGTTTTCCTGCCATGGGGAAGGAGGGGTACTTTTTTATGCTTCAGGTTCCCCCATGGGCAGGAATTTGAGCTAAGTTCTGGGACCGGTGCCTGAATACCCAGTTCACTTTGAGATGAGGTCCTCGGGCCAAGGCAGGAACCACCTGCAGAAAATGAGGCCTGCTTTCTGGGTGCCTGTCAGGAGCTCGGGCTCGAGCTATGTCAGACAGAACATTCGTGGAGAGTTCGGCCTATGATATTGGGGTGCTTTTGAGAGCTGTGCAACTGGATCCTCATGGGGGATTTTTGCACAGACCCTTTCTTCACTTCTTCTATCTGGTGAGCAGGCAGATGGCTGCATTACGGCTCCAGAATATCCAAGTTGGAGGGTTTGCAGGCGAGGAGTGTGAGGACAGAAGTATGAAAACATAAGCTACGGTTACGCTCAGTGCCGAGCACATGTCTATTCCAATGTACAGCAGTTGTTTCGAGATCTCCAGCACCTGGGCGAGGGGAAGATGTCTGCTCACACTGGAGTTTGTATCCATGATGGCCAACAAATGGTGGGGAGGCCTCAAGAATTCTTGGAGGTTTTTCCAAGCTGGAGCTTGTGAGCTGCTCCAAATATCAAGGTGTCCTACTAAGGGACAGCAGAAGTCTTCTTACAGGGCTCCAGGGTCCCCCATATGGAAGATTCGATAGCAATGCTCTCTGAATGGAGGCCTGGGAAGCCAATCTCGTGTTACCATTGCAGCTGAGGAACAGGGTAAGCTTGAACCAATGACACTGATTCCAAGTTCCAAGTGATTTGCGTTGATGGAAGTTCTCAGTCTAACAGGTCCCAATGCTGCTTGGTGTCCAGGGAGACCTTAGAATGTGGTGGCGGCTCTCTGACCATTGAGGATTCTCTATCCTTAGGATTAGACCCAGTACCCAGGAGCCAGGTTTCCTTCTTGGGACAGGAGGTGTGCTCTTGTATGGCTCACGGACCACAGGTTGGACCATATGCTTGAATTTCCAGAACAGACCTCTAGGAAGAGAGACCTCAAAACATAAGCTAGGGTTCTGATGAGGTTTTAGGGCCATGGAAGTTTCAATCTTCGGACTAAGTGCCATTGGCCTGCATGTCATCCTGGAGGTAGGTGCTGAGGCTGTGTCAGGCTGTGCACTTTTTCCAGAGTGGCCTATGATATTGGGGTGCAGTCAGGGGCCTTGCAGTTTTCTCCTAATCTGGACATTTTGGGAAACTGAGATGGGCAGGGTTTCCTCAGGAGAGCAGGGCCAGTGATGTCATGTGTTTCTCGAGGCCCCATCCTGGAGGTCATGTGTGTCAGGACTTTGGGACCAAAGACTTTAGACACAACCTCGGATAAGAGGTAGGAGTGAGGTGATGGCAGTCCGAATCTGAAGACCCTGAGGGAAGCTCCTCGGGATTTGAAATTCAGGTGGCTGGGAGGGAGGAGCACAGGCTTTTCTGTCTGGATTTTGTGTCTAGGATGGCCACTAAATGGAGGGGTGACCTCATGTGTCCATGGGATATTCTTCCACTCTGGTGATTCTGCTTGGCACCCAAGAGTTTGATTTCTTTCTGGGGAAGAGGAAAAGACTGTATTCCATCTCTGGGATCCTGTCCAAACAGGGATTCCAGAGATGGGTTCTGGGTCCAGACACTGGGAAAACTTAACCAAAGCTTCGATTTGGGATCCTGGTCCAGATCCCAAGGGGGATCTTTGGAAAGGGGTCTCATTCTGAGGGTCACAATGCCTATTTGTGCCCAGCTGCCCATCCTGTGTAGGCATGGTCTCATGGACCATGCACCTGGTTCCCACTCAGGGTTGTACAGCCATCTCAACATTCAGTTTTCTGGCCATGGGGAAGGAGGAGCACTCTTTTGTGCTCCCGAGTCCCCTATGGGCAGGAATTTGAGCTAAGTCTGGGACAGGTACCTGAATATCCAGGTTGCTTCAAGATGATGGCCTCGGGCCAAGGTTGGACCCACCTGGAGGATATGGGGTCCACTATCTGGGTGGCTGACAGGAGGTCGGGGATCAGGCGGTGTCAGATAGACAATCTATGCAGAGGTCGGTCTATTATATTGGGGTGCCATTGAGGGCCGTGCAGGAGGATCCTCATGTGGGTTTCTACGAAGACCCATAGGGCACTTCTTTCTGGTGGGCAGGCAGAAAGCTGCACTGTGGCTTCAGAATTCCCAATATGGAGGGCTTTTAGGCGAGGAGTGTGAAGACAGAAGTCTGAAAACACAAGCCACGGATAAGCTCAGTGCCGACCACAGGACCATTCCATTGTGCAGTGGTTGTTTCGAGATTTCCAGCACCTGAGTATGGGCGAGGGTCAGATGTCTGCTCACGCTGGCTTTGCATCCATGATGGTCAACGAATTGTGGGGTGGCCTCAAGAATTCTTGGAGATTTTCCCAAGCAGGACCTTGTGAGCTGCTCCAAACAGCAAGGTGTCCTACTGTGGGACAGGGGAAGTCCGCTTCCAAGGCTCCAGGGTCCCCCATATAGAAAGATTCGACAGCAGAGGTCTCTGAATGGGGGCCTGGGAAGTCTTCCTTGCATGACCATTGCAGCTGAGGAACATTGCAGGCTTGATCTGCTGGGTTTTGTTCAAATTTCCAAGTGATCTAAGTTGACGGATGTTCTCAGTCTAATGAGTCACAATGCTGCTTGGTGTCCAGGGAGACCTTAGAAT